>NC_137272.1:38563128-39133128 GCF_053477335.1 Acartia tonsa
AAAATAGAAATAGATTTAGACGTATTTTTATGGGGTCACACATGACACTTTCCGTATCTACATACATTTTAAGTAAAGGTTTGATGAAGCCGCCGTCTCAGCATAAGAAGATAAACTTTTTAAAATTAGTTTTCCCTCTCCATAGTCTTGAAAGGGAAATACTCACGGCTGGAAGTATTATTTTAATCCTATTTTATAAAGTAGTTAGGTTTTTAAATCTTAATCTTGATATTTCAAAACCTATTGAACTGGTTGAGTTATCCTTTTAAAGGGAGCTTAACACATGTCCCCGGAAAGTTTTAGGCTATTTTATTTTAAGATTTAAGCTCTGGAATGGTTTCTGGTTTCTGCTTTATTCTTGACAATTTGAATACAGAAACTCTAAAGGCTATCGATGCAGCTGCTTGTAGAATAAAGATATTCCCTGATTGAAATACTTATTAGTTGATTTTTGATGTTCACCTTTTATGTATCTTTATCTTACGTAAATAATTAATAATCCATATACTTATCCCTGTATTGCTGTTAAATTAGAGATTTTATTGCATACTTACATTAAACATAATTGGGGGGGCAAGTCAAATTTTAATATTTATAAAATATCTACTCTTTTACTAGGGTATGTCCTGACGTTCGTCTGTATGTGAAATTAAATATCTAAGACAAATTTAGCATGAGAGAATATTTAAATTTATCCAAGGCATTATATTCTGAGCCGAATATCATGACAATAAGACAAACATATATGTACAATAATGGACATAATATACGTGGATATTGTGACAGGGAAATTTTTGTCGTCAATTTAGGTTGCTCATAAAGTCTTCTGATATTGGTCAATACAATTTTCATGTGAATGGAAGTGGTAAAGTCATGAGGGGAGGGATGGGAATTATCTTTATATTAGCCAGCTTGGAGAATCATAGTATAAGGGTATGCAAAAATCTCTCACAATATCCGCGTATTCTATATTCATTTATACAATTCACAATAGTAATAATAAATCAATATTGTTTAAACTTCACAGACACATAAGATAACAAGGATGGCATTATTTAAAGATCGGAGCTTAAAATAAAAGGTCAACCATATATTTATCTTCTTATTTAGTTTTTGGACGACCCATTTTTCCATAGAGCGTGGGGATATTGTAATGTTAGTTATATGGGTACCCAAACTTCTACAAATACAAGATTTCATCTTTAAAAATTTGTATCAATAAATGAATTTAAAATCTTTAAAATCAAAACACCAAAAAATGGAGGAAGGGGGGGGGTGTAGATTTTTTTGCCCGTCCCCTCTCCAAGTAGGGTTAATCATAAATTTAAATGTACATATTCAATTCATAGAGAAACTATATTTGTTATTAGTTTCTAACACTAAAGTTATAACTAGCAACTTCAGAGTTAGTTTTGGGTTCGAATACAGGGATATATTGATGGAAAATTTAATTCTATTAGGTGTGGTGCTAATTATGTTGATAATATATCGCCTAAGTGGTAAAGACAAAAGATTACAACATTATCTTTGTTTAAAAGTAACATGATGTTTGTCTATTTGTATGTCAGTACTGAAGCATTTTGCTAACCGCTAGATAGATATGGTTTTCCTTTACCGTGAAGGGTAGGTTATGACTATTTTGGGGAGAGTACCTTCGACATTCCTTTCGCTTCTGGAAAAAATACCCCTCCCTTAATTTTATAGACCACCCCACCCCCTTCGCTATGGAGCTTTAAAGGCCTCTAGGCTCTTAGCCGCTAGTTTTTTTATAGCAGTAATTTCTCTAGGTTGATTTTTGTACTTTAGGAAATATTAACTTATTTCCATATGCACTATCCTTTTATCCCAAGTTTTGATGTAGCTCAAACTTATCATGTTATTGTTCAGTTTATATGAAAACAGGGTTGACAACATACAGAAAAGCGAAGTGTATCACACAATAAATCAAGACAAGTAAAGTAACGATCATCAATTTCTAAATGTCTATCTATTGCAAAATCACTGACATTTGAAGCCTTTACCTTAAAGATAATTCACCTGAACCTTATTCCGGGGGGGGGGGGGGGGGACTCCTAAAAATCCCTATTCAAAGGAGTATTGGAAATGTTATGGAGGGTGGGGGGGAGGGGGGGGGGTAGTAAATAATACAAATAAATTTTATATATCCAAATCTTTACATAAATTTCTGTAAAAACTATACTTACCTTTTTGTAGATGTACCTAACACTCAGTCAGATGGTTATGTCTAATTACAATTTATCTATGGTATCTGTGTCATTAAACCAATATAAACCAGAAAACTTATTAAAGTTTCAATATAAACCAAAGATTAACCTTCATAGTTCTATCCATCAGAATTTGGATTGATACCTTGAGGAAAATGATATGATATATTTGAAGGATAATTTTCAAGAATTTATATAAACAAAGATGACAACATTATTAAGTAGCGAAGCATTAAAAACACAGTGGGATCTTTTGACAAATATCGGGACATTAAGAGTAGGCAAAAGTAAACTTCAATAAATAAGCTTGTATTTGAAGAAATGATGTAATTTCTTTTGCTTTAACTCAGAAATAACTTAAATTTTGCTCCTGTTAACTTCTAATGTGCATTTGGTAAGTACGTCTTGCTGTTTTGGAGGAGCGAAGCTACCCTATTTTTAAAAAATCTATAAACCTTCATAACTTTAGCTAGGATAGGAATATTTTAACAAAATCAACGTCTATGTAAATATTTCTTTAATGCAAACAATGTTTGTGAACATGAATATAGCGTCAGGTGCACCCAGTTCGAGTCCCGGCTTTTTTTAAGTAGGCCCAGAATAAGTAAAATAGGACACTTATAAGGCATATTTTAAAATATTTTTTTTACAGATATAAACAACAATAACAAGATTTTCAAAACACTTTTGATTTTGTGTTAATAGCTTTACTCTGAGTCGAGCTATCTTCATTTAAAGTTTGTATAAGAATATAAACATAATTACCTAAATTATATTCTCTCTCAAACGTATATTTCTCTCTCTCTCTCTGATGCGTATATAATGTTTTTGCAATATTATAATTAATAACCAAATTTGAATTTCTGCTGGGCCAAAACCAGTTAGAACTACATTTTTTTTTAGAACACATGAAATTTAGCAAATTTAATTGCTAAAATAAAAGTATTTATAAGTCATCTTTATTTAACGACTCCTTTATCCCTTAAATGTCCATTAAAACCGCGAGAACGGCAAAAATCGTAAAAAATCACGCCAACGGCGGCAAATAACGGCGTAACGGTTGGCCGGAGGCAAATAATGCAGAAGTAAAGAAAGATCCGCCTTCAAAAGTTTGAAAATATTGCAGAGATGACATTGGGCTCTAAAATGACTCCTTCCCCCTCTAACGGGGAAAAATTTGAAATTAACAAGAACGAAATTGTTCAAACCATGCAATGTAAAATGCTCAATTACTCAAAAATGGACAAGAGGCCCCAGGTTTTGAAAACTGTTTTATACACAATACATGTTGTATATTGATATTATTATTGCAAAACCCGGGGCCTCCTGTCCGTTTTTGGGTAAAATGGAGAAAACTGATTTTTTGGGGTTAAAAATCTTAATATTTTTGGTGAATTTTTTTCACAAAATGTCAATTTACATCACCCAAAAAATATTTTTTTTTAATTTTTCTTTAATTAGACATTGGTACAGGTATCTGAAAAGTACCTCAATCAAAAATTATTTTCATAAGATGAACATAAATGTATTTTTTGTTGCTTTGAAAAAATTGTGTAAAAAAATCTGGAAAATCATCAAAACTGAAAAGAAATTTTTCACTACCTTTTTTAAAAATGGCATAAATTCGCAAAAAAATAATATTTTTTAAAAATTTCTTTTCTAGCTGTCTACTTACAGCCATTATTAATTCCTAGGATAGATAAAAGTCGATTTTAAATTTTTTGGATGTCCCGATTTTTTTTCAAAAGATCCCACTGTGAAAAAAATCTTGGATATACATACGGACATTTAAAAAGATTTAAAGAACATAAGTCCAGGAATAATAACAAAAAACTCGATAATAGCCACTATAAATCTCTTAAATAAATTCATCTCCCTACAAAATGATTCAAGTATAAGAATGACAAACTATAAGTTACACATTTAGTTAAAAGTATGCTCTTAGTTAAGGGTTAATGATATTTTTAGCTCATACAACATTAAAGGAAAACCCAATTTTAGCTTTTATATTTGAAATACTAAAACTATTTTAAAATTTTACTATTTATCTAAAAAATATATAAATAAGGAAGTAAAAGTCATTTATTATAAATATGAAAAAGGAAGTAACAAGGACTACTAAGTTCATAAATGTAAAACAATAATTTAAATAATAAAATTGGCAATATTTTGAAGAAGAAAATGTAAAGCTTAATAATATTCCTCATAGCTTTCTTATGAGAAGAAAAGCGGGGTATAGTCCCTTTCGTAGAAACGACTCTTAAGGAGCGTTTCGTCGTATTTTCACAAAAGCTACCTTTTCCCTATTTCTAGCTCCTGTGGGGGGCTCTAACCCTGCGGGTCAATCAAATAACCCAACTTAACCTAACCTAACCTAAAATAATCTATTAAAACTAATTTGAAAATTACAACGAAACGCCCCTTAAGAGGCGTTGCCACGAAAGGGACTTTACCATAAAAGCGAATTAAAACGGGGAGAAGCGAAGAAAACATTGGTGCCATGTAAAGTACCTAAACAAAAAATCTTCAGAGAATTAAATAGCTGATAAAATTATAGAGTAGTTACGTTGCTAAAAAAGCTGTCAGAAAAGTTGAAAACTTACTTTCAAGTTTTTTGACAAATGATGACAATGGCTGATTCAATTTTATCACAAGAACACAAAAATTTTGCACAATCCATCCAAATTTGAATGACCCGATTTCTTTTGGTGTAACCATTCAAATTTTGAATTGATGAAAGTAACATGATGTCTGACTGTCAATATGGATGTTTGTATGTTGAAATTCAAGATGACGGTTATAATGATCAATCCAAAACTTCAAGGGAAGTTTTACGTTGGTCCAACAAAGGATTATATTGGTCCAGGGAAGTTTTACATTAGTCAAACGCGAGAGGGGTTTTTGTTAAACCCTCCCTTAATTAGAAAAAAAGTAGGAAATCTTCCCACAACATTATAAACCTTCGTACTTAATTGTCATAGGAATCACAATTTTAAATTTTAAATGAGTAGAAGGCTTACTATTTATAGGACAATTAAAAATGTTTTATTCTCTTCTGCTGATAAGATCTTATTAGAAACAAGGATGACAACATCCATAAGTAGCGAAGCCCAAAAATTCATGGATGGGAATACGGTTGTTTTCTTAAAACGACAGAAAATTTAATTTTTAAATCCTTAACATAAAAAAATTGGAAAATCGGACTATATACATAAGAGAAATGGAAAAATAAGGAAAAAATTAAAAATAGTCAAAAACCTGCAAAAAGGCAGTCTGACTGTCATGG
The DNA here is from genome assembly GCF_053477335.1 of Acartia tonsa. NCBI lineage: Eukaryota > Metazoa > Arthropoda > Copepoda > Calanoida > Acartiidae > Acartia > Acartia tonsa. The sequence continues at coordinate 38,568,640 of NC_137272.1, forward strand.
TTGTTTTCTTTAAATGATAGGAAATTTAATTTTGATATCTATAACTGAAATTTTTTTGGAAATCGGACCATAAACACCAAAGATATGGAGAAAAATGTGAAAATACAAAAATAGCCTAAAACCTGTTTAAAGGTAGTCTGACCGTCATAGTTGTTTTCTTTAAAAGACAGGAAACTTAATTTTGATTTCTATAACTGAAAAAGTTTTGGAAATCGGACCATAAACACCAAAGATATGGAGAAAAATGTGAAAAATACAAAAATAGCCTAAAACCTGCTAAAAAAGCGGTCCTACCGCCATTGATGTTTTATAATTAATTGTGCTCCTTAATAATAGGAATGTTGTCAAAAAATTTCAGCATTCTATCTTTTATAGGAGCTGAGTAAATCCCATTTCCCCCATAGCGTTACGGACTGACTGACTGACGGACTGACGGACTGACGGACTGACTGACGGACAAAGTGAATTATAGAGTAGCTTCGCTACTAAAAATAAAGGTTCAAACTGAACAACTGGAAAATTGTCTAAAATTTTGATGTCAAAAGTTCAAGTTCATTCCATCTCTCTTTCTTACTGAACATACATTTCTAGAATTGATGAAATAATATTTTATTTTTAAAATTGAAAAAGTAGTTAATTGGACGTATTGCTAAATGATTATAAAAGAAATTGTAGCATTTCATCCATCTATTATTGTGAGAGAAAAAAATCTAACGAAATGAATATCTTTTGAGTCTTACGTCTAATATTAAAAGTAAGAGTATACTACTATTTGTTCTTAATTGTATGACGTTATTATTTACTAAGTATATTTGCGATAACTTTTATTTAATAGATTCTTCCAATTTTTAACATTTACAAAACAGCCTGCTTTATTGCTTCAAGATCCATGTCAGATCTATATAGGAAATAAATGCCTATAAATAAGTTTAAGTTTTCCAAGGAATAAATGTTTAAAACTCATAGTGCTCCAATAATCCTCATTAAACTCTCATTGACCTTTATTCTATTTGGTTATGGAATGAATACAGTTTTTCAATCCATGTTGATATTTGAATTACATTAAAGTATTTTATCTTGACTTAATAAACAAAAAATATACGTTCATAATATAGAAAATCTAAGAAAACTCTATTTTAAAAGAATTCGATTGTGGCGACACTTCCGTAGTGTTCAAATATTAAAACTAAAATTTTAATCATATTAACCCTTTGGTGATGGTAATGTAAATAAAAAATATAATTGAAGAAATCTTTTTAAAATCATTTAAAATATTAAATATTCACTTCTTTCTTTTTAGTAATGGCGAGGGAGGAAAATTGAAATAGATAAATAGATATGTACTTAAAGAAAACTAGCCAATAGTGAGATAGTTATATCGAGCCAACTCTAGTACTTTATGTTATTAAGCATTAATTAAAAATAGTCATGACATATTTAGAAAATTGAATCTGTCTATTCAGCTTTTTATCAACTGTTTTTCAATCTATACAATTTAATATTTTCACATGTCAAATTTAAAAAGTCAAATCTATTTAGTTGTTTTTCTATTTGTTCCAAGAGAGCTTATTATATCAGTGATGCCTTCTATAGGTCATGGGCAGGTTTATTTACATCTTTAGAGGAAAGATAAAGCCCCTGAGATGGGTTTTTAAAAGATGCCGCGTTTTTTCTCGACATTTTTTACGCTATGAATAACAAGCGCAGCATTCGCGAAATCTAAACAGAGTATACAACTTAAGAATTTAAAATTTTAAAATTATTATTTTAGCCATTTGTATAATGTCTAATATAGCTCTAAAAAGATATATTAATTAATATGCAGCAAAAAATGGATTTAAGATTATTTGTTTTTCTTTTAAAAAGGCTGTACCAACAAAAGCGAAAGAATTAAATAAATAGTTGTATACTCTGTTTAGATTTTGCGAATGCCGCGCTTGTTATTCATACCGTAAAAAAATGTCGAGAAAAAACGCGGCATCTTTTAAAAACCCATCTCTGAAGAAAAAATAGTAACCAATTTTTTTTTATTTTTCAAAACCCAAATCTAAAGTAGTGGGGCGTCACATTCCATCTCTGAGCTTTCTTATGATACATGAACTAAGTGGCTAAACCGCTCTACAATTCTTGTATCAGAGTAACAGGGTGTCTGTCTCACCATTGAACCGACATGTTTCTCCTGTACAGTGTAGCTTTTGATCCCGTAAAGGTTTATAAACCCTCCCAAGAGAAATTGACACGAAAAATATATTTCTCACTTTTTCTTTTTACAAATAAAATTAAAAGTAGGGAATGGGTCTACTAGCTAGGGGTGTATACGCTTGTATATTTATATAAATAACCATATACCTATCAACATGTTTAGGTGATATAATAGATGGATTTGCCAATTAATGTCCAAATAGCTAATTATTTATGCTAAAAAAAAAAATTATGGAATTTCTACTTTTGTTTACTCTTTTATTACATGGTCCGTTATACATTCAAACTGTTATCATTTCATCAATTAACTAGAGCCAATAAATAGATAGATAATGTTTTAGGTATTAATTTCTTTAAAGCTTCTTTAAGGTTAGGCAAAGAACAGGGAATCCCGGTAGTGTTTCTCCTTTTTTAATGGATTCATTATTACTTGGAGCTCACACTAGATTATCATGTACTCCAAGAAAAAACAAGGATGACAACATCCATAAAAGCAAAGCACTGAAACAGTAGGACAAACGGACATTAACACTTGTATAGTGTCAGAACTGAATGATCAGAATATAAATGTATAAGAGTCGAAGCAAAATTGTAAGTTAATTTGTTGAAAAACTGCTTAATACAGGATAATGTTTATGGACATACTTACATTTTTGTGACTTGATTATAGAGTTGCTTCGCATATGGTATTGTACTTTGTTGTCCCAGGAATCAATATACCAAAAGTCAGAACAATCGGATAATTTTATTACATAAAAATTAGTTGATAAAAGGGTTAAAAATCAACACGTTAAAAATGGACGTATGGCTATTCTTGTAACAGTTATAGAATAACTACTACAGGAATCATCATGCAAAGTTTGGAATCGGTAGGACAATTCTAACCTGTTTAAATTAACGAAAAGAACTAACTGTCTGTGACGTACGGACGTATGGATGGAATGACCGACTCTAATTTTAGAAAAGCTTCGCTTTTAAAAATCAACATTCATTAGTTAGTTCAACAAAAAGCCACCCTCTCCCCCTTAAAATTCGCCTTCGTCTAGATTACTTTTAAATTTAAACACTATAACTTTGCCCCTTCCCCCACGCAACAACCCTGCATTTATAATCTATAAATAGAACAGTGGCGTGCGAACCGAAGGGGGCATTTGGGGCAATCGCCCCCCCCCCCCTGGCGACCAAAACGCCCCCCCCTGCTCCCCCCTAAATGTTGAAAAATGCCCCATTTTGCCCCCCCCTGGTCAACAAAAATGCCCCTTTTTGCCCCCTACCCTACAAAAAGCAAAACTATCCCAGTTTCCAAAAAAAAGATCAAGAAATACTCAAAAAAAAATTTTTGGCGCTTCGCGCCAAACAGACAGTTACTTTTCATTTAACCTTACCAAATTTTTTAATTAGTGTAGAAATTAGGTTATAATCTTTTTTACTGAACATAACAAACAAGGTAATAGGAAGTATTTTATTTGGTATAATATAAACTTTTTACCAAAGAAATTTTGTACATCCCCAATGATGATACACAAAATTACCCCTTATATAGATTACAATTAGTGGATGAAATGTATGGAAACTCGACTATATTAACCAACCAATCAAAATTCCATTAAAGTCCCCAAAGTTGTTGAGCCAACGAATAAGAAAATTTTATATGAATTATTTGGGATTAGTGTAATAAATAGCCCAAAAACCCCTCCTTCCCTGCATATTTGAAGAAAAAAAATTGCGCTTCGCGCACTTCCAAATGGTTTCTGCTTTTTATTACATGCATTGTATATTTTGTTTTGTAAACAACAAATATTTAATCAAAAAGTTATTTTATATAAAAAAGAAACAGCGTTGATATTTATCTAAGCCTTTTTCTCAACACTGTATGTCTGTCTAAATGAATAACTATATATGATGTCATATTATTTTCAGGATAAGTTTATCATTTTTTTTGTTTACATACCCTTACAAAAAGACATGTTTTTTATGGCAATTTTCATTAAAAACCTTTAAAACTAACTACACTCTATATTCCTAACTTGATAAAATAAGCCACTCTTGTTGTCTTTAATTAATTTTAGTTCAAAGGGGGAGTAAATATTTTCAGGTGCGCTTCATGCACCGCCCTTATAAATCCTTGGAAACACCACGTAATGAAAAATTAACAGAGTTTTAAAGTGCCATTTATAGGATATGTTGATATAACTTTTTAGCTTCTCTATAATTCACTATGGCTGTCAGTACCTAATGCTAAGGAGGAAATGTGATTTTTTTAACTGCAATTAAAGATAGAAGGCTAAAACTTAATGTTAACATTCACATCATTATGGAGTATAATTAACTATTAAAAATTCATAGATGTCGAAATGCTTTTCAGGACGTTTTTGGCTATTTTTGTATCTTTTAAATTTCGGGTATAGTCCCTTTTGTGACATTGCCTCTTAAGGTGCATTTCATCATATTTTCACAGTAGCTTTTCCCCTATTTATAGCTCTTGCGGGGCCAATTGCCTAACCCTACGGGGAAATTACCTGACCTAACTTAACCTAGAATAACCTACTAAAAGCTACTATGAAAATACGACGAAATGCCCCTTAAGAGGTGTTGCGACAAAAGAGACTATACCCAAAAGTTTTCCATATTTCTAAGAGATTTTTATATCTGTAGATGAAAGGACAAGTAATTTTTTTTTATTTTTTACATAGTTCTTTATATCTTTGGTTTTTATGGTACAATAAATTTTTTTGTGGATTATAATATTAAAAAAAATAAAATTTTTAGCTGTCTCGAGCATCCAGTATGTAATTTACTTTCACTGTCATCACACAATATGCAGGAAAAAGGATTTGTGACTTTTTCTACCTAAAATATATATTTATTTAAACAGATGCTCTTTAAATCTACTTATCTGTATTCTTATTAATGATTTTTTGTGCTTTGCTACTTAAAGATGTTGTCATCCTTGTTGTCATACAATATAGAAATATTTAAAATCAGTTTTACATATTAGGTTAATTTTTGGTAAATTATTTCCAAAATGAGGGTTTTTATCTCCTCCCCCCCCCCAAATTTTTTTAATGGGGTTATTCATCCTTCCTGCTGAGTTTTTATAACATCCCCTTCCACCCATAAAAAATGTTTTGTGGTGGGGGGGGGGGAGGTTAAATTATATTCTGTACTTTTGTTTCGAAGATGCTTTCTAGCTCCCTTCCCTTCGGTCATTGCAGGATGGGGAGAAGGGATGGGGGAGAAGAGATGGGGGGGAGAGATAGGGGATATAAACGGGAAATAGGGTGTTGTGTGACTGACTGACCCACTTGGAGTTGGCGTCTGATATTGAAAATTATAAAATACGAACATTGAAAGTACATAAATAATGATCAAATTACATAAACAATTATCGACAGATACACTTAAAATACCAAATTGATATTTAAAGAACATTTTAAGAAAATTAGGGTTTTTAAAAAAAACTAGTTTTAAATTCAAAACAAAACCCCTATAAAAGGCCAGAATCGCCAGTACAAAATTGCCTTTAAGTTCAGAAACGTTGATTGTAAACAAAGGTAATTAAAATTAAAGTTATAAATAGTGATTTTACTGATATACATTTAATAATATCTTAAGTGAAATTATGTTTAAAGTTTAGTGCAATAATTTGGAATTAGTCATAATAATTTGTTTCATACTGTGTTCATCAAATGATAAATATTAAGAAACTATTGGCCACCAAATTTCTTTATTAACACTGGGATACGACCAGTAATATTTTTTTAAACAAAATTAGTTTGTCGTGTAATTTTTTAGTCACGGTTCGCTTCTACTATTAACACTGGGATACGACCAGTAATATTTTTAAACAAAAGTAGTTTGTCGTGTATTTTTTTTAGTCACGGTTCGCTTCTACTATTAACACTGGGATACGACCAGTAATATTTTTTAAACAAAAGTAGTTTGTCGTGTATTTTTTTTAGTTACCGTTCGCTTCTACTATTAACACTGGGATACGACCAGTAATATTTTTTAAACAAAAGTAGTTTGTCATGTATTTTTTTTAGTACGATTCGCTTCTACTATCTATGCACTGGGATACGACCAGTAATATTTTTTAGCAAAAAGTAGTTTGTCATATATTTATTTTGTTGCGCCACAACTCTATTCTCTGTTTAGACACTGGGACACGACCAGTGACATTTTTTGCAAATAATAATATTTCAACCATTGATTTCGGCATTGTTATCCTATTTACCATTATACACTGGGATTCGACCAGTGACAGTTTAATTGTTTCTAGAAAGCTTACTAGTTTACCATTTTAATCTATCATAGTCACAGGGACACGACTAGTGGCTGGTTTTATCTGTCAATCTATACTGGGATACGACCATATAGCTTTAAATTTAGTTTCCTTCAAAGTATTAGATTCTAGAATTAACCTATATTATTATTAGAATTTGTGACTCAGCCTGTCCTGTCCTGGAGACACCAGTCCATTGGGTCAACATGGAGACTGCGGTACTACAAAGTAGGTCAATTCTATGCTAAATAAAGCAACCTCCATAAAGCGAATCTAATACATTAGGTAAACTGAGACCAGAAAATCAACCACAGTAGTGTAAATTATTAATTTAATCTATCTAATCTATCTAAAAATGCTTGTTATCCTTTTCCTTACCCCTTTATTCCTGACTGGGAAGAAATCAACTGGTCATTCCTTTTCCCTATTTCTTTACTCCTGACTGGGAAGAAATCAACCGGTCATTCCTTTCTCTTATCCCTCTATTCCTGACTGGGAAGAAATCAACTGGTCATTCCTTTTTCCTATTCCTTTATTCCTGACTGGGAAGAAATCAACTGGTCATTCATCTCTCTTATCCCTCTATTCCTGACTGGGAAGAAATCAACTGGTCATTCCTTTTTCCTATTACTTTATTCCTGACTGGGAAGAAATCAACTGGTCATTCATTTCTCTTATCTCTCTATTTCTGACTGGGAAGAAATCAACTGGTCATTCATTTTCCTTATCCCTTTATTCCTGACTGGGAAGAAATCAACTGGTCATTCCTTTTCCTTATCTCTTTATTTCTGACTGGGAAGAAATCAACTGGTCATTTATTTCTCTTATCCCTCTATTCCTGACTGGGAAGAAATCAACTGGTCATTCCTTTTCCTTATCCCTTTATTCCTGACTGGGATGAAGTCAACCAGTCATTTCTTTGCTTATCCTTAAATCCCTGCAATTTTAATTAAACCGGGAAGCCATCAACCGCGATATCTATGAAACTGTATTTATTTACTTGTTGTATTTATTTATCCTTTTTTTTAGTTATGAACCTCGTTACATAATTGTCCTGCCACTCCAAACTGAAATTACTGATCACTGTTATTGCCTTCATGATATCCTATGAAATGTGGTTTTTTTGTTCCATAAATTGCCAAATGTAATAAACATTAACATTTTTTAAAAATCCTTTGTTGATCTATCAGACCGTAGCGTATTTTTTTATGTGTTTACCGAGAAACACAACATTCATAATTTGTAGAAACTGATAGCATTAACATTGATTTAAACAACAAAGTGATACAGTGAACAATCTTAATGAGTAGACCATTAAGGGACTTACCAAGGATAAACTATAACTGGCAAATTCAGGCCAAATTAGCTGAAACCAATAAGGACAAAACAAGAACAGGCAAACCACAAAGAAGGGGCACAGGTAGCGAAGAAATGGAGGACGAGGAAGAATTTCAATCCCCAATGGATAGGGATAAAGACCCCAACACTTCAATACTTACAACTGCGGATGAAGCAGACTTTACTGGTCTCAATGAAGATCAGTTAAAACGAAAAATCAAGAACAGAGCTGCCAAATTGAATATCTACCGGAGGAAGTTCTTGGAAACTGAAGCAATCATGATAGCAAAGGCGGAGATAATCAGATATGTGAACAAGATCAAGGATCAAATGGAGTACCTTGACATTCTTGTTACACACTGTGAAGAACAAGCTTTTGAAGAAGCAAAAGAGGAAGCTGATGAATTGATTACTGACCTGCAAGAGATTGTGGAGGTACTTGAGAAACAAATATCCAAGGAGCAGACCACTAAGAATGACGCAGTTACCGGGATAACACCAATAAGTAAAGTGAATGGTGAATCAGGAGTCGTGACAGCTGAAAATCAGATTGGATGCCCAAAGACTACCCAAACAGTAGATAGAGAAAGAGTAAATAAAATCAATACATCTACTCCAATAAACGTTACAGAGACAACACCAATAGAGAAGAGTCAAGTGACTATGTTGCGGAAAAGAGTGGAAATGCTTAACAGTGTGATAGAAGCAGTTTCTACTAAACAGCTTAATGTAGGTGAGGACAGATTAAGATCAGTGAAAGCTACAGACTTACCAAAGATTGAACAAGCCAAGAATGAACTATCAAAATTATTTGACACACATATCAACCAATGCGAATATGAAGAATTATGCAACAAAATGTTAGAATACATTGGAAAATCAGTTATATGGATACAAAATTGTCATGAAGCTATTCAAGAAGCCAGATTAGATATAACAGATGACTCCAGGAATAACATAGAACCTATAAAATTGGAAAGAGTTATGGGATGGAAATCTGACTCTGATATCTATATGTTTCTTGAAGACTTTAATAGGCACCTAAGTTCAGCAAGAACATCCACAAAATTATCTGCACTGTACAAGAACTACCTTAGCCAAGAAGTAGCTAAGGAAGTAGAACATTATTATTTGTCAGAAGACTACCATGGTTTGATTGACTTCTTAGTAACCAAATATGGAAACTCACGAAGAATAATAGAAAACAAAAAGAAACAGATAGCTGAATTAAAATACAATTTTAGGGACTTGGAGAGCCAAATCCATTACTTTAGATCCTTTCAACATGTCCTACTGAATCTAGAAGCCCTAATTAAGAAACATGGGGACAAAGTCCAAGATCTTGACAATGAAATCTACAACCTTTCTTTCTTACAATCACTAGCACATTGTTTACCAGATTTTCACAAGAGAGCATTTATAAAGATAAAAAACAAAGAAGAAAGAAAGAAAAATCTAAAGCTCAGTGAAAAAGAAGAATTTGAAATGTTTAAAACATACATATCATGTGAGCTTACCGACTTAGAAACGTTCCTATTAGAACATGGTAGTTCTAATACTAAACATGATACTAGCAAAGATGAGAGAGGAAAGAAGATTGCAGTTCATAATGTTGACACTGGAAACAAGTATGAAGAAAAATTTAAGAAGAAAGAAGTTCCAAAGACAGGAAGAAAGTTTGAAGCAAGGAAAGTACTAGTTAAATGTCCAATGCATGATTTTATTACAGATTTCAAGGGACATCCAGTAGGGAAATGCAAAGACTTCTTATCTGCAACACCAAAACTGAGACTGGAGAAAATAACAAACTTAAAGATTTGTCCAACGTGCCTTGGAGATTGGTGTGGCAGGAACAGACCAGAATGCTGTAACATAAAACTTGTACCCAAAGCTCTGATATGCCAAGACTGTCAACAGAAGGACATAAAACCCCTTAGAAACATACTTGTCTGCCCAGACCACAAATCTAACTTAGACCAAATAAAAGGAAGCTTAGATTACTTATACGGTTACGAGAAAGGATCCAATATTCAAATATCACATGTGGTAGTCAACCACATGAAAGCAGATAACAACTACTTGGATGAACATGCTTACAATGTAACGACTGGTGAAGTTCATCCAGTTAAAGAGTGTGGAGAACTGATGGAAAGTAGGTCAGACTCATCAATTTACTTATTTCAAATGTTAAGCATTGGAGGCGAAGACTGCCTTACCATGTTTGATTCAGGAAGTAATGGCGAAGCAATTGAGGGTGAATTTGCTGAGTTAGTAGGTTTCAAGTGCATAGACCCAAGCAATCAAAATATCGCTGTTGCAGGAGGAGCAACTATTCCAACTGGATATGGAGTATTTAGATGTATAATTGGTCCCTTAACAAATGGAAAGTTTGTAAACAAAACAGTACTTGGCCTTAAACAAATTACACAACACATACCTGAGTACGAGATATGTGAAATAAAGGATGAATTAAGGAGTTACCCTTCATTCAGTAATGAGACTCTACCACCAAAGATTGGCGGAATGACCACTAAAATGTTGATCGGTATAGGATCAACAGAAATATTCCCTGAAAAGATAATGGAACTACCAGATGGACTTGGGGTGTATAGAGGTAAAATCACGGATAAGTACAACTCAACCATAGTTTATGGTGGACCTCACAGAATCTTTACAAAGGCAAATGAGGGTAACTTTCATCGCATGACTATTCTATTTACAGAGCTTTACAATTCCTATCAACATAGTCTAGTAGTCAGCTCAGGTTTCAATTTCCGAGCCAAAGATGATCAATTGATATGTGCAGAACCATATTTCAATTACAAAGGAAAAATTACAGATTGCGATAGTGAAATTAATGCGACTCCTATTGAGAGAATTGATCGTGAAAGTATCAACACAGTACACATAGAAGCACATCATGACACTGCAAGCAAGTATAATCATAGTGTATTGTACATCTGCAGCAATTGTGCAGTAGCTGAGGGCATTGTAGATGCAAATGAACAAGTACATGTCCTATTGAATCCTGATGTCAGTATCAACAAGATAAGAAAACCCATTAAATATCTTAAGAAAATGGAAGAAGATGATGAACTGTTAACCTACACTTACCGCTGTTCCAAGTGCCAATCTTGCAGTGTGTGCCTATCAGCTGATAAAACTAAGATGTTGAGTGTTCAAGAGGAGGAAGAAGATAAATTAATTGAGAATTCTGTCAGATGGGACAAAGATGGTAAGAAAATGTATTGTTCATACCCCTGGATCCATGACCCCATATCAACATTAAGGAAATTCTGGGGCAAAGATTCTAACCAATCGCAAGCTATGGCAATCTTCAAGCAACAAACAAAGAAACCTTTGGTGTACAGAGAAGGAGCAATAAAATTCCATCAAGAACTTGTAGACAAAGGTTTTGTGAAGAAAGTAACAGAACTGAGCCAGAAGCAGCAAGAGTTGATAAACAAATCACCAGTCCACCACTTTTTCCCGTGGCGCACTGTTTGGAAACAGGACAGTGTATCTACCCCTTGTAGGATTGTTACTGATCCCAGCATAACGCATTTCAATGAATTATGTGCAAAAGGAAGCAACAACTTAGCAAATCTATATGCTATGTTGGTTAACTTCAGAACGTATATCCACACATATGCATTTGACATAAGCAAGATGTACAATAGTGTACGCCTTGAAGACCACATGTTACCATTCTCTCTGTATTACATGTCACCCAATTTGGGACCAAATGATCCGATAGAGTTATGGTGCTTCTTGACACTTATCTATGGAATTATAAGTGCTGGAAACATAGCAATGTTTGCTGTAAGACACTTAGCAGAACAATACAGAGAGAAAGAACCTTTAGCCCATGAAGCATTGACAAGATATTTATACATGGACGATGGCTTTTCTGGGAAGAATGATATGAATGAAGTGAATGCTACCATAGAATCTATTCAGAGAGTGCTACCCCAGGGAGGTTTTGAAGTCAAATGCATGACTAGATCTGGAGATGATCCTTCTGAAAAAGCTTCTTCAGATGGTATTGAAGTTGGTCTAGCTGGTTATCGATGGTTAAGCAAACAAGACCAGCTAAAGCTAGGCACTGGTGAAATCAATTTCAACCCTAAGATAAGAGGATATAGAACACCCAATGAGACAGAGATCAAGAATGAGGATGATCTTGATAAAATTATCCCAGAGAAGATCACAAGGAGAATCACGTTAGGCAAGACAGCAGAATTCTGGGTACCTCTTGGTTGTTTAGAACCACTCAAGGTGAAATTTAAACTAGATTTAAAGGAACTGCAATGCTATGATTGGGATGACAAGATATCAGAAGCTTTAGCTGACATGTGGAAACGAAATTTCTGCTTAATGATCAAAGCCAGAGAAATCCCCATTAGAAGATCAGTAGTTCCTGCCAATGCAATTGATCCAAACTCTATGGAATTAATAGCAACTTGTGATGCTTCTGCACGAATGTGTGCTACTGCAATTTATGCAAGATTCAAATTAAGAGATGGAAGTTATTCATGCGCACTACTAACAGCCAAATCTAGGAGCTCAGAACAGACAGTTCCCAGGAACGAATTGTCTGGAATGGTGCTTGCAGCTGAAACAATGCATACTATACTGAAAACCTGCAAAGACAGAATAAAGAACTATATCATTTGCAGTGATTCAACCATAGCAATCAGCTGGCTCTGCAACACCGAAAAAATCTTAAAACAGTTTTGTTTCAATAGAGTAAGACAATGCTCAAGACTTGTTGACTCATCATGTTGGAGACATATACCCGGCAACCTGAACCCCAGCGACTTAGCAACTAAGGGTGAAGTAAATCTGGATGATTTCAAAGAAGACTCATTCTGGTTCAGTGGCTACCCTTGGATGAGGGAAGACCTTGATAAAGCCCCAATCAGAACTTATAATGAAATTTGTGACAGCCTTAACAAGGAAGAAAGGGAGATCATTGAGAAAGAAACAGTTATAGATCCACAGATCAAGATAAACCACATTGTGAAAGAACCAGCAGTTCATTTCATTGACTTCATCAAACTTGGATTTCCAAGGGCTTTCAACAGGCTCATGCTGGTGTTAAAGTTTGTCAGTAAAGTCAAACATAGGATCCACAAATGAGTCAAACAAGCAGAATATGACGAAAACTGTAAATATTGTTTCTTGTCCAAAGAAACTTTTGATTCTCCAGCCTTTCAAGAAATAGAAGCTGATATTACAAACCATTTGAAGATACCAGAACAAACAGGACAAGTTACAACATCTCCAATGGACAATTGGATTACCTGGAATTGGATCCACACCAATCTAACAAGAGATGTAAAGTCAACATGTACTAAATCTAAAACAGAATCTTATATTGAACACAATGGAATATTGTATTCAGGTGGTCGATTAAGTACACTAGACCACATTGAGACAGTTGATGATTTGAATAACAGAATAACTCCATTCTATCAGGAATTACGTTATCTGAATCCAGTTGGATTGATAACAAACCCTATTGTTTATTCTCTTATCATATATCTACATGTAGCCCTATCACACTGTGGAGTGGAGCGTTTAATCAGCAGCATGTACAGGTTACTGTATGTTGAGAAGATGAGACCAGTAGTAAGAAGAATAAGAAACGAGTGCACCATGTGCAGATTAAAACTGTTAAAATCATACAGATTGAGAGTCCAAGATCAAAGCAGGTTTACCTACACACTAGCACCACCATTTTATGCCAGCCAGGTTGACATAATCTCTAAATTCAAAGCCTACGATATCAATGTTAGATCTACATGTGAGTGCCATGTACTGATACTTGTATGCTGCCTAACACAGGCAGTAGCTTTATATGTCCTAGAAAGATATGATACAGCAAGCGTCATTCAAGCATTAACTAGACATTCATCAAGGTACGCTTATCCTAAATACCTACTACCTGATGAAGGAGCTCAACTTTTGAAACTGAAGGATCTTCAGATAGAGTTTCGTGATTTACAAGCTAGACTTTGGACACAACAAAGGATAATCCTTGACACCTGCAACCCTAAAGCCCACAACGAGCATGGGCGGGTAGAGAGTCGTATTGCTAGTGTCAGAGACTCCCTCAAATCAATACTGAAATTCAAACATAGCCTACTGGGTTGGGAAACCGTATTTGCACACATATCCTCAGTCTTGAATTCAATCCCAATCACCAGAGGAAATGATGACAGAGGAGTTATTAACCATGAATATGATCTCATAACTCCTTTTCTTTGCATATTAGGTCACAATAGCAACAGAGCTTTAGACGGAACAGTGTTACTAGAAAAACTTCCTAGTAGACACATGGAGAAGGTTAAAGTCTCTCTCACAGAATACTACAAGTTACTCATTGGAATCATGCATAGACTAATTCCATCACCTAACAAATGGAAGTCTTCTGATCAAATCAAAGTCAATGATGTAGTATTGTTTCTGGAGGGAGAAGGTATCAAGTATGAAGTATGGCAGAGTAGCTGAAGTCAATGTGGATGGAAAAGCATCCAAGATAAGAGTATCATATCGTAATGCCAATGAAAAGAATAACAGAGAGGTATACAGGAATCCAAGGAATTGTGTACCCATATGGAAAGAGGATGATATTGACTTCAACACAACAGCTCATTTCAGAGCAGTTACAGCTCAACTCAAGCATGAGAAACCATAACTCTAAGCCTTAGATCTTCTGGGAACCAACCAGAATTGTACATAAAGACATATTGTATTTAGAAAGTAAGTGGAATATAACTAAGCAACAGTTATAATCATTATTATCTGGGACACAACCAGAATATGTATACAGTTTATAAATTTGTTAGGAGTTTGTGTTTTTTGGGAAACGACCAAACATAACCTTATATTTTTTCAGATAATTGGGATACTACCAATCTGGAAATGTGGGAAACTACCAATCCATGTCTTATCTGGGATACAACCAGGCTGTACTGTATCTGGGATACAACCAGTTTGTCTTTAAACCTGGGATACAACCAGCTTGTACTGTATCTAGGATACGACTAGATTGGTACATTTACTTATTTCAGGCAAAATGTATTAGAGTATTGTATTGTAGCACCCAGCTAGTAAAAGTAGTGCTTTGATTAATATAAAGTTAATAAATACATACCAGCTACCAGCCAAGCATAATATTTGTAAATTTCTAGGTAAAAGAAAAGCACTTGTTTATCAAGAAGATATTCAGCTGTCAACTGGAGTACTGAAGAACCTTCATTGCTGCATGGACAACCACAATGGAGTACAACATTTATCCTGTGCCACTACATTCTTTGAATGTTTTGAGGATGGGGTATTTGCCCCAAATTCTTATAGAAACTTTGTTGAAGAAAATCTAATTAATAAAAAAACACTACTTGAGCAGGTCTTGGAAGATAAGAATGCTGGGGAATGGGTGGAGATAATTGGAGATGTAGCTGAAAAGATAGTAGCTACTAGACAAGTAGAAAGTGACTGTACACCAGAAATCACAAGAATTGATATGTCAAGACCATCCAAGGATCATGGGGACATGATTGCAAGATTTTTTGCAAGATGGTCCCAACTTCAAAGACAACATTACAATTGTTTAGTATCAACCACCATCCCAACCATTGTTTGTAAAGTACCTGGCATGGGAGTTGGAAGTAACAATGGTAGGATGATTTCAAAGATTCTGATGGGTGATGGCCACCATCTAGTGTTGGAGATAATGTTACCATTGGAATTAAACTTATCTAGAGATAACTCAGATAGCTTTGAGAGACTTGCAGGTGCTGAGCTGCCTAGAGAACTTGCTGATCAACTAGATAACATTGATTTTATCCTGTGTGGTCAGGAAATAACTGTTGACATAGTTGAAGTGTGGAACTACATACAACATATGGTAGGTGTGGAGATAAAACCACCAAGAACTATCAACATTGAAGAATTGTGGCAGGAATCAGGTCTCTGGGCTGCTAAGGATATTTCTATACCCCTGATAAACTTCTACTTAACAGGAGCTGTTATGTGTCAGTCAACAGCAGTTGAAGAATTTTCAAGCTACCATAGGTCACTGGATAATGTACCACCTGTTGTAAAACAGTATTTGTTGGATAAGTTGGTAGCAATTCGAAACTGCATGTTAGGTTTTCAAATCTGCTTTATTCCACAAATGTTCCCTGATGTCAGTGAAGTCAGAGAGTATTCAAATCTTTGTATTCAAGATGCCCTCAGGATCATAAGCTCAGCAATAGAAGTAAATTTTACCTACGTGGTCCCAGACAATGAGATTTTAAATATAGCCACAGACGAACCATATTTCTTTAACCAACAAGAAGTTCAAAGGGGGTGCTTGCTAGAATTCTCACTCCTAGACCTTGATACATATGGGAAATACACTGGAGGTCTGAAGTGGGGTAAAGGACCCAGTATAGAAGGGAAGAGCATATCGGTTACAGTCAATAATATAGATGAACTGTTGGACTCAGTTGATGAAATTGAGATACCTGAAGAAGCAGAGGTGTACCTCCCCACCGAAACTGATGACTATATCACCCTGAAGGCTATGACCAATGCGTATCCAGAATTATCTGATGAAGAAAACTTAAAGAAGTGGATTAAACACAATAGTCATGAAGCACTCAGACTGTTGAAACGTTCCAACAAAGAAGGTCAGAATCCAGGCCTACCCAGGTTTGCGTTTGGAAAGCGGCAGAAAGTCCGCTTATTTCAAGAAACCCTAGCAGAAGTGGGCATAACAGTAAACTACAAGCACCACAGGAAAGTCCGACCACCACCAGCGATCAGACGGCATGTTGATAACAGATAGGTATAGTTCTCCCTTATAATTTTCCATTTGTGCCGGGAGTGTTGTGTGACTGACTGACCCACTTGGAGTTGGCGTCTGATATTAAAAATTATAAAATACGAACATTGAAAGTACATAAATAATGATCAAATTACATAAACAATTATCGACAGATACACTTAAAATACCAAATTGATATTTAAAGAACATTTTAAGAAAATTAGGGTTTTTAAAAAAAACTAGTTTTAAATTCAAAACAAAACCCCTATAAAAGGCCAGAATCGCCAGTACAAAATTGCCTTTCTGTTCAGAAACGTTGATTGTAAACAAAGGTAATTAAAATTAAAGTTATAAATAGTGATTTTACTGATATACATTTAATAATATCTTAAGTGAAATTATGTTTAAAGTTTAGTGCAATAATTTGGAATTAGTCATAATAATTTGTTTCATACTGTGTTCATCAAATGATAAATATTAAGAAACTATTGGCCACCAAATTTCTTTATTAACACTAGGATACGACCAGTAATATTTTTTTAAACAAAATTAGTTTGTCGTGTAATTTTTTAGTCACGGTTCGCTTCTACTATTAACACTGGGATACGACCAGTAATATTTTTTAAACAAAAGTAGTTTGTCGTGTATTTTTTTTAGTCACGGTTCGCTTCTACTATTAACACTGGGATACGACCAGTAATATTTTTTAAACAAAAGTAGTTTGTCGTGTATTTTTTTTAGTCACGGTTCGCTTCTACTATTAACACTGGGATACGACCAGTAATATTTTTTAAACAAAAGTAGTTTGTCATGTATTTTTTTTAGTACGATTCGCTTCTACTATCTATGCACTGGGATACGACCAGTAATATTTTTTAGCAAAAAGTAGTTTGTCATATATTTATTTTGTTGCGCCACAACTCTATTCTCTGTTTAGACACTGGGACACGACCAGTGACATTTTTTGCAAATAATAATATTTCAACCATTGATTTCGGCATTGTCATCCTATTTACCATTATACACTGGGATTCGACCAGTGACAGTTTAATTGTTTCTAGAAAGCTTACTAGTTTACCATTTTAATCTATCATAGTCACAGGGACACGACTAGTGGCTGGTTTTATCTGTCAATCTATACTGGGATACGACCATATAGCTTTAAATTTAGTTTCCTTCAAAGTATTAGATTCTAGAATTAACCTATATTATTATTAGAATTTGTGACTCAGCCTGTCCTGTCCTGGAGACACCAGTCCATTGGGTCAACATGGAGACTGCGGTACTACAAAGTAGGTCAATTCTATGCTAAATAAAGCAACCTCCATAAAGCGAATCTAATACATTAGGTAAACTGAGACCAGAAAATCAACCACAGTAGTGTAAATTATTAATTTAATCTATCTAATCTATCTAAAAATGCTTGTTATCCTTTTCCTTATCCCTTTATTCCTGACTGGGAAGAAATCAACTGGTCATTCCTTTTCCCTATTTCTTTACTCCTGACTGGGAAGAAATCAACCGGTCATTCCTTTCTCTTATCCCTCTATTCCTGACTGGGAAGAAATCAACTGGTCATTCCTTTTTCCTATTCCTTTATTCCTGACTGGGAAGAAATCAACTGGTCATTCATCTCTCTTATCTCTCTATTCCTGACTGGGAAGAAATCAACTGGTCATTCCTTTTTCCTATTACTTTATTCCTGACTGGGAAGAAATCAACTGGTCATTCATTTCTCTTATCTCTCTATTTCTGACTGGGAAGAAATCAACTGGTCATTCATTTTCCTTATCCCTTTATTCCTGACTGGGAAGAAATCAACTGGTCATTCCTTTTCCTTATCTCTTTATTTCTGACTGGGAAGAAATCAACTGGTCATTTATTTCTCTTATCCCTCTATTCCTGACTGGGAAGAAATCAACTGGTCATTCCTTTTCCTTATCCCTTTATTCCTGACTGGGATGAAGTCAACCAGTCATTTCTTTGCTTATCCTTAAATCCCTGCAATTTTAATTAAACCGGGAAGCCATCAACCGCGATATCTATGAAACTGTATTTATTTACTTGTTGTATTTATTTATCCTTTTTTTTAGTTATGAACCTCGTTACATAATTGTCCTGCCACTCCAAACTGAAATTACTGATCACTGTTATTGCCTTCATGATATCCTATGAAATGTGGTTTTTTTGTTCCATAAATTGCCAAATGTAATAAACATTAACATTTTTTAAAAATCCTTTGTTGATCTATCAGACCGTAGCGTATTTTTTTATGTGTTTACCGAGAAACACAACATAGGGATGGGGGAAGGAATGGGGAAGAAGGGATAAGAACTAGAAGGCCCATAATCAAATAATACCACCCCTTAAAACGCCCTTATTTAAAATTAGTAAATATAATGAAAATGCCCCCCCCTAAAGCAAAGTGCCCCCCCCCGGGGCACTTTGATTTAGGGGGGGGCAAAATTTTACAAAATCTTCAAAATGCCCCCCCCTAGACAAAGTGCTTCGCACGCCACTGAAGAACATCTAAAAATAGATTTTATATTTTTAACATCTAAAAATAGATTTTATTTTTTAACATCTAAAAATAGATTTTAAAAAATAGTATAAAAAGATGTTTAGTTGAATAATATGATCAGTATATAAATTGAAGATGTCTAGAAAACTATTGGTTCTTGTCCTAGCCTTGGTACTCTTGGAGGTAATTATCCTTATTATTATCCTATTGTATAAAGTAGTAAACGTTTTTTGTCTGTTCCGAAAGATCTCGCTAACCGCAGAACCGATATTGTTCTTCTTTACAATGAAGCTTCTTATAGGTACTGGGATGGTTTTAAACTCTTTTTGGAGAGGGTGAAGACATCCCCCCCCCCCCCAATAAAAGTTCTTTAACCTCTTTTGAAACTCAAATTTAAAATGGGATGAGGTCGACTTTTCCCCCTCCTACCAGTGACCCTAGAGGCTTCTAAGGGGCGTAGCCGCTAGTCCTTATAATAAAATAACAGGATGTCTTTTTGTCTCTACCGAAGGATCTCGCTAACTGCTGATCCGTTATGGTTCTGCTTTACAGGGTAGCTTCACATAGTACCCAGGAAGGTTTGTAACTTTTTGGGGGGAGGGTACCACCACCCTCCCAAGAGAAATTGCCCCTGAATAGTCATGTACTGTATCGTATTATAGATTATTTTCTATGCATAGTAAAATAAATAGTCATAAGATTAATACCAGTTTTGTTATCTGGGGCCTACAGCCCTCCGAGGCTAATAAACTGTTTTGATCTTATAATTTATTATCTTTAATATGATGCGACAAATAACTATTTTTAGTATCATTTCTTGGCTGTTGTTTGAGTTAGAGCTCTAATTTTATTGTTAAACATTTTCTAAAACTGGTTGTATTAAAATAGGGTTAGTCAAATCTGCTATAAACGTTTTTTTAAAAACCGTTTTTGGTAATTTAAAACTTCAATTCATATTTAAATAGCATTCAATTTTGTTTAGGCGATGATCTGTGATGGGTCTCGACTAAGCCCTCGACTAGACCCTCGACTAAGCCCTCGACTAGACCCTCGACTAGTTCCTCATGTTGGGAAAAATTTAAAAAGGCTGCAGCACCTAATGACAGGTAGATAATTTTTATTCTCGTATTCATTCGAATCGTGTGGATAGGAACCGGTTCTCATCCATACGAAAAAACTATGTCTAGCATCGTATTATATCCAGCTCTCTATGAATATAAAAATGTACAATCATAAGATTAAAACTAGTTTTTTTAGCCCCGAGGTACATTCTATATCCGCGGAAAGCCGTTTATAATACGATGCGAGAAATAACTAGTATTACCCAGGGAGTAGCAAGAAGTCCTAACTGTGCATGGTAATGAGTTGCGCCTGTTTATGGGCCAAGGCATTTTCCCTAATTTTTAACTATTTATGTTATGCACCTGACATAGCAACAGTAGGAATCCTTATTAAGGTCTTTAGTTATGATGCTAAGTGTCATATTGTATCAAAGGATTATTTTCTAATTTGTTGATCCAGGAACCTAATAATCACAGAAACCAGTAAGCATTCGTTACCAGCAATATTGAACAATTAGCTGCACTTGACCCAATATTTGTATTTTTAGGAGAGATGGTAAATTCGTCGATCCATACTGGGATTGCGTATACGGATACGGATACGATTACCAATGCGACTATCATTGGCAAGGGCCTGATGTTGGCTATTGGACTTATTATTAATTATGATCATTGTTTTGAAAATAAATATAAAAACAACAAAACATTTTGTGTTTATGAAAGCAAAGTTTTTCTACATCTTTAAATGCGAATCTTTTCTACAGTTAGGGTAGCTTCGTCCGTAATGGTTAGCACTTTTTGTTAATTTAGGCATGTTAAAATTGTCATATCAATTTCAAACTTTGCATGGTGATTCCTATAACAGTTAGGTACAATCTATAATCGTTGGCAGAAAGTCTGTATGACCATTCAAAACATATTTTTTTGACAACAAATTTTTGTATGCTAAGATTATCCTATTTATCTGATTTTTTGAATACTGTATCCTATTACAACAAGGTACAATGTTATAAGCGAAGCATCTCTATAATCAAGTCCTAAAAATGATAGCATCATGTAATTTGCAACAAATTTACTTATAATTTGTTTCAGATTTATCAGCATTACTATTCTGTTTATTCAATTTTGACACTCTACAAGTGTTTATGTTCGTTTGTCTTTTCATTTTAGAGCTTCATTTTATAGATATTGTCATTCTTGTTTAAAAAAAAACAGTGTGATTATTAGTTATTTCTCGCATCGTATTATAAACGGCTTTCCGCGGATATAGAATGTACAATTATAAGATTAAAACTATAGATTATAGATTAAAGTTAAAGATTTTTTAAGAATCTTAAGAGGGTTTCCTAAGCAAACGAATTCGATTGTTTATTTATATTTATGTACATACAATTCAATCCAATAATTTGGACGAAATTTGTCGACGTTATAATTTCCCGAAAGCAAAATTCCACTATTCATGATTGACTCATTGTATAGGTTTTGTCGTTAAGAAATTTTACATGAATTAATTTTTCATAGCAATGTTATCCGAAAAATTGCGACTATTTGTAAATGACACATTATGCGTAAGAAATGAAAAAATAACTGCCTTGTCGTTCTAAAATCTCTACACTTCCTGATCAATACTTACTACTGGCTGATATAACAAGTATGTATCTAGATCATATCTTAATGAGCTCATTTATTTCTTGTAGATTTTTATTAGAAGTATCTATGGAAAAGTCTAAAGCGTAATACCATTGTTAACAACTTTCAAATAGTGGATACATTACACCAAATGCTTAAGTTATTAAGCAAAGTGTTCATCCATGAAGCACACAAAGCTTTGGGTGAAGAAAAATATCCTGATTCTCTGACTGTAAATGACTTGAATGATCTGGTTACCTGTTTTCTTAATATTGACATGAGACCTTAACACACCTAGAGTCATCAACAAAGTTAATTTAAACTAGGGCTGTCAATCGGAATCCGAAAATCCACTAAATTTTAAACCCAGAATCCGAATCCGCAATTTAAATTGTGGATTCCGATGGTTAATTTATATGACATTTGCAGCACTTAAAAATTTAAACATTTTAGAATTGAATTTGCATGGTTAATATTTTTAAAATGAATTATATTGACAAGGATGATTAAAGGGAGTGTGAACGTAAAAATTTCTCATCTGATTATTAAATCTTAACATTTACTAAGCACATTTCTCTACACTGATCAACCAAAAATGTCCTATTCACAAAAATATCCAGAAATAATGCCTTGATTTTATGGTATTTTGAGAGGGAAAAAGGAAAAAACAGGGAAAATCTGAACGTTTTTGTTTCTTATAATGTTTGTAGGGATATTTAACCTGTCATATATAGTTGAAACAATTTACTTACTGTTAAGGATTTATTTTATGCTATAAAATTGCCAATTCGTTTTTTTATAACGTAGTAATTAGGAAATAAAGACATATTTTAAATTCGTATTATTGACAAAAAAATACCTCACTGTCTACAAAGGGTTGAATCTCATAGGTTATATAAAATAATAATATCCTTTTTTATTGTGTTGAACAATAAATAACCCACTTTGGAGAATTAGTTTACACTTTTATCAGACTGTTTATAAAGAAATATTGCGTCTTTATTATTTACAAATTTGTAATTAAAGGTGGGCGAGAGATGGGCCATTTAAAGTTAATTGGATACTAATAAAAAACCTGTTTCTGGCTTTGTTATTGTATTTGGTTTTCAATAAAAAAATATTGCTTATTTTATCAATTTCTAAGTAACTATACATTGGATTAAAGCAAGGATTATGTTAAAAGTCAGCTTAACTGTTAGGAAAAATCTAGAACTATGTGAAAAAGTTTAATTTTAGCTATAATGGGAGAAAAAAGCAATTTAATGCACATTTTATATAATACGGAAAATTTCTTCCTTTCCCCGTACCTTATAAAAATCGTCGGAAAAAGCCGTTTTTTAAGCAAACAAAAGCGCGTTTTGCTCTATCTGTGAGATATTATGAATGAGATAATGTTAAGATTTGATATTAAGATGAGAAAAATTTACGTTCACAGTCCCTTTAAACGAAAAAAAAGTGAATCTAAGTTTTTATTTTTACTCACTCTTGACAAAAGGACGCATGATGAGTATATACGTCAAGATAATTTTTTGGGACAGCGGAAAGAAGTTGGAAAGGAAACCCCTAAAAACAGATGGACAATAGATGTATTTTTATGACGTTACACAGTTAGGGAGTTGAATCCATTTTTATAGAAGCAGAAATATAATCTATGATTATGGTTTGGACCCTCTAAAACTGTAATCTACCTTTCCACTTTCCCCTCTCTTGGTGAGGATATCTTCAACGCCGATACGATTTTTGAAATGTAAGATTCTACTTTTCCTCTATATAAGAGTCCACTTTTGTCTCTCTTGTTGAAGATATCTTCACCAAGAGAGGCAAAAGTGGAATCTTAAATTTCAAAAATCGTATCGGCGTTGAAGATATCTTCACCAAGAAAGGGGAAAGTGGAATGGTAGATTACAGTTTTAGAGGGTCCAAACCATAATCATAGATTATATTTCTGCTTCTATAAAAATGGATTCAACTCCCTAACTGTTACACATGACACTTTCCGCTGTTCCCAAGGATTTTTTATTTTCATATTATGCAAAACTACTTCTAATACATAACTTCTGTAGATAATAATATATAAAAAGCAAGTGCATGTTTAAGCGTTTGTTTGCTGAAAGCGTAGCTTCTGTATATTCTAATATTGGTCGTCCGTCCCTTTGTGTGTTCTTTAAAATAAAAATAAAAGCAAGAGTAACTCTTGTATAAATAGTTTTCAAATATCAATACCACCGTGGTTCAAATTTGAATTAACACCCCCCCCCCCCCCTGCAGTTTTTGTACCTCCTTTCAACATTTTGGACGTCATTGTCAATTGTGGTAGTTTTTGCTGCATTACTTATGGCCATAATTATCCTTGTGTGTGTATGTGTGTGTGTGTGTGTGTGTGTGTGTGTGTGTGTGTGTATGGGTGATTGTTTGTATGTATGCCAATATTTTGATTATCAGACCTGAGGGATAATATTTGTATTAGTCTGTGCAACATATTCATATAGATCTGAACTTCTTTTCCGGTATGGATTCTAAACCATACACACTGGATTAGACCCGGTTCTAAATTTTATATTGTGTAGTTTTATAGACAGTTTTCAACGGATTATGAACCATAAATCTTGAAATTACTACCAGTTTTGTTGGCAAAAGGCTTTTAGCTCCTTGGAGCCAAGAAATCCCTTCATTTTATCATAGTATCCACGGAATGCTGTCTATAATACTCTGTGATTAATAACTATTACATTTAAAATCATCTAAATTGTATTTTCTTTTTTAGGGTTTTTTTCCTCTCATCGTCCTCGTTTTTATGACGTTACATGGCTGATAACAGAGACACTTTGTAAGTTACTCAATGGATGTATTTTTTGCAAACCAATATCTAATCAATTTATAACTAATATATGAAAAGCCGGTTTAGTTTGTGTTTGAGTTGACAGGGGGGTGGCGCCAACTACAGGTACACAAAAGATGAATTGATATAATTTTCTTTGGTGTGCATTAACTTCCGCATATTAGTTCATTTTCCTACAAAAGCCATTCCTTTAATAAAAGTAAGAGGATGCTATTTGTCTATTTGTATGGAAGGGTAAAGCTAACTGATATGGTTTTATTTTAGTATTTAGCTTTTATAGGTCCTTGGAAGATTGTAACTAATTTGTGGGAATTACCACCTTTCCCAGAGAAATCGCCCCCAGAATACGGGCGTAGCTGCTAGTAGATAAAAGGAAGAATGAATATTTGATTAAGGAATTGGGCAGTTTTTTTCCATAATTATAAGTTGCGGATCTTATGGTTTTATAATGTGATACTTTTGCGGAAATAAATGCTCATCTGTTTTCTTTTATAATAAGACCCTGGGATGTGGGATAAGTTAAAGAGATATGACAATAAGAATTTAAACATTATCGGGAAGTTCTTTGTAGTAGAAAGTAAACAAGTCTTTTATCCTAGGATTAAAGTAAAACACTAGAAGTTGAAGGGGTTAAATAACTGTATCTCCTCATCGCAGTGTCCTTGGGCCGACTCTCAATTGGGTCATTGAAAATCAACCCATGGTGTCGGTTATATTAACACAGACAAGTAGCAGAAAACGATTTGGTAGCAGACAAAAAAGGTAATTTAAAAGGGAGTTGGGGAAGTTTTCTGTATATACATCTATGTATACTATATCCTAGAAGTATAATGAAATTATCTAAAAAATATCTATTCCTATATCCATGGCGGGGGAGGAATTATTTGAGAATACGTATACTTAAGATTATAATTAAACACAGAGGACTAAATATAAGAGGGAGTGAGAAATACAGATAGAGAGAGAGAGTGAAAAATAAAGAAAAGAGCGAAAAAAGAAGAAAGACAAAAGTGACTTGATATATATGATATAGATATCCGATTGGTGCCTGAAATAAATAGTTAAGGGGCAAAAAAAAGAACATAGTTAAAAAAAAGTTTGAATCCTTTCATAAAAAGTAACAGGTTGTGTTTGTGGCTGAAGATCTCGCTAATTGCTAAAACGATATGGTTCCCCTTTACAGTGAAGCTTATCATAGGTCAAGGAAAGGTTTATATTTTGTGTAACGAACTACTACCTCAAACTTTTAGGGATAGAAGAAGGAGAGTAATAAAGTACTATACAGTGAAAAATGGCAATTTTTGCAAGGTTTACCATTCATAAAAGGCTGTATTAAATTTTTGTTCTTTAGATTAACATTTTGTAACTAACCAATCAAAAGTACTAAATTTTTTGTTCCAACGAATAAGATAACGGGGTAATTTATAGTCCAATGTCTCCTCCCTCCCTAAGTATTAAAAAGATAGATCGTATTTAAGTACGGGTGAGATGGGGAATGGGGAGGGGGGCGGGGGGGGGGTAGTAGTAAGAGTGTTATTGATGATATCAATAACCCAACAAAAAGGTTGCCAATAAACTCAACAAAATTAGGGGGGAGATTTTTCAGAGGAATAGCTACTCAGGGATTATCTACATTTCAAAAATACATTATGAAACCCACCAAGAATATGTATAAAATAACTCGGAAAATTATGGTCCGAATTAGTTGATCTTTACAGGGTAGCTTTATTAATGCCTTGTTGTGGTTTTATGCTATTTTCCTTATTTCCTCCGCCTTACCTTGGATGCAATTAGAAATCAAAAATATATTATAATATATTTATTTGAGCAATATTAAAAGATCAATATAGCATGTCATTGATAAATAATCCAAGGCCACTTATAAAATTAAAATTAAACCTAAATCATGAAAATTGTTTCATAATTTTTACTTTAACTACGTCTGAGTAAAAATTGTTTGGTTTGCTTGATTTTTGTATATGCTAATAATAAAATAGCAATTGTTTAATTTAAACTCAGATTTATAAAGTTTTTCTATCTATCTACATATTTTTTTATCTATCTACATATTTCATTACTGTTTTTTTTCTTTTATAATTTTGTCATCTTAATATTTCTGCAGGACGGGACAAATTGTCCAAAAAATCAGCCATGTGACGTCATAAAAATGAGGGCTTCTATCTCCTTTTTAGGTTTTTTTGCCACTTTCCTCTCATTTCCCTCATTTTTATGACGTCACATGGCTGATTTTGAGACACTTTGTCACCCTAACATTGCTGTACCTCTTATGGACATTGTTATCCTTGTTTTTATCAATAATTCTTTCAATAAATATAAGTGTATACAATTTAGGGGAACTAAATCATTCTACTTTTATATTAAAGGATTTTAGAAGTGTAGCAACTATATTCTCTCGATCAGTTCTTCCAATCAAAAGGTACTTCAAAGCTGGACTCGTCTTCCTTAGCCTTCAGAGCCATTCTTTCTCCCAAAGTTACAGAACCATTTTGATATAAGATTTTGTTAATTTGGGACTTTCACTTTGACCCTCTTTTGGAACCTTCTCCCCACTCCCTAATTAATTTTGGAGGAATAAAAGCATACATGATGGGGAATTAGGTAAGGTGGTTAAAAATAACTTTCCCAAGAACAGTCACAACCAGTTAGGACTTACTGACAAAGGTTTTGATTATATTTTAGCTGGCTTGTTGTTTAGAAGTTGACCCTATTATAGGACCTTTAGAAGCGCCAACTGCTATCAATAAATAAAACACTAAAAAATGAAATTTTGGGGAAATTAAAAAGAATGATTCAGATTTAAGATGACTTTTTTTGTAACTAATGGGTCTAAATATCCTCGTTTCTGTTTTCTTTTTAATTAGGTACATTTATATTAATGTAAAATTAAATCAGTCCTTTATTTTAATTAGTTTTCATTTCTTAGAATTGTTTCTCTCATTTAATCTTTTTTTCGTTTAAAATCTGTAACTACAATTTTTAGACGTTTTTGTTTTTAATATGAAAGTAACATGATGTCTTTCTCTGTGAGTGTGTCTCTTTCCTTTACAGTGAATCTTCTCGTAGGTCCTGGGAAGGTTTTTTCAATCTGAAGATGTTAAGAATATAGAAAAAATTAGGTTACGTAAGTCTTACATTTTGATTTATAGTAAATTAACCACTAAGTAAAATTTAGAATCAATAGAAAAGTTCAAACATTCTATCAACTATTATTAACTAAATGTAGAAAATCTTCATTTTCAAAAATTTAATTAAAGATAAGTGTGTTTTAATAGCGTACTTGTAACGTAAGTACAACTTTAGCAAAGCATTTGATATGCCACTCGACCTAATATAATGGATATAGAATATATGGATATAGTGAGAGATTCTCGCATACCCTTATAAAATGTTTCTCCCCTAGTCTTGACATACTATCGATATACTGTTGATCAAATGATATTATTTATGTTTCATATGTCGACATTATAACATTGTAGAAATGTAGTCATTGACACATCTTTGTTATAAACTAAATACTTTATATAAATACTAGTGGTTTCGACCCTAGCCTCTAGAGGCTTTGCCCCAAGAGGTAATTAAAAAAAAAAAATTATGTACTACTGGTGCTGCCCGTAGTTTTATTTGAACTAACCTCCCCATAAATAAAAAAAATGGGGGGTATTTTTTTTTTGGGGGGGGGGATGTAGGTGTCCCACTCGCCAAGAAAATAGCTTAAAACCACCACAGGACCAGTAGGTATATTTCTTGAAGAGTAGAATCTAATCGGTTCAGTGGTTACCGAGATCTTAAGGGACGGACAGACATCAAGCTACTATGTATTTCAGATACAGTAACTTCGTGATTTTTAAAGGAAAAAGCATGCAAATTGTGTGAAAGATTAATTTATACATGATTATTATATCCCTGTCATCAAATGAAGGAATTAGAACACTTATAAAATGTCTTTGATTTCATCAGAGATATATCAGTAAGTATAAACCTTATGGATAAAAATTATTATGTAATTTCAAAAAGATTTTGATACTTAGTTTCCGTATAAATTACTAGTGTTTTTGCTTCTAGCCTTAGGGGCTTTGATACATGAGTTAGCAATCAACCCATACTATTTTTTTTAAGTTGAGAGGTTTTAGCGTTTTTTTTAAAATTATGAGCATGTATAAAACTGAGATTGACCTTCCCTACCCCCCTACCCTTATACCTACCAAGGACTTATACCAAGCTTTCCTTAGAATTTCACAATATTCCTGATTTAAATTGACTTTTTTTTATAGATATTGTATACTAACATGAAGAAATCCAACTTTTTATGATAGATTTTTCTCTGACATTTTCTTTGAAGATTTCTAGAATGTCTTGAATTGGTAGTTAATTAAAATTAATTGATATTTGACCTAAAAATAACATTTAATTAATTTTAGAACGGTAAAATATGTTTTAAGTAGCAAAGAAAATGTTATCACTCTTTAGTTCTTTCTTTCTCCTTTTTCTAAATTTATCTTTAATTTTCTTTTTTTCTCTCCATCACGCTTACTGTTTTTCTTCCTCCTTTCAACTTACTTCTAACTACATTACTTTTTTCTCTCTTTTTATCTCATTCTTTCTCTTTCTTTTATTCTCCTTCTTTTTCTTCTCTATCATCTTTTCTCTTTCTTTCTCCTTTCTCTTTTCTCTTTTTTCTTCTTTCTATATTTGTTTCTTTTTCTTTTTATATCGTTCTTATTCTTTCTTTCAATGTATGTATTCATATACAGGTAATATTTTCAAAAATAATTTTCTCTAAATATTAGGTTGCTATGATTGAAAGTATTATTTTTGTTATACTTGTATGTAATATAATATGTAATAAAAAGTTATAATACTATATCAATATGTATTATTATATAAAAACAAGGACAAATAAATAGAAAATAAATAAATATATAAGAGAAATAAATGGGGGTATTTTTTTTATCTTTTTTTGGCTTAAAACCACCGCAGGACCAGTAGGTATATTCCCTGAATAGTAGAGTCCGAACAGTTCAGCGGTTACATAGATCTTAAACTTCAGACAGACAGACAAACATCAAGTTACTTTGTATTATAAAAAGTTGACTAAGACATTGCCAGTTTGATAAATTCACGAATGTTATCCCCCTAAATATTTCATACATGACTTTGGGGGTTAGATTAGTTTAATGTTCATTTTAACATCTGTGAACACTGGGTGGTCGAATGTGACTGCAGTTCCAAACGAAATAGATTTAACCAACCGTTGAAAAGATCTCACTGGATATATGTAGAGTTAGCCTTTTTGTTACTCTTATATAGGTTTAATGTTCAAAATTATATTTTAAAAACAGTTTTTAGCATGTTAAACTGAGAGCTTAATCTTAAGATTATTTTTTTATCATAAACATCTTTCTTTTATACTCTATATTTTATCTTTCTTTTAATCTAAAAACTTCCCTCTTTTTGACATTATTTTTTTTTTTAATAATACCAGCGGCTACTCCCTTAGATGCCTCTAAGGACACGTAACATTGTTTCTCTTCAATCACTTTTAAAATCAACTATTTATCAAAAATATTTTTTTCACCGATAGATGGTGTAAGTTATGTTTTTCGCTAATTGAAAAAATGTCCGCAGGGCGGCGTTTTTTTATTTTTGTCGATTTCTCCGGTTGGAGGAGGGTGGTACCTCCCCCAAAATAGTTTTAAACCTTCCCGGGACCTATTTGAAGCTACCCTGTTAAGGAGAACCCGATCGGTTCAGCGGTTAGCGAGATCCTTCGTTACAAACAAACAAACAGACAGACAGACATACATCGTTCTACTTTGTAATTAAATGATAGTAATATGAATTGTTCTATGTGAATTTAACTTAATGTATTATATATTATTGCAGCCTATAGAACCCGCCTAACATGAATAATTTCTAGCAGAAAACACTACATTTTCTGTAATTAAACAATATCATAGACTATAGAACCCGCTAATATGGTTGATTTTTAATAAAGTGTCATACTGCAAATATATTAATATTACAGACTATAGAACCCGCCTAATATAATTGATTCTTAATAAAGTGTAATACTGTAAATATAACAATATTACAGACTATAGAACCTGCCTAATATGATTGATTCTTGATAAAGTGTAATACTGTAAATATAGCAATATTACAGACTATAGAACCTGCCTAATATGGTTGATTCTTAATAAAGTGTCATACTGTAAATATGATAATATTACAGACTATAGAAACCTCCTAATATTATGAATTCTTAATTAAGTGCTTACTGTAAATATAATGATATTACAGACTATAGAACTCGCCTAATATGATTGATTCTTAGCAGATGGTTGAGTGATGGTACAATTATACTAGCATTACTTGCGCTTCAGGGATAGGAAAATGGACATAAAATCAATCTCCCCCCCTCATCTTCTTTAAACTAATGTATGAAAATCTGCCTTTATAAATAAAAGTAGAATGATGTCTGTCCGTCTGTCCCATAAGATCTCGGTAACTACTGAACCGATCGGATTCTACTCTTCAGGGAATGTACCTACTGGTCCTGTGGTGGTTTTAGGCTATTTTCTTGGGGGGTGGGACACACCCAACCCCCCAAAAACAAAAAATTCCCTTGCTATTTTTTAAAATTATTTAAAATAGTGGTGGAGTGGGGGCTCTCCAGGTAATAAAAGATGTAATTATACCTCTTGGGACAAAGCCAATAGAGGCTAGGGGTGAAGCCGCTAGTAAGTATATAAATGGCTGATAGGATGTAGATTATTTTTTTCTAATTGTCCCCTCCCTCGCTGAGCCTAGCACTGTATACAGAAGGATTATTATTATCCTTTATTACGAGTAGAGAATCAACCCAACAAGTAGAGTTCAGGGTGTGTCCGTCAGTTTCTCCATAATTTTATCTTGAATTTAGGCATTTGGTAATCTTATAATTTGAACTGTTTTTGATTAAAGAATTGTTAATTTTTTTTGCTACTTGTTAATGTGTACCTAACAGTTGCAGGAATCATAATCCAAAAACTAAAATTAAAAGGATTTTTTAAATAGGCCTAGATTAGGGAGCATAGCTATCAGAGACGTAAGAAAGGACATACGTCCTGGCCCTAATGTAGAAAAGCTTCGCTTTGAATAATTGTATTAGGATTACTTGTTGATATAATAGGATATATTGAAAGGTATATATCATAGTATGATAATTTACTTATTACATGTAAAGCTTTCATAAAATTACTGTTGCTAGTAGCGTTGCTACTCTGTAAATTAAGTATGTCTGTTTGTCTGTCTGACTCTTGTGTACATAATAACTCTCAAGGCACTATCATATTCTCTCTTCCCGTCTCCCCCTATATAGTATATATATCACCCATCTAACAGATGATTAAGGAACTGCTATTTTAATTTGTCTTGAATTTACTGTCAAATTTAAAATATCTATTTACATTAACCCCTTACAGTCGGGCCCCTTGCCGCACTTAAATCGGTCGGGGGGGGGGGGGGGCGTTCAACGCCTCCCCTTATTATCTCAGTTCCTATTAGATCTAGAGGGCTAAATTTTTTTTGTGCAAGTCCATGGTTTGATAATGAATTTCCGACCTTTTATAAGTCTAAGTCAATTTTCGCTTCCTTCACCCTTTTATTTAACAACCTTTGTTTTTAGGTCTTTTTTTACTTAAAAATTTCAAACGGCTGTAACTTTCTTATTTTTGAAGCTAGAAGAAATTTTTTTCTTCCAGAAAATGTTTATTTTTATGTAAATTTTACATTAGAAATATCAAATATAAGTTTCAGCGGCCGCAGCTGTACTTGGCAGCTGCCAGCCGCCGCAGTCGGCGGTCGGCGGGAAAACGGCGGCGGATCTTCATGAAATTTTAATACGTTATGTAGACATGTAAGAAAAGCTTAAGATTGAAATTTGAAGTCTCTAAGTCAAAAATTACGGCTACAGGAGCCTTTTAAAGATTTCTGGAGACCTGGAGGATCAGGACCTGCAGGATCATACCTGGAACCTGAAAGTGACTTGAACACCTGTATTTTATATAAGGATGTACTACTAGAGGATTTTTTAGTATTTTGGTATGATAAAATGCTTTGTTTTAGTCAAAAAAATATTTTTGCTCTTTACCTGGATGACCCTGCCATGTTTGCTGGTATCCTGTGCCCGCCAGGATGGAGATATTTCAACTCTCAGTTATGTGTCATACCCATACTTAAATTGTCAAGCAGTTTGGGCTCTTTATCTTTCACACACAGAAAATGAGATAGAAAAAACCGGATGGGAGGGACGTTCAATGCCCCCCATCCCGACCGTTAAGGGTTAACATAACTGTATATACATAACTGTTATTTTTCCTTTTAGTACATTATGATATACAAGCGGCTTCGCCCCTGGCCTCAAGGGGTTTTGCCCCAAGAGATAATTAAAAAAAAACATTTAGTACCTCTGGAGCTGCAACCACTTCTTTAAAATAATTAACTGCCTAAAAAATAGGGGACGATTTATTAATTTTTTTTTGGGGTGGGGTGGGGGTGTCAAACCCTCTAGGAAAATAGCCTAAAACCACGACAGGACCAGTAGGTATATTCTCTGAAGAGCAGAATCTAATCGGTTCACTGGTCACCGAGATCTCAAGGGACGGACGGACGGATAGACGGACATAAATCAAGCTACTTTGTATTATAGATTAATGTAATTTCAAATGTTAATGCAATTGATTGGCATATTTTTTAACGTCTTTGTTATCGCACAGTTTAGGTTCACCTTTTTGCTAAACAAAGCAGTCATTAAAACCATAGTTGGCTGTAGAGCAATATATGCATACTTAATCTATCTATTAATGACTCAATGATGCATATGTTAATACGGCACTAGAACACCAATGCTGTCAGTAATATAATAAGAGTGATACAAAATACAACAAAAAAATGTTAATAAAGATCTCTTTATATTGAATTTACTGAATTGATAAAGCCATTTTTTAACCTTTACTTGTGCTTTTTGGTAAATGCATTTAAACTTATTTTAACCCTCCCCCCCCCCCACCTCCAGAAAAAAAATACTTTTTTTTTACATAATTTTAAATTTAAAATTCTATGGTCCTTGGACCTGAAGATTAAATTATTTGTGCACTACTAGTTGCGAACTAATTGATCAAAATACCTAAATATTGCTAGCCATTTTTTTTATAAAACTTTGGGTACGACAGTAATTTAGAGTCCCCTTCCCTCCATGTGCTGTACTACTCAAGAACAAAATTGTCCTTGATTATTTTGTATCACCCGCTTATGAAGGAGTTGGCTAGCTGTCACTTTGGCATAATAGATTGGTGTAAATATTAAGATAGAGAATACAAACATAAATCCCTTTTTGCTTAGTGAACCACTAACAATCAACCAACCATCCCAAATTCTTTTTCATAAAGATAACAATATTTGAAGGATGTAAATTATTGTGCGTTTCCAATGATGATCAACAAAATTAATGATTTTATGATCTAAGAATATTGGTTTTAAAGGTTGAACTCTGTTAGTTTTGAAACAACAAAAAGAAAATTAGTTAATGTACCCAAAGTTTTTAGACTAAAAAATGAGAGAAAGGGTTTATAAAACAATGAGTACCAGTATCATGTTGAGTCTTATGTTCTCACCCTCCATGTTAAAAATTATCTTTTTTTCTTCAAATACAATTCTTCTATTTTGTTTAAAATTCAGATCAAGGGGAGTATTACTTGCCCTCTCGTAGAATAATGAATTTTGCTGAAAATGCAATATTAATATTAATTATTAATCAATCTACCTATTTCATTATTAAACAACGTCATTCAATTAACCAAATTTAATAGTTTCTCGCATCGTATTATAAACAGCTATCCGCGGATAAAAAATGTACAATTATGAGATTAAAAATGGTTATTTCAATATGGATGAGAACCGGTTCTAATCCACCGGATATTAATCGGTTTCGAAGCGGTACGGGAAATAGATTTCTTGTCTTTTTAATGCCAAATTTAAAAAAAGGAATTATGTATGAAAATTAAATGGACTAAATCATAAAAGCTATCCTTGTTTCCCAAATTCAACATACCATAAAGTGTCCAAACCTATTTTCAAACAATGATTTATTATGCTGTAAAAATAATATCTTTATTCTTGTCGTAGCAAAGCTACTCTAGAGTAGGGGCGTCCATGAAAGACATTTCCACAGAGTCAAGACTACTTTTTATTGCACTGTACATTACAATCGTACTACTGAGTTAAAACACAAAATTACTATATTTCTTATTTCTAAATATTGATCAATAATTTCAAATTGCAATTACTTTAAGAAACTTTGTGATGTCTGTACCACTTTTGATTCCTGTGACGTAATAAAAAATGAGGGATTCTTCATCTCTTTTTTAGGGGTTTTCTTTCCCACTTCTCATCTCATCTCCCTCATTTTTATGACGTCACATGAATCAAAAGTGGTACAGATTGGGCTTCGTCCTGTATTTATATCTGCTATAAAATACTTTCTCGTATTCATTCGAATCCGGTGGATAGAAACCGGTTCTCATCCATACGAAAAAACTATGTCTAGCATCGTATTATATCCAGCTTTCTACGAATATAGAAATGTACAATCATAAGATTAAAACCAGTTTTTCTAGACCGTGCCTTCGGCACCTCGGGGCTAAAAAACTGGTTTTAATCTTATAATTGTACATTCTATATCCGCGGAAAGCAGTTTATAATACGATGAAAGAAATAACTGTTCTTTATTTTTCATAGAATTCAACTTCTTTGACATTGTCATCCTTGTTATTTGTAAAATTATTCTTACTTATACTTGTGTTAAAATTTATAGCCACTTATCTTAATAGGTACGATGTTCTATGGCATTCGTAATTATTTATCTTTTAACAAATCACTAGCGGGTGCCGCCAAGGTGAGGTATGTTAATGTCATATGGGTGAGTTGCACCTGGACTGAACACTAACAGTCAACTTGTCAACTCAAGGCCAGACTCTTGGTCCTTCACCTCATAACCGTGGTACAGTACATTACAGACAACCAACCCTTTGATTGCACGATCTTTGTCTGGAGATTCTAGCTGTACAGTGTGCATGGTCATGAGCTGCGCAATATATCGACAATGTATCATCACTATAGTATAAAATATGAATGCCTCTTTGCTTCATTTATATAATTGATTATGTTTCTTTTTCAACAATAATAAATTATTTCTTTGATATGCAAATTTATGTGTTAGTGAACGCACACAGATAGTTACATTTGTAAGTTTTGGACACTATATTTATCATATTTTACTACTTTTAGAAGCAAAGCTTTTTTACAATTCTAGAATGTAAAGCTTGATATTATTTTAAGGTAGGTTAAATATGGAATAGAAAGCCCCAGGGATAATAAAATGGATGATAAATTAAAATTCATCCTCAATTATAATAAACAAAATTAACCCCTCTGTGGGTTATGATTAAAGACTGTAACGTTTAAACACTACTAGTTTGGAACTCATAAATCAAAATCAAACTTTAAGCCAACGAATAAGATAACGTGGTAATTGGACTTTATGTACTAGTGTACTTAACAGTCCAATGTCCCCTCTCACCATCAATAGTTAAGAGTAGCTGCGCTAATTAAAATAAATCTAATAAAACAGTTATTAAATTTTTCTTTTTTAGGTAAAAAGAGAAATAACACTTTTTCTTGCTGTGCTATCACTGCCGTGAAAATCATCAATTTATTATCAAATTATTCCAACAGCAGAAACTACACCTTCCTTATTATCAAAATTATTATAATTAAAGTGACACTTTTAAGTACTCGAAGAAAATAGGAAGCTATCATTATCAAGCGACTAAAATACTAAAACTCACAGCTAATTTGTCTAATTATGGTTAGTCCGAGACCTGTTTCTAAACGGATTAACCTATCTTTATGTTTTTTTCACTAAGTAAAGAAAATCAATCATTATTTTTTGTTTTGCGTCTTTTGGCGAATATGAAACTCTATATAAATGTGATAATATACGGAAGTGAATGCACTTCCTTTTTCTCTCTTTATAGTTCTTATCATCATCGTAGATATTAATACAATGCAACAAAAGTATGTTCAGTATGAAAAATGTTACATTTAAGATCTCTAAAATAGTTGTATTTTGCAGGTTTTAGACTAGTCTGACAGTTTCATTATCTTTTATTTAGGCCGACTACATGGAATGAATTAAATGTGACAATAAATGACACATTAATGACATGTTGATATTGTATTAATACCTTTCTTATGTAGATAAAGTGCCATAAAATAATTGGATGGTTTAATTAAACATCTTTATGTGTAATTGTGTCAAAACCACAGATACTCAAATATGTTTTATAAGACATTCTTCTTTTTATATCAAATCTATACATTTTATTTAATTTACATTTTTATATAACCTTACACCCGTTTAAATTTGTTAGCTGTTTTTTTTTCTGACCATCCAAATATTTTTAAACATATTTTTTTAAAATCTTTATATCCTTTTTTTGATTTATCTAAATATTATGGGTGTTTTTTATCTGTCTATATATATATTGTATTATCACCTATCTAATTAACTATCTAACCAAATATATATATTTTTAAAAAATATTTGTAATTTAAATTATGTCATGAAAAATCCTCTAATGTTTTTTGTAAAAATCATTGAAACTTTTGAATTTTGATTTTATTGTCGGTATCAAAATGTTATTGTAACTGAAGAGTATCATTACGAAACACAGTGTATTACCTATAACTTTTTGTTATTAATTCTATGTTAAATCATATATATCTCCTTTCTGAGCTTAGCAGTAAAGTAAGTTGAGAACTCTGACTTTCTCCGTACCTGTATTTTTGATGCGAGTATTCTCCTGGTCCTACAGTTGAGATCTCTTTTACGTGGAAAATCAACACATAGAAACTCAAAATGAAAAAGTTTCATTTTAAACATTCACTAAAAAACATTCCTCTTGGAAACCAAAAGCAGTACCATTCCATCATGATATCCAAAGTTGAAAGTCTTATTCAAAGAATGAGATGGAAGTTAATTGCAATTAAAAGTGATACAGTGAATCAAGAAAACCACTATGGTTTTAAAACAACAAACACTGCACCCCAGATTGATGAGCTGAAACCTTTTGAAGATGATGTCTACAAACTAATAACATCTATAGAATTTAAAAAGGTGAATAATGAATTCCAATCATCATTACAAGAAACAATCAAATCAATCAAAGATTCAAAGGACATCATCATTGAATCAGATAAAACCAGAAATTTATATTCTATCTCACCAAATGAATATAAAAGTGTCCTGAAAAACAACATCACAAGTGGTTACAAGAAATCAGACGAAGCTAATGTTAACAATGTAAATAAAGAAGCAGCCAAACTAGCCTCAAAGATAAATATAGCTGACAGAGTTGATGAACATACCAGAGCTGAAGCATTTTTAACAGTTAAAGATCATAAAGCTAATTTCCCTGACCGAAAGGAATACAGATTGCTCAACCCTGCCAAGTCCAATCTTGGAAAAGTCAGCAAGATCATTCTAGATAAAGCAATTCAAACCATCAAAACTGCTTCAAATTTAAACCTGTGGAAAAATTCTGATCAAGTGATAGAATGGTTCAAAAATCTACAGAACAAAGAAAGGATCATATGAAGAAAATGAAGTCATTCCTAAAAAGGACAGAAATTCCCTTCCTTGGGTATAGGAAGGCTATTTACTTTCCTTTTTCTTACAAATTCTCAGTAAGGAAGGTGATTTCTGTCCACTATCTTACAAATTCTCACTAAAGGAAGGTGACCTCTGTCCACCATCTTACAAATTCTTCCTAATTCTTAGAAATTCTTCCTTTTCCTCACTATTACAACTATGCTTAATAAATCTACCTTATTTACCCAAATTCTCACTTATTCTCAGAAATTCTACCTTAATTACACAAATTCTCCCTTATTCTAAGAAGACCTACCTTATTCTAGCAAATTCTTCCTTATTCTAAGAAATACTTCCTAATTCTATGAAAATCTACCTTATTATAAGACATTCTTCCTTATTCTAAGAAAATCTACCTTATTCTAAGACATTCTTCCTTATTCTAAGAAAATCTACCTTATTCTAAGACATTCTTCCTTATTCTAATAAGATCTACCTTATTCTAAAAAATACTTCCTAATTCTATGAAAATCTACCTTATTATAAGACATTCTTCCTTATTCTGAAAAAATCTACCTTATTCTAATAAGATCTACCTTATTATAAGACATTCTTCCTTATTCTAAGAAAATCTACCTTATTCTAAGACATTCTTCCTAATTCTAAGAAAATCTACCTTATTCTAAGACATTCTTCCTTATTCTAAGAAATTCTTCCTTATTCTATGAAAATCTACCTTATTATAAGACATTCTTCCTTATTCTGAGAAAATCTACCTTATTCTAAGACATTCTTCCTTATTCTAAGAAAATCTACCTTATTCTAAGACATTCTTCCTTATTCTAAGAAAATCTACCTTATTCTAAGACATTCTTCCTTATTCTAAGAAATTCTTCCTTATTCTAATAAGATCTACCTTATTCTAAGAAATACTTCCTAATTCTATGAAAATCTACCTTATTCTAAGACATTCTTCCTTATTCTAAGAAAATCTACCTTATTCTAAGTAATTCTTCCTTTTCCTTACTAATTCTCTCTTATTTTCAGATAACCTAGCTTATTCTATGAAGTTCTTCCTTCATTCCCCTAATTCTTTCTTTTTCTCAGATAATTTTTTAAATTTATATTGGGATATCATAACTGAAATAGAGGTATAGAGAATATATATAAATTCTGCCTTTTCACCTTCCTTATTCTCTCAAAATCTTGGTTTTTCTCACATATATTTCCTTATGTTTATTGGGATATCAGAACAAGATGTGTAGGATAAGTTTGGGTTGTATCTTTTGACCTGAAATATTTGTTTGTACTTTAGAGGAGGAACCCCAGTCTGTAAAACAAATATGAAATTATCTTAAGAAATAATAGTACATTCAGTATTTTTTTGGTTGTATCTTTTGACATTTAGTGTTTATGTTTTAATTCATAAAATTATTGATAATATTAACATAATTTTACTGAGAAATAAACCTTATAATAACAGGATAGCAGAAAATAAGAACAGGAGTCTTTATAATCCTTCACTAGCCAACACATACAAATATTAGACCAAGACCAAAAAAGTAATAATTTCAAAACAAATTTAAATATATTGTTTTTTTTACTGATATTTTCTTCAATAACTATATGTAATTATCAATCCTTTTATAAAAGTAACAGGATGTTTGTCTGGGCTCCCAAGAGAAATTGCTTAAAGAAAAAGTTCCTACCCTACCCATCAGAAAAAAATT
The DNA here is from genome assembly GCF_053477335.1 of Acartia tonsa. NCBI lineage: Eukaryota > Metazoa > Arthropoda > Copepoda > Calanoida > Acartiidae > Acartia > Acartia tonsa. Next base: position 38,608,777 of record NC_137272.1, read on the forward strand.
AATTTCCTTGTCAAAAATAAAATACCAGGCTTAGAATCAGACATTTTTATTTGATTAATTACCCTAAGTGTCCATGGAAGCCTCTAGTGGCGTAGCTGCTAGTCTCAACCAATGTAATGTTTTTTTTTCACATTCCTATTTATGTGGTACAAACTCTATAGAAGGTTGGCAACTTATTTTTTTCGCCGGAAGTGATTGAACAGCTGATAATTATGAAATCAATTCAAGGGCGTACATTGAAGTTTTACTATTTAACCAAAAGGGGGGGAAAAGTTTAATAAATAGACAATAGAAAAAAAATAAATAGAAAGTTGTAATTGATTAATTAAACTTGGAAATTAAAATCATTTTACCGGCCATTATCTTATCCCTTAGATCTTGAAGACTGGTTTTCACACATTATCCACCCCATAAACTGCATACGGAAGCAAAGGTTTTCTATAATTAGGGTCGTTCCGTCCATGTGTTTATTTAGACATTCAAAACATGTGGATTTTTTACAACTTTTTGTATGAAACTAGCGGCTGCGTCCCTAGCCTTTGGTGGCTTTGTATTTCAATGGGTAGAAAAGAGCAGAATAGACTAAAACCATCCCTAGACTTAAATTAAAATAAAAAAGTTGCCTAAAACCATCCTGTACCTATGTAAAGGTTCTCTACAATGGAGAACCTAATCGGTTCAGCGGTTAGCGATATCCTTCTTTACTTTTTATAATTGGAATAGCGGCTGCGCCCCTGGCATCTAGTAGACTCTTTCTGTTGAGGGGTAAGGAGGTGGAAGAAAAATAGCCTAAAACCATCCCGGGACCTATGGGAAGGTTCTCTACAATGGAGAACCTAATCGGTTCAGTGGTTAGCAAGATCCTTTGTTACAGACCAAAAAAGGCTTACTACTTTATATAATACTGGCGGCTACGCCCCTAGAAGCCTCTAGGGGCACTGCACTGGTAGGAGAAGGAAAAGTCGACCTCATCCTATTTTAAATTTGAGTTTCCAAAGAGTTATAAAAATAATTTTTTTGGGGGAGAGGGAGGTTAGGACACCCTCTCGAAAAATAGTTTAAAACCTTCCCAGGACCTATAAGAAGCTTCACTGTAAAGGAGAACAATATCGGTTCAGCGGTTAGCGAGATCCTTTGGGACAGACAACAAACGCTTACTACTTTATATAATAGGACTAGCGGCTACGCCCCTAGAGGCCTCTAGGGACACGTAATTTTTTTTCTCTTATCAATCTATTTTAAAATCAGCTATTCACCAAAAATATTTTTTCGCTGATAGATTGTGTTAGTTATGTTTTTTTCCCGGGACATATGAGAAGCTACCCTGTTAAGGAGAACCTGATCGGTTCAGCGGTTAGCAAGATCCTTCGGTACAAACTTACAAACACAGAGACATCCTGTTACTTTATTATAAGGATTTATTTATATATGTAACATGGGTTATTTTTTAACATTTTATTAATGGAAGACAATTGTTTCACTATTAAACAGATCATCGGTTCCAATTAAAATGCATAAAAAGAGTTACATCTTTATATAATAGGATAATTATCCTATTCATCATACTTTGGGAATAATGATTCCTAGGACAACAAGGTACAATATCATATGCAAGGCATCTCTCTAATCAAATCCTAATAAAAAAGTACATATATATAAACAGTATCCTGTATTTAACAGTTTAAACATTTTTACAGTAACACATTTATAGTCGGATTATTTAGTTCTGACACTCTAAAGTTTTAATGTTCTTCTTTCCCGCCGTTTTAGAGCTTCAGTTTTATGGATGTTGTCATCCTTTTTAAAACTAAAATAAGGGTTGTGGGTTGACCTCCCCTTACCTTAGGTGCCCTTAAAGGCCTTGAGGAGCGCAACTACTAGTCAATATTCAAAATTAACATTGTGTGTTTGTGTATATCTGTCAATACCTGTGATTATATATGTATATCGAAAGCTCTCGCTAACTGCTAGACCAATTTCTGGTTCTCCTTTGCATAAATTGGGGAAGGTAACCCCACTCTCCCAAGAGAAATTACTTAGATAAAGAGGGTACAATGGGCTGTTTAATAATAGTCCCCAAAGTTTTATTATAATGATTCTTATTCGTTGGCTTATTTCCTTGTGGAATATAGTGAATTTTGATTCTTTGATTTTTTGTGTTCAAACGTTTCAACCACAAATTTTTAAGGAGTAATTTTGTGTATCATCATTGGGTTGTACATCAATTTAACGGCCATTGTATTATCCCTTTACATCACTGGAAAAATCTGAGAAGAAACAAATTTAAAATCACATTAACCAGCATAAAAACTAAAGGCATTAATAGTTAAAGTATGTAGAATGCCTTGGCCCCAAACAGTCACAACTCATTACCAATCCCATTTAGGACTTCTCCGACAAAGGTTTTGCAATCAAAATGGTGGTTGTGTGATGGGTGTTAGTGTTACTTAACCTAATACCTCGGGTGTTTGGGCAGTTATTTTGGTTTGTTGGATCTGGCGTTTGAGTTAATTGATAATACCCAGGGATCTAATGGGATAAGATAATGGCTAATAAAATTATGTAAATCTCAATGTTAAAACACAAAATTACCCCTTCTGTAGATTACAATTACAAACATTTGGACACTAAACTTAATACACCAACCAATTAAAATTTATTAAAAGTCCTCACAGTTGTTAAGCCAACTAATAAGAAAATGTTATTGTAAATATTTTTGGACTTGTGTAATTAACAGCCCAATGTCCCCTTTCTCTCTCTCTCTCTGCAAACACCAATATTCTCTGTTTATGTAATACTTTTTGAACCACGGTAGCGCGTACATCCCCAATGATGATGCACAAAATTATCCCTTCTATAGATTAAAATTAGTGGTTGAAACGTCTGAACACTTAATTAACCAACCAATGAAAATTCACTCAAGTGCGTAAAGTTGTATAAACTTACAAATAATAAAACATTATAATAAAACTTTGGGGACTAGTGTAATAAACAGACCATTGTCCCCTCTCTCCCTGAAATAATAAAAGTATAAACAAAATTAAACATGGATGACAGCATCCATAAAAGCGAAGCTCTAAAACGGTAGGACTTACGGACACTAACACATGTATAGTGTCAGAACTGAATAATCAGAATATAAAAAAAGGAGTCAAAGCAAAATTGTGAGTAAATTTGTTGGAAAAACTTCTTGATAGAGGATAATGTTTATGGACATATTTAATTTTTTTGGACTTGATTATAGAGTAGCTTTGCTTATAATATTGTACTTTGTTGTCCCAGGAATCACTATACCAACAAATTATAACAATCGGATTATTAGATCACATAAAAATTTGTTGTTAAAAAAGTAAAGAACCAACATGTTTAAAATGGACGTACGGACATTCTGGTAATGATTATAGAGTTGCTACGCTTTCTTAATCATACCTAAATACTAAAGGAATCACCATGAAATCGACAGGATAATTCTAACATGCCTAAATTAATGAAAAAAGCTATCTCTCTCAGACGTACGGACTGACGGACGGACGGACGGACCAACTCTAATTATAGAAAAGCTTCGCTTTTTAAAAAGAATGACAATATCTATAAAAATGAAGCTCTGAAATCAGAAGGACCTCATTGTTATAGGAATCATCATGCCAAGTTTTAAATTGATAAAACAATTTTAACTGTTTAAATTAACGAAAAAAGGTAACTGTTACATACAGACGGACCAACCCTAATTATAGAAAACCTTTGCTTCTACCACTTTGAAGTCTCAGGGATCTAAAGGGATAAGATTATGTGTTTAATTTTTCAACTATAAGTTAAGTCAGTATTTAAATTATGTATCGTACAGACTTTAAGGTTAACCCTTTACAGTCGGGCCCCTTGCCGCACCTTAATCGGTCGGGGGGGGGGGGCGTTCAACGCCCCCCCTAATTATCTCAGTTCCTATTAGTGCTAGAGTGCTAAATTTTTTTGTGTAAGTCCCCTGTTTGATAATGAATTTCCGACCTTTTATAAGTCTAAGTCAATTTTCGCTTCCTTCACCCTTTTATTTAACAACCTTTGTTTTTAGGTCTTTTTTTATTTAAAAATTTCAAACGGCTGTAATTTTCTTATTTTTGAAGCTAGAAGAAAAATTTTTTCCCAGAAAATGTTTATTTTTATGTAAATTTTACATTAGAAATATCAAAATATAAATTTCAGCGGCCGCAGCTGTACTTGGCAGCTGCCAGCCGCCGCAGTCGGCGGTCGGCGGGAAAACGGCGGCGGATCTTCATGAAATTTTAATACGTTATGTAGACATGTAAGAAAAGCTTAAGTTTAAAATTTGAAGTCTCTAAGTCGAAAATTGCGGCCACAGGAGCCTTTTAAAGATTTCTGGAGACCTGGAGGATCAGAACCTGCAGGATCATACCTGGAACCTGAAAGTGACTTGAACACCTGTATTTCATATAAGGATGTACTACTAGAGGATTTTTTAGTATTTTGGTATGATAAAATGCTTTGTTTTAGTCAAAAAAGTATTTTTGCTCTTTACCTGGATGACCCTGCCAGGTTTGCTGGCATCCTGTGCCCGCCAGGATGGAGATATTCAAAAAATTCCAACTCTCAGTTGTGTGTCATACCCATACTTAAAAAGTCAAGCAGTTTGGGCTCTTTATCTTTCACACACAGAAAATGAGATAGAAAAAACCGGATGGGGGGGCGTTCAACGCCCCCCCCCCCGACCGTTAAGGGTTAAAGAAAACATTCACATTTTTTAAAGAAAATATACAATTTAACATTAGCGATTGGGTGGGGTGGGGGAGGGTAGATAGATAGATAAATACTATGCTAATTTTTGTACAGTTTACATGATTTGTAATTTACATAATTCTAATCTTACGTAACTCCAGTCTTGTATATTTTAATGTTTTTATGTGCAATCTTAGTTCGTTATCGATAAATAATTGCTATTCTGCATAATTTTACACATTGCTATCGTGTTATATAAAGATAAATGATGATCACTGTTTAAAAAGTTTAATTTAAATATTTCTGGAGAGAACACAAAAACTTTCTTTATACCCCAAATAGTACAAATTCATAGTACGCCCTTGCATCCATTACATAATTATCAGCTGATTTATAGACAGACTGAAAATTAAGTTGCCAACCATTTGAGGGGAGGGGTGTACTTTTCATTATATACAAATATCTGACTCTCTGCCTGGGTTTTTATTTTATTATTGTAAAGAAAATTTTTTTTTTTTTTGGGGGGGGGATGATTTTCCATTTTGGTCTAATATTTGTATCAGTTGGCAAGTAGAACAGATTATTGATACAGCTAGTGTGTTTTACAGACTGGGGTTCCTCCTCTAAAGTACAAACAAATATTTCAGGTCAAAAGATACAAACCAAACTTATCCTACACATCTTGTTCTGATATCCCAATAAACATAAGGAAATATATGTGAGAAAAACCAAGATTTTGAGAGAATAAGGAAGGTGAAAAGGCAGAATTTATATATTCTCTATACCTCTATTTCAGTTATGATATCCCAATATAAATTTAAAAAATTATCTGAGAAAAAGGAAGAATTAGGGGAATGAAGGAAGAACTTCATAGAATAAGCTAGGTTATCTGAAAATAAGAGAGAATTAGTAAGGAAAAGGAAGAATTACTTAGAATAAGGTAGATTTTCTTAGAATAAGGAAGAATGTCTTAGAATAAGGTAGATTTTCTTAGAATAAGAAAGAATGTCTTAGAATAAGGTAGATTTTCTTAGAAATAGGGAAGTATTTCTTAGAATAAGGAAGAATTTTTTGGAATAAGGTAGATTTTCTTAGAATAAGGAAGAATGTCTTATAATAAGGTAGATTTTCATAGAATTAGGAAGTATTTCTTAGAATAAGGTAGATCTTATTAGAATAACTAAGAATTTCTTAGAATAAGGAAGAATGTCTTAGAATAAGGTAGATTTTCTTAGAATAAGGAAGAATGTCTTATAATATGGTAGATTTTTATAGAATTAGGAAGTATTTCTTAGAATAAGGTAGATCTTATTAGAATAACTAAGAATTTCTTAGAATAAGGAAGAATATCTTAGAATAAGGTAGATTTTCTTAGAATAAGGAAGAATGTCTTATAATTAGGTAGATTTTCATAGAATTAGGAAGAATTTCTTAGAATAAGGAAGAATGTCTTAGAATAAGGTAGATTTTCTTAGAATAAGGTAGATTTTCTTAGAATAAGGAAGAATGTCTTAGAATAAGGTAGATTTTCTTAGAATAAGGAAGAATTTCTTAGAATAAGGTAGGTTATCTGAGAATAAGGGAGAATTTGTAAGGACAAGGAAGAATTTCTTAGAATAAGGTAGATTATCTGAGAATAAGGAAGAACATGGAGGTATTGGGTTAATTTTCTTAGAATTAGGAAGAATAAGTGAGATTTAGGAAGGTGATTTTTATCCTCTTTTTCAGATATGTAAGAAAAAGGAGAGTGATTTTTGTCCATATTTGAGATATCTGAGAAAAAGGAAGATGATTTCTGTCCTTTTTGGAAGGGAATTTCTGTCCTTTTTAGGAATGACTTCATTTCCTTCATATGATCCCAAAGAAAACCTGACATTTTTCAAATTTGACGTTGTTTCTTTCTATCCATCAATCAGTAAGACCCTTTTTGATCAAACAATAAATTGGGCTAAACAATACTACAATTTTTCCCAAGCTGAAACTGAAATCATTCATAACACCAGAAAGTCATTTTTGTACCTTAACCAAACCCCATGGATCAAACAAGAACAATCTGATTTTGACATCACAATGGGAAGCTATGATGGCGCTGAGTGCTGTGAACTGGTAGGCTTGTTCATTCTCAATAAACTATGTAACATCTTACAACAGCCTAATGTTGGTCTTTACCGAGATGATGGTCTAGCAGCTGTGTCAGGTTCAGGGCCACAAATCGAGAGAATGAGGAAACAAGTGTTCAGCCTGTTTAAAGATATTCAATTGAAAGTGACAATAGAATGCAATATCACCAGCACAGAATTTCTAGATGCATATTTTGACCTGAAAAACAACACTTTCAAGCCTTTTACAAAGCCAAACACGGATATCTGTTACATCAATACAAAGTCAAATCATCCAACAAAAATCAAGAAAGAAATTCCAAAAATGGTTTGTGACAGAATATGCAAATTGTCTTCTTCAAAAGAAATATTTGATGATGAGAAAAAACCTTACAAAGAAGCACTTAATTCTGCTGGGCATGATACAAATTTTGAATATACAGAACATCCACCAAACCAACGAGTGCCAAAGTGCAGAAGAAAAAAAGTCATTTGGTTCAATCCACCTTTTTGCCAGACTGTTAAAACAAATGTAGCAAAGAAATTTTTGCTTCTAGTGGATAAACACTTCAAGAACACACCACTCCATAAGTATTTTAATCGTTCAACTGTCAAAGTGTCCTACTGTTGCATGCCAAATATCAAAGCCATCATCGCTGGTCACAACAAGCATATCCTAAGAAAATCAGATACTGCCACCAATTCAACAAGACAGTGCAATTGCCGAGGTGGTCAGAATGCTTGTCCTGTAGATGGCCAATGTCTAACAGAATCTCTTATCTACAAATCAGAAGTCACCAACACAACTAAACCAGCTACATATATTGGCAACACAAGCAACACTTTTAAAACACGTTTCACTGGTCACAAACAATCTTTCAACCAAGCAAAATATCAACACAGAACAAGTTTATCTTCCTATCTCTGGACTCTTAAAAGGGATAACATTGACTTTAATCTGAAATGGTCAATTATTAGTCAAGCTCCATCCTACACTCCCATCTCTGGTTCCTGTAAACTGTGTAATCTTGAGAAAGTTAACATCATTCATAGCAAGGACAACAATCTCCTAAATAAGAGATCTGAGATTAACTGTAAATGTAGACACAGAGAGAAGTTCCTGTTGATCAATCACCTGGAAGAAAATGGAACCTAATACTGCTCGATTCAAGATAGTTTTTTAAAAATATTTGTAATTTAAATTATGTCATGAAAAATCCTCTAATGTTTTTTGTAAAAATCATTGAAACTTTTGAATTTTGATTTTATTGTCAGTATCAAAATGTTATTGTAACTGAAGAGTATCATTACGAAACACAGTGTATTACCTATAACTTTTTGTTATTCATTCTATGTTAAATCATATATATATATATATATATATATATATATATATATATATATACCAGTGGTTTCGCCCCTAGCCCTTAGGGGCTCTGCCCCAAGAGGTATAATTACATCTTCTATTACCTACCCAGCGATCTTAAGGGACGGACGGACAGACATCAAGCTACTTTGTATTATAGATATGCCTATCTTATTTTCATCTACATTTAATAATTTTTTTCTAATTAGTAACTGACAGAAAAACAATTTTATTGAATTTTTTTCATAACTTTTTTTACACAGAATTCTTAAGGGGGAGGAGAAGGATAACCTGACCCCCCCCCCCCCCTCTTAGAGGGGTTATGTACCTATTATATGAAAAGCACACATACTCTCATATGTTTTATTGGAAAGAGAAATAGAAAAGAAACATATGTTTTTACAAACTGAATAGTTTTAATTGCAAGAAAATTAGCCACATCCATTCATGTAAATCATCTTCTATAAGATAAGGTATATCTAGGCGATGGCAATCTATAAAGTCATAACAAGCTTTTTAGCATACTAAAAACAGTCAAGTCGACAATATGGTTTATTTATTTGCTATTTTGACTATTACTTTTTGTTGTTGTTATGTATTAACGAATAAAAAGAAATATAGAGCAAAAAGTTTGTCCCACAGGGGAAGAGAAAGATGAGTAGAGTAGACAGGATGGATGCTTCCCAGCAACTCTTATACCTAATCCTATAGAGGTAAAATAAGTGTCGAAAAATCTTGTAAAACGCTGAACCAACAATTCCTTAATTTTTCGGAGAAATTTAAGTATGATACAGTGAAGTTTAGGCTTTTATAAACGGACGTTTGACTCTTGAATTAAATGAACAAACGATGTAAATCTTCCCTGAAAAGAAGAATATGTCCGAGTCCGTGGGTTTAATCATGACACATAAGTATTACTTATAAGTAGTAAGGTTTTTTGTCTAAACCTAAAGATCTCAGAAAATGCAGGTACAAATTGTTTGTATTTTTAAGGAAAGTTTAAAAATGCCTCAAGGTTGGTTTTAGACTATTTTCCTCGGCGCTACCGCCTCCCCAAGAAGCTAGTGGCAAAGCAACTATTTCAATTATATTTATTTTAGGAAAGACAGTTTTTGAATTGTTTAATACGCCCTCGCCTTTTTTTGTATAATAACCATGGTTTCTTTTCTTCCCATTTCTTATATTTAATTACAAACTTTTATTGTCTTTGGATAAAACTTTTTATATATACGTTTTTTTTCAACAGATGTGTGCCTTTTGTAAAACTTAGATTCTCTCGCTTCTTTTATTATCTACATTTAGACATCTGAAATGCTTTAGTTAATTCTTTTTTTTATATTTAATAACCAAATTGATAAACTGCATTAGGTTTATCATAGTTTTTTTCTTTCATGTCAAATTTATCTTTTTCTCAAAATTCTCTAAATCCTATATACTTTTATTACATTTTTATAATGGTATTAATGTATTTTTAGGGAATTTTGACCAAATAAGGTAAAAAAAAACGTTATATACAAAATAAATTATAAGTAAAAAACTGTTTTACTCCAGTCACCTTACATTGCATTCAATTAATTAAATAGATTATTATAGCCATATTTTACTTGTATTTTGACTGCAACAGTTTTAGGTATGTTAGTATGTTGTTGTTATTTAGATATCAAATTGTTTATGGTTTGTATGTACAGTTGTACAATTGCCATGATATCTTCAAATGGTGATTCTTAGACAATAAGGAATCATAGGCCTTAGACACTGAACGAAGCATCTCTATAACCATGCATTACAAGTGTAATCTCTAAATATTTGTCAATTTTCTGTTGTCTTTCTCATTTGTTGAGTTTAGCTTTTATGGATGATGTCATCCTTGTCTTTTATACATTTGTCTCAACCATGACACTTTGGTTGAGTGTGACTTCCGAATTAGCGGGAAGTTCTAGAGATCTTGTTTGACGTACACACAAACCCCCAATACCAGGAACCATCAAGTTTCAACAGCAGGTTTGATTATAGATTTATTGAGGCAAACTATTTCAAAGTCCTGAAATTACAAAATCAATTAATACAAAATTCCAGTTTTTATAACCAGTTTAAAGGAAAATTATTTGGTTTAATAAATCATTGTTAAATGCAAAAATAAAGGCACATAAAAAAATTACTAAAACATAATAATTTAATCATAATAAAGTTTCATGTTTAGCTGGCTAAAGCCTTTTAAACTAAATAAAATCGTCCTATACGCCATTCAATTTTAATAAAATTAACAAATTCTACCTGAAGTTCTTATGGTTTAAAGCCCCTGGCATACTAGGGTCGTTCACGCACTATGAGACCAATGATAGGCCCAACTTTGTTCTCCGAAATCTTCACACACTCACATATCATTCAAAAGTAAAGAACGTGGACGCATCAAAATATAAACAATCCATGCCGCGTCTCTTTAGAAAAGGAAAGTCAAACAAAGACGACATTTGCGCCTAATTTGGGATAATGAATAAGGAATTAATTTCGATCTTGATAAACACAAGGCTTCCTCGAAAAGAGGTTAAGACAACATTGACTATAACCTAACTAAACATAAATTGAACTAAAAGGTTTTACTGGAATAATAATATTCAAATTTTCTCTCTAATTTTCCCCTAAATATAAACTTTCCTTATTTTGTATAAAAATTACCTATAAACACAGATTGAGAGGAAAACTTTCTTCTTAATATGATTATACATAGAAACAAGGATAATTTAATCCATATACATAAAAGCGTAGCTTTAGTCTATGTCTTTTTAAAATTTTTACAGAAGGACGTTTTAGTTTATCTTTACAGGAAAACTTAGCATTGGTATTAGTATGGTTTTATCATTAATTACACACAATTTGAAATTGGGATTTTTTTATATCACCATCCTGGATACAGAATGCCATGCTGGATCATCCAGGTAAACAAAACAAATAATTGACAAAATTCTAAAATATCCTATAACATTATAATAAATAGGTATCAATGCCAATTTAAGGTTTCACGTATTACCCATCAGGCCACTATACCCCAGGTATTAATTCGAAACCGATTAATGTCCGGTGGATGGTTCTCATCCATACGAAAAAACTATGTCTAGCATCTTATTATACCCAGTTTTCTACGAATATAAAAATTTACAGTTATACCATTAAACCCAGTTTTTAGCCCGTGCCTGCGGCATCTCGGGCCTAAAAAAACTGGTTTTAGTCTGATAATTGTACATTATATCCGCGGAAAGCTGTTTATAACAAGATGCAAGTAATAAATATTAAAAAAGCTTTTTTTCATGCATTTGAAATGTAAACTATAGAAAAGCTGCACATCAAAAATTTCCATAACTTTCTTTAAGATATATATGAATAAATATGTAATAAAGTTTTTAAAAGCATCTTTTATTCCCCTTCTCTCCACCTCTCTCTCTCTCTCTCTCTCTCTCTCTCTCTCTCTCTCTCTTTCTCTCTCTATCTCTCTCTCCCTTTCTCTCTCTTTCTCTCTCTCTCTCTCTCTCTCTCTCTCTCTCTCTTTCTTTCTTTCTTTTTTTCTTTTCTTTTATCTATCTTCTTTTATCCGCTATGGATATGGAATAAGTAAATAAATAAAAATTTTGCATTTGAATTAATCACAGAATATAAAACAGATTCATATAACTTCAAGCAACAGATGTTTATTTAATATAGCAATAATATAGAGTAGTTTTTCTCCTAAAATCATCTTTAGATTACAAGTTATAATCAATAGCTTTGCTTAAGTCCAAAGTACATTAATTACCCTTAATTTGTTTAGGCGTGGAGTTGGAATATTGAAATAACCTACCAAGAACCAAGATAAAGCTTCCACTCAGCATAAAGGCCTAGGGGTTAAATATATCTTACTGGACACACACTAATAATTACATCTAGCCTCATTTGCAAAGTAATTGGGAGAATGATTCAATTTTCATTGAATTATCCCTAATAGGCTGGGTTTGGTGTTTAGAGAAGAGATTATAAAGTTTATAAACTTGCATTAGCTCTTGTAGAGAGGCTCAGTTCTTATATATAAGAATATATTCAATTTAGGTTTTTTTCTTTGTTTTTTTAGTTTTTGGTCTTTTTCTCTCAATCTTATTTGTTGAATATTTAAAACCTTGTACTGCACAAGATTATAAAAGCAAATACAAAATAAATATCTTTTACTCTACTAGATTAATAGGTTGTGACTCTTTTTTACTGCTGTATAAGGTTCTTGGCAGGTTTTAGCCTATAATACAAATTACAAACCCCAACCTTGCAATAAAAAGTAGAATTGGCCACTAGACACTATAGATTGTTATATTTTTGGTAAGTGTAAATGTATTTTAGATAAAAACATGTTTTTACATTATTTCTGGACAATTGGTTTAGGATGTTCATTCAATTCTGCTAATATATCCACTTTATAATTTAGACATCTTTGAATTGTCCTATCGATTTCAAACTTTGTATTAGGATTTCTGCAACAGTTAGGTACGGTATAGAAAGCTTAGCAACTCTTTTAGCATTACTAGAAAGTCATACGTCCATATAAAACATGGTGATTTTTGACCTTTTTCACAACATTTTTGTATGGTTTTGTTCTATTAATTTGATTTCAAAGTATATCTTGGAAAATGTAGGCATCTCTATAATCAAGACTTAAAACGTAAAATGTCTTTAAAGTGTATCACGTATTTAAGCAATTTTAAAAGAAAAAGTAAAAATAAAATTTAGTTCAGACTTAGGTATTAATATTCTGCTTATTAAGTTTTGACACTTTTGTTACTGTTCGTTTGTTCTACCGTGTGATGTTAGAGCTTCACTTTATGGATTTATTCGTACATGAAACACCATGCAGATGTGATAATATGCGGGAGTGAATGCACACTTTAACCAGTACAAATATTTACCCATTTTTGAAATAGATAACATCTAGATATATTCTTTAATGTAATTTCTGTTAGCATTTATAAAAGCAAGGTTATTCTTTTTACAATGTAACTATAACTATAACTTTAATATAATATTTATGCATGTTCTTGTATTGATAATAAAAGTCTACTATACACTTCACTATTGTTTATTATTAATTAAAATGTATAGGATGTATTTATGACATATAAAAAAGTTTAGATGTAAAATTGGCATGAAAAAGCTGAAAAATTGACAAATTTTGATGTATAAATGCCTGTGTTAGATGTATTTATAGCGGTTACTTTAAGTATGACTGTATTTTTGGCAGAGCTTTTTACATTTTGACAAAAAAACATCCAGCTGCATTCCTGCCAGTTGCAGGAACGCCATGTACCCTGCTAGTCTATACGTAGTTGTTATACCAATTTAAACTTTCATACAGATTCCTGTAACAATGAGGTTTACTTTGTAAAGTATAAGAACTCTACAACCTAAGACAGAAATGTTAACTTTTTAATCTGTTTCGATAATAAATTGTTGTCTATTATTATAGAACATTATTATAGTAAATTACCTTCTATAATTTGGGGTTTTTGTGAAGATTAAATATGTGTTACAATTTTATCATTTGAAATTAATATTTACTATTTTAAAGAGAAGTAAACTAGAGATAACCTAAATCCTTTTTTTAAAAAGAAAACCAGATTTTTTATTATTTAAAAACTGATGAATATTTCACTCTCTTGTCAGCTCAAGAATATGACATGAATAAAGGAATAATTCATTTTATTAATTTGTAGAAATTTCAATGGCGTTCAAGGGGTTGCCAGACTATTTGGTATCGAAACTACTCACTAATCAACCTTCTTAAACAACCCAGGGAAGTAGCGTTAATGAATTACGACAAAAAAATTGATTTCACACATGGGGACTTGAAATTGAAATCTTACCAAACATATCTAAATGAATTACCTCTGAGCTACGATGCTTCCTTTTATGTATTCTTTACTCCATATGTACTGTATGAAAAGAGAAATTTTGTTTCTAAACGAGGAAAAATGTATCCTCCAAAATACTTTTGAAGGTAGTATTTACAAGTCGTCATTTAACAATAAACAATTGAGATCACACTTGCCTCAGAAATTATGTATAATTAATTGCTTCAGAATATTTAGTACTGTTTAATGTGCCTTGTTGTCCTGGTGATCATTATTCCAATATACAAAAAATGTTTTAATAAAACATGTTTTGAATTTATCTACGGACTTTTAAATCAATTATAGACTTACTACACTTCCTAAATCGTACGTATACTGTTATAGGACTTATCATGTTATTGGACAATTATAACCGTACGAACGGATGGACCGACCATAATTTTAGAAACCCTTTGCTTTAAAATAGTTTTGATAAGCTATAAGAGAAGAAGAATTCTGCGGGATAGAATATTCATTGTGTATTTCAGCTTAATTAAAAAGTGGTAGTGCAGCTAATCAATAATTAAAGTATGTTGTATAGTATCCCAAAAGCACCTTATAACCTTCAGCTAACTATGATTAGGTCATCTTAGTTTATTTTTTTCCTAAATAGTTTGCCTTCTTCTTCATTGCTTTAGAAACCTTTAACTAAGACGACAATTCAATTAATTTACATCTTTCTTTATCTAATAACATTTAAAATATCCGAACTATGAATTAGGATCAAGAATAATTTAGCACGCATTACCCTATAACCCTTTAAACCCTCTTTCAAACCAGGGAGGAAGGCCGGGGACATTGGGCTGTTTTTACTCTAGTCTCCAAAGTTTTCTAATAATGTTTTCTTTTTCATTGGTTTACCTACTTTGGAGACTTTCATAGATTTTTTATGGGTTGGTTCATTAAGTTTAGTATCCAACTGCTTCAAGCACTAATTGTAATTTGTAGAAGGAGTAATTTTGTGTATCATCATTGGGAATGTACATTAATGTATCGGCCTAACTTCTATATCCCTGTATTCTTATTGCAAACTGAATGGCAATTGAATACTAAAGGCCATATGATGCAAATATAATATAACAAGGATGACAACATCCATAAAAGCGAAGCACTGAATCGGTAGGACAAACGAACATTAACACTTGTACAGTGTCTGAACTGAATAATCAGAATATAAAAGTATAAGAGTCGAAGCAAAATAGTAAGTAAATTTATCGAAAAACTGCTTGATAAAGGATAATGTTTATTGACATACTTACATCTTTAGGACTTGATTATAGAGTTGATTCGCTTAAAATATTGCTTTTTGTTTTTCCAGGAATCAATTTACCAAAAATTAGATCAAACGAATAATTATATCACACAAAAATTTGTTGTTAATAAACTAGAAAAATCAACATGTTTAAAATGAACGTACGGACATTCTGGTAATGATTATATAGTTGCTACGCTTTCTAAATCGTACCTAACTACTAGAGGAATCACCATGCAAAGTTTGAAATCGATAGGACAATTCTAACATGCCTAAATTAACGAATAAAAGCTAACTATCTCGGACGGACGTACGGACGGACGGACGGACCGACCCTAATTATAGAAAAGCTTCGCTTTTAAAAATAAGGCATTCCCGTTTCCATGAAATATAAAAATGATAAGTATGTACAAAAGGCGCAGAAATTACAAAAAAAAATATTTTGGGCAGGTATGCGTAGATGTATTATGTTTGGATGATCATGGTAAGAAATTGCAATCACAGCATTTTTCTCCTGTCAAAATTTTCTTATGGTTGATATTTTAAAACGTGATTATGATATGAATAACGAAATGTCCATAAAATTCAGCCATAGATATTATAATCTTAATCATGGTATTTGAATAATGTCAAGTCGCCAATAAACCATCAATGACTAGTTTTACTATACTTTGAATTACACTGGTACCCAAAGTTTTAACACCATATTGGATTTAAAACTTTTGGTACATTTTTATATCTTTAATTGATAGGTTCCAAAACTACTGGTTTTCAACTTTGGGACAAAAAAGTTGAGTCTATTTAATTTATAATCATCGTTAATGTATATAAAGTAACAACTTATTGTCTTATCCCTTAAGATCCCTGAATTTTGGCAGGTGTGTAAAGCCCAAGGTGGTAGGAAAAATTGTCATAGTTATTTTTGCATTTTAATTATCGCTTTACTTTTCATTTTAATTCATATTCCTTTAGCCCTGAAAATATTAAATTTTCAATTAAAGATTTTATTAATTTCCTAATGGTAGAAAATTTTTCCCCTTTAGTAAAACTAGGGAAATTGCACAAGAATAAGATTGTGTACTTCTTCAAGGGAAAATATTTTAACTTCAACTTTTCGACCAATAAAATGTGACCTGGCCATTATCAAAAATCTTTTAAACTTATAAAGAGTGATATTTAGAATTGAAACAAGAGTCTCAACAAGTAAAAATGGTCAAAATTCATGATGATTTTTGTGCACGTATCTTTTTAAGGGGAGTTGGGGTCGTCCCATCTCCCCTCCCAATTTTTTTCTCTTTAACTCCCCCATCATCATGTGTCCTTAGAGGCCTCTAGGGGCATAGCCGCTAGCAATGTTATAATTGAAGAAGCAAGCAATCTTTCTTTGTAATTTTCAAATTCGACAATATTTACTTTCATATTTTTAATCTTTGATAATCCCTTATTGTAAGTTAATCTCCAAAATGTTTAATATTTGTCAGGGAAAGGGCAATGTAAATGAAATTTCCATACTTATCTATATTCTATAATAAAATTGTATTTTTATCCGTTCTTCAGTTCTTTCTGTCTGTCAATCTGTATGTACGTGTGTCTGTTATTCTCGTCTGCCATTACGTCAGACTATTTGTCTGTCTGTCTCTCTTTCCGTTTGTCCAACTGTATCTATCTTTCATTCCGTCTGTTTGTATGTCTGTCTAATTGTGTGTCCATCTGTCTGTCATTCGGTCTGTCTGTCTATCTTATCTATTGAATGTACGTCTGTATGACTTTATATCTAACGTGAAAGAAAAGCTTCTGGAGACTAGAAGTCAAAGTAAACTAATATATAAAATATGTACATTAAGATATTACAAACGGCTCAACTAATTAGAAGTTTGATCAGAGGAGAGAATTACTTTGGGAATTAGCTCTTTTCTATAACTTATAGTCAAAATAGGGGGGAAAGTCAGGGTTGAAGTAAAAGTAATATTTTTAAAAGTCAAACTTTCAAAAACAATTCTTTTGTTCCAAAGCTTATTCACATTTAACCATAAGTTTAATAAAATTTGTGTATTGAACTTTAACTAAGCTACTACTTATGTATTACTTAAACTATGGTAGGTTTTATAAAAATCGGTTGAAAATATTTTTCTTATTAGATCAGCCCTACCTTATGTTTGGCCTTTTTAATTATCATTATATCCATAATAAATATCATTTAATATACGTCCAAACAAAGTGAACAGATCAAATTTAGCCTAGTAGTTGAATTTCTGTCAATCTGTGTTCAAAATTTTTTTTAAAGTCATTTCTCGCATCGTATTATAAACGGCTTTCCGCGGATATAGAATGTACAATTATAAGATTAAAACCAATTTTTTAGCCTCAAGGTGCCGACGGCAAGGACTAAAATAACTGGTTTTAATCTTATGATTGTACATTTCTATATTCGTAGAAAGCTAGTTATAATACGATGCTAGACATAGTTTTTTCGTATGGATGAGAACCGGTTCCTATCCACCGGATTCGAATCAATACGAGAAAAACTCTCATAGAGCTACTCCAACAGGACTATACTTTGAGGGGAAGCTTTGCAAAATCAAGCTGAAAGAGCAAAATAGCTAAGAAAGAAATAAAAAAACAAATCAAGAGAAAAGAAATTTGTCACATAAGGATATAGTTACTACATCAGAGTTGCAATATCATTGTACTGTTTTTGTTCTACAAATAGACAAAATTTGATTGTTTTGTGGAAACACAAGTCTTTATAAACTCAATTAACAAGTATTTGATGGAAAATCAGTTTTCAGAGAGTTAATAACTTTCATATTTGCCAAATTATTGATTCCACTATCTATCTATCTATTTCTCCATAAGTCTATTCTTCAGATTTTCTATCTTAATGAATATCTTACTAAATATTTATTTATCGAAAAGAAACTTACGTAACATTAAACATAATATACAATTTTTGGAACCCATGTAAAATTAGCTTGTAAATAAATCAAATATTCGGATTCCATCCTTTAGGTCAGAATTACTGGAATTCTAGATGCCTTTAGGATCAAGCATAAAATTAGCTTTGATATTTTAGTCAAGATAAAATTGTGGATGGCCCTAGAAGGTTTTCTTTAGAATGTGACCAACAGGATGTCATAGTGAAAATTCATAGAAACAAAAAAAAAGATTAACTTTGCCTTAAGAATATCCTAATTAGTTCAGATTGGTAAATAAATAATCACTTAGGGTCTGTACACTCTGTCCAAATTTGAAACATAAGTTAGAAGTCTAGTTGAACATCAAGAAATCATAGACCATGTAGTTATTGAATATAATAAATCTTACATTCTATAAAGAGCTTAAAATGTTTATGATTAAAAAATCATACTTAGATTTTCAAAATTACAAAATAAGATAATATCTACTGGAAAATTTAGTCACATAATAGCACATTAATAGGTACAAAGTAGCAAAACCCTTAAAAATGTTTTTAAATATATGTAATAACTTTAAGTAAGTTAACAAAGACATTTTCCTCCAATCTTTTAGGAAAAGCAGACACACACACACACTCACCCACACACACACACACACACACACACACACGCACAGAGCAAAGTTTTATAATTGAAATGTGAAAAGTTTAAAGATTTGAATACACCTCATTTCAACATCATTCTTACATTCTAGCAAAAAATACATGAGAGTAAAACATTAAATTACATTCTTTTTCAGTTTTATGTTTATTGCTGGTTTAGACTTTTTAAAGAAAATTTGCATATCATTTTATAAAAAAAAACGAAAATTATGAAGCAAAAGTATATGTTATTGATAAATGAACATAAAATTTACTTTATTAAACATTAAAATAAAACAATAGAGGTGAAAGTGGTTAGATATTTGTTTGTTATAACTTCATGGGTTTTGTTCCGACTTTCCATTGGGTCATTAAATATCAGCTAATAGCGTTGGACATTAACACAGCCAAATTGATACAAAAAAGCAGAAAGCAATTTGCTAGCAGACGAAAAAGGTCCCCAACACTGGATCCAGGTAGTTGTACTTGATACATTTATTTATCAAACACAAATAAATTTGATTTAATCATATAAAGTTTGAAATAGTTGTTTAGCTGTTTTACAGAAAAGCCTATTTCAATGACAACATAAACACAAATTGGTAGATTTACATAAATTTTTACATAACACAAGGGAAGGAATGAGAAACATGAAAATTCAGGTAGGGGAAGCCCTATCTACAGGGATAGGACAATGACCGATATATTGATGTACATCCCCTATGAAGATACAAAAATACCCCTTCTGAAGATTAAAATTAAACGATTGAACACTCAACTTAACGAATTAACCAATCAAAATATCCAAAGTTTTTAAACCAACGAATAAGTAAACATTATTACAAAACTTTGAGGACTAGTGTTATAAACAGCCGATTGTCCTCTCTCTCTCTCTCTGGAGGGAAAGATATTGGGCCGTAAATGTCAATGATACCCAAAGTTTTATAACCGCATTAACTTATTCGTTGGCTTAATTTGTTTTTACTTTTGAATTTTGTTTGGTTGGTTCCAAACTTGTTCATCCTAAAAGTTTCAACTAATCATTTCAATCTACAGAAGAGGGGGAGGATTTGTTCATTGTCATTGAAGATGTAAATCAATTTATCGTCCATAGTCTTATCTCTTAAGATCCCTGTGTAGAAAGACTTATCTCAGATTGAACGTCCCCCTCCCTCCTCCCAGAGGAAAAGATTACTAGTATTTAATGTCTTTGTTTGAAAACTTTATGATTTCAAATTAAAGATGAGTTTGGTAAAGTGATTGCTTAATATCAAAAGAAAATAGATTTTTACATTTACATTTTACACTGAAAATGTGGGTTTCCCCCCCCCCCCTCTCCACTCTTAAAAAAATATTAAGATGAGGTGGGGGTAATTATCACCCAATATCATTATTACCCACTGGGTAAAAAATTGTATTATTACACCCCCCCCCCCAAAAAAAAAAGCTTTGACGTTCTTGGAAGGTTGCGTGATTTTCTTGATTTTTTGGCTCCATAAAAATAAAAATTACACAATATCTTAAAATTTGTACTTGAACATTGAACATGCGTAAAATTTATTTATAGAAAATGGCAATAATGCGAAATATTTAGCATACACATTCTATGTAGTTTAAGCATTTTGCAATATATTACATAAATGGTGTATATGTATACAGAGTGAATCAATAAAAGGTTGTTTGATGTGTCACTTTATCAACAAGAATATTTATACTTTTTAAAAAATCATTGAAAACGCTTTTTCTAACCTGTCAGTTTCAGAAAATAATTCAAAGACTATCTATAATCGTTACCTTAAAGTTAGACGTCCATTTAAAACATGCTAATTTTTTTCTTTTTGACGGCAACTTTTTGTATGATATAATCGTCCTATTCATCTGATCTTTGGAACAATGATTCCTAGGACAGTCAACAAGATATAATATCAAACGAAACATCTCTATAATCAAAACCTAAAATGTAAGTATTTCCTTACGTAGAATACTGTATTTTTCAAGTTACTATACAATTTTGTGTATCTTTTTATATCAATACTAGCAGCTACGCCTCTAGAGGCCTCTAGAGTCCAATTTGATAACCCAATTTATTATTTTAGATTTTAAAAGAAAAAGTAAAAAAAAATTTGGGGGTTTAATTTTTTTCTAGGAGTGATTTATCTTGGGAGGGTGGTGGTACCCTCCCCTAAAAGAGTTTTAAACCTTCCTGGGACCTATAAAAGCTATCCTTTTAAGGAGAACCCGATCGGTTCAGCGGTTAGCACACAGTCGGTAAAAACACACAGACCAACATACAGACATCCTGTTACTTTAGTATAAGGATTCTGCTAGTTAAGATTTTGGCACTTTACAAAACAAGTGTTTATGTTTTTTTTCTTTTCCCGTTTGATTGAAGATCTTCGATTTTATGGATGTTGTCATCCTTATTTGAACTTTGAAAGGAAGTTTTTATTGGTTCATTCTTTACCAAAAATGGTATAAGATATAAATATATATTTGTGTGATGTTGTACATATATAATGTATATATAGCTGCAGGATATATTCAAATATTTTCTACATCGTACGAGCATAAGGAATCTGATCAACAAATGATATTTATTCTGACATTGATATTATTTCTACACAGAGTATCTAATGCGACAGTACGGATGCGCTCCAAATGAAACATATGTGCAACCTTTGACTGAAAATGCCGCAAACAGTTTTTTTTCGATTAGATTCTAAAGATATTGGGACTATTAAATAAGCCAAATTCTGATGAATACATTGTACAGAAATATCAAAATTAACCCCTTTCAATTTAAATTAGAAAATAACTACATATATGGCTTAATGAATAACATTAATTTATATCTTTCATTATCCCTATCCCTGCGTTCCCCCATCACAAATTTCAGTTTCCTATTTCAATCAAACTTTTGCGGATTTTTCATATGACAATTTATGGCATGTTTAGTTTGTGTGTGTCTGTTTGCAAAACCCAGGGATCTCAAGGGATAAGAAGATAAACATCAATAACCTTTTCAAAAAAGTAATCATTCTGTAGATTAATCCAGACAACCCCACCCGTGGGTACAAATAGCTCGTGACCTCTCTGTACTTTTACTTTAATGTACTACCCAATAAAAAAGTAAAAAAATAAGTTCCCAAAGTTTTTAAGCCAACGAATGAATAAGTCAATGTTAACAACTCTGCAAATGCAATTTTTTATGAACAAAGGATTTCTTAACCTTTCCAACTGTAAAGCATTAATTTTACTTTTGAGACTAATAAGCAATTGTTTATTTAAATATAGGTTTTATTAATTTCATTGCTTTTAATTATACTGCAGTAAACATTTTCAGTTAAGCTTTCGTAAACTTATTGTATGTGCTTTGGTTTGTCCATCTGTTAATATGTCAGGACGTCTGTAACAATTAGGTTTATTCTAGAAATTTGTACATACAACTAAATTGAAAGCTTGGTCTTAACTGTTTTTTAAACTGTTTCATCCTTGTAATTAAAAATTTTATAGTTTATTTTTTATTATGATAATGAAAAGCAAAATTTAATTTTAAAATCATGAACATTAATTAAAAAGTTAATAATTAGCAGCCGCCAATTTTAAAGATGCTTACTTAAAGGTCGGCTTTTTACCAAATTTCACAACAAAAATCGATTACAAAATCAAAAAGAGGCTAGGGGCGAAGCTATTGGTAGCAAAAAAGTAAAACTTGACATGAACTTGTCGTGTTCTGTTCTTTAAATATTAAAATGTTGCAATTTAAACATAATGAACAAAAAAGTTGTTAGAAAATCTTCTAAAATATAAATTGATTAGTTTTAAAAAATCTACGGATATTAAATCTTATCTAACACGCGCATAGTGACCCTTTTGTAGAAAATCTTTGCTTTTAATGAGAAAGTTTTATAAATTAAGATTGTATCTATTAAGGATAAGTTTAAATTTTTTTGCAAACTTAGCATAAATTTGAACTCAATAGGTTTAGAGAAAGTAAAAATAGAACAAGGATAATTTTTGTGCTAATATAGCGCAGCAACAAAAAGCTAATAATATTTTAGATATTTGAAAAGAACAGAAATAAGAATTTAGTAATCATTTTGAAAAAGTGGATATAAGTCTGTAAATCTTGATTCTGTTATACAAACAAACAGGGTTTTAACTTTTCCACCAATGATTTAAACCAACACCGCTGAGATGTTTTTTGTTTATCATAATTGTGGGTGTAAATAAATTGATTGGTCTTTTCCCTTAAGATCCCATGATTGTGTGTTTGTAAACAGCTGATCAGATAGGTCTACAATGTTTAGGGAAACTCAAATTTGCTATTAACCAGGGGAAGATTTTCTAACAATAAATTCTATAAAAAATTACGACACCTTTTAAAGTATTCTAAAAAAATCACGAAACCTTTTGAAGTGTTTAATTTAACTGAAGAGGGGTGGGTAAGAAGGGGAGGAAAAGGGGAAGGGGGTCGTAAGGGAAATTTTCCATTATAATTGTTTGTCAGAATACCATTCCCTTGTCCCTGCTATTAACTTAATCTGATTTCCACTAAAAGTATTGTACTGGAAATATAATTTTAACCTTTACTACATCTAATTGCTTAGAAGCTACGCTCCTAGAAATATCCGATTTTAAGATTTGAACAAGTTTTTCTATCATAACTATAACTTAGATGAAAGGAAAGTTAGAATATAACAGACAGGGTGGGAGGGGACAATGGGCAGTTTATTACAATATTCCCCAAAGTAACATAATCTTCTTTTCCTTGACACAACAACTTTGGGGACTTTTATTGAATTTTAATTGTTAGGTTCGTTAATTTGAGTGTCCCAACGGTTCAACCACTAACTGCAATCTACAAAAGGGGTAATTTTGTGATTTTCATCAATTTATAGGCCTTTGTTTTATCCTTTTGAATCCCTGAAATTTTATATTATTCATTCACTTCCGCACACAAATCAGAATATAAAATTAAAACAGCATTTTAATACATAAAGGTCAAACTACCTCCTTCTGACTCTATTATTAATCGCTAATTTTATTACTCATTTAGCCCTATGAATTTTTAGTAATGGAGCTACTCTATAATTCACTTGGACTGTCCATCAGTCAGTTAGTCCGTAATGGTAAGGGGAAATGATATTTTCTCGGCTATTCAGGATAGTCAACTGATTTTTTTTGTGAAGAATCTAAATATAAATGAGCTTCCAGCATGTAATTTACTGGTCGGTCTGTCAATCATGCTACATTTCATTATTCATTTAAACATCTGTTCTTTATATCATCTTGTCCGGATTTCTATCCATGATTTTCTTGCGGAAAGCACTTAATTCACATATCTTCCCCTTTAAAAATTTCTGCGAATTTCTACATATTAAACCTTCCATTTTTAATGTATCTCTGGTTTCCTCTTTTCCCTTCTTTTCTTTTTATCTACCTATTTCTTCCTGACTCTATATCTCTATTTATTTTTATTTTCCTTCTTCTCTAGATTTTTCTCATTATAACTTTTTTTCTCTACTTTTTATCTATCTATTTTTTACCCTTTTTTGTCATTCTTCATCTCTCTGACTCACTCAATTTCTCTCACTCTTGTCTTAATAGACTTCAAATCTATTATGGTTAGGTTTATTATGGGTCAGACGAGTCCCGTGTTATAAATTAGGACTTGAATCCGATATCTACAATATAACGCTATTTTAAAAATATATTATAACAATTTAAATCATAAATTACCCAAAGTTTTTTAAGCCAATGAATAAGAAAAACTGATCATAAAATTATTGTTCCATTATTACCTTTCTCCGTTGTGGTTCATAAGTCGTCCAATTTTATTTGAAACAAGGATGACAACATCCATAAGTAGCGAAAAACAAAAAATCGTGGATGGGAATACGTACAAGTAGATTTAAAGTGTATTTATAAAAATCAAGAATAGATTTATTGGAGAAAATAAACACGAACCCTTGTTTTATTTGTATGATGACGGCGGTCAAATTAATATGCACATAACAATAATACTAAAATCCCGAAAAAGTTTGAAAATTGGACCAAAAACACCAAAGATATGGGGAAATATGTAAAACATAAAAAATAGCTAAAACCTGCTAAAAGGCAGTCTGACCACTATGGTTGTTTTCTAAAAACGACAGAAAATTTAATCTTTATATCCTAAACTTAAAAATTTGGAAAAACGGAACATATACACCAGAGATAAGGAAATATACGAGAAAAATTTAAAAATAGCTAAAAACCTGCAAGAAGGCAGTCTGACCGTCATGATTGTTTTTCTTTAAACGACGGGAAATTTAATTTAGATATCTATTGACAATAGGACCATAAACACCAAAGAAGCCTAAAACCTCCTAAAAAGAGGCCGACCGCCATTGATGTTTTATAGTTAATCGTGCACCCTAATGTTGGGAATGTTGTTAAGAAGTTTCACCATTTAATCTTTAATAGAAGCTGAGTAAATCCCGTTTCCCCAAGGAGTTACGGACTGACGGACGGACAAAGTGAATTATAGAGTAGCTTCGCTACTAATAATACTTGAAATTGAATATTTGTCTACCCTTAAATTATTTTTTTGTATTATTCTCCCTTTCTTTTTTCCTCTCTTAAAATAATTTTGAGGTATCAGCAAAATTTAGAGGATTTAATAATGAGTCACTTTCTAAATTCTTAAGCTTACGCAAAACCATTTGAGAGTAAATTTATGATAAGTTAAGCTTGTATTCACATTACTTTTTTTAATAAACTCTATTTTGGCAAAAGATTCTAAAGTTTTGTTTCATGTACTTTACAAAGTCAAATTAGATAGATTTGTGGCAATTTCCGAAATTTTAATTTTACAAACTAAATAAAACTAGGCAAATATGTGTTTATCTGCAACATGGGTATTGGATGTAATATTGAGATTAAGTAAATAAGCACAAAAACACATACTTTTTCAATATTTGCAAAACTGCGTGTTTACATTAGTAAATATGACCCTGCAAAGTTTTACGATGTACATGTTTTCCTATTAAAGTGTTGTTTTTACAAGCCTTAATTTGTGAAAATCTAATTAGCACTAAAAGCTTGCAAATATAACAGTGTGTGTGTACAAAGTTTGCAAAGCTTTAGGGCATTGCCTGTCTCTTTCAAATCAAATATTACACAAAATTATTTGAACTTTAAAGGATTGCTGAGTGAACTTATTACAAATTGATATTTATGATATAGA
The DNA here is from genome assembly GCF_053477335.1 of Acartia tonsa. NCBI lineage: Eukaryota > Metazoa > Arthropoda > Copepoda > Calanoida > Acartiidae > Acartia > Acartia tonsa. The sequence goes on from NC_137272.1 coordinate 38,634,912, forward strand.
TATTCTCTGTTTAAATATCTAGCATGGAGTATTCAATTATATAATTTCTTTCATACATTTACATTTACGCTGATAAACCATAAAATAAATTCAATTTGTTTTTCAATTGTTTCTAAAGAAATAGAACACCAACTTAAATTGAAATGGTGAGAAGACCAAAACAAAAAGATTGAATTCTATTTGTGCTAAATTTAATTTAAACTGGAGAAGAGAATAAACAAATCACTTTTTACAAGTCTTGTAAAATCAAATATTCAACATTTAATTTGAAAATATATCCTAACATTTGTCTGCACTATCCAAAAGTGCAGCTACTATATAAATAATAAAATATTTTGGCCTATCTCTTTTTAATCATTGAAGATGAAAAAAAGTTTTCCCATAGGAAAAGTAAACAGAAAAGCTTTTACTATTCTGCAAGTATTTGATTAACTGCTTGAAACTTATAAACTTGGTTCTTCAAAACTTTAAGACAAAAAAGTTAATGTTTGTCTTGAACTTGTAATGCTTGGGTTTGTTCATTTCCCAAGTGCATTCTGTAATGAGAAGCTATTTCCTGAGTAACATGGCAATAACTTTCACTTTTATCATCATGTAAAACATACAAAGAAACAGAATTGATTATAAGTCATGGGAGTGATAATAAATAGTTCAAGAGTTACATCCTATGTCCTATTTATTTGAACCAGTAAATAATAAAACTGAGTCGACTATTTGTTAAGTGATGGGTTCAATTTTAGAATTAATAACTCTAAGAAAAAAAAATATGTGTCACAATAAACATAATATACAGGCTTTAATGCTATGCAAGACTAAGTTCATCAACTTAATATTTGCATCCTTGCTTCTTTTTTTAATCAAGTTGAAGTTATTCCATTGGTTGCTCAGCTTAATTATCTAATCTAAAGCTCTATTTGTATAAACTTTGAACTTGATTTTGGCAAAGATTGTAGCAATGCATATTTGATTACTGCAGTGCTTTACTGGCACACAAGTGTTGCAACATGAGGCTTCATATTTGTATTATACTTAGTTAAATTATACATATGTTTTGACTTCAATGTGTAGTTACTTGTGATATTGAAAAATTAAAATAAGCATTTTTCAAAGCTGCACATAAAAACATAATTTTTATAATTGAAATGAATTTATAAATGATTTAATGTTTTGGTTAAGAACAACACATATAGATTATTTATACAAGTTGATTAATTGTTCAAAAACAACATAATATATAACACTATATGTTTAAGTCAAATAAAATATCAGATTATTGTTTGGTGCGTTGTTATACATATCATAGCAACAGTTTAATTCACACTAGCTTTCTTTCATTATTACATTTTAAAAACTGAAGTTACATGTTTACTTCCATACACCTTTTTATCTAGTTAGGGCACTAAAAAATTGATTTGCAGCCTCTTAAGAAACTTTCCTAATTTAAATCATTAAGGTTCTATTGCCAAGAGTGTATAGATTTCAATAATGTACAATTGAATGCAAAAAAACAGTTGTTCCCCTATTTTATGTTATATCATACGATATACATTTGGTTATACATACTCAATTTTAATATATAAAGAACAAGGTGTATTTTTGTCACAAAAGCTGCGTATTTAATTCTGTAATTGAATTATGAAAAATCCAATAAAACTGTGTTTATGCCAGTTGTTAGATTTAATTTAAGTATAAATGCTTTGCCAATTACATATCGAATAATCAAATTGATATAAGAAACACCCACATTTTGTCAAAATATAGCTACTGTACTTTTGCTAGTTATAGAAATGGCAGCACCCTCACAAATTTTAAAAGACCTAGATAAACAATCACTATAGAATAAGCGTTAATGAGTTGACTCATTTTGAATCATATTAACTTCCATCTTATTAGTCACCTTTATAACAAGGACGAGAAATTTATAAAAAGTAATAAAAAGTTTTTATATAAATATTAAAATTTAATTAATTATATAAAAGTAATTCGCTTACAACATTTTGTGTCGTCTTACCAATGAGCATTGAAAAGAAATTGAATGGTAAAATTGTATCCCGTTATAAAATGTGTTAATTTAATATTCATATAAAAACTAACTAGTTCGTATGTAGCACGAAAGGCAAAAGATAGCCTAAAACCATGCCAAGACTTTAATCTAAAAATCTAAAATCATTCCGGGGCCTATATTTAGCTCTCCTAAAAGGGAGAACTTAATCAGTTTAGTAGTTATTGAAATCTTAAGCTACATACAAAAACATTGCTGATTTAAATAACATGATTTATTATACATACATACAATTTGATGAACTGACTATGCTTTTATAAAAGTCTTGCATAAAAAAAAAGTGCTGATTAAGCATAATTATTGGCTCCTAGGCTGACCCAGGGGATAGATAGCCAGGGCCAAGTGATACTAGCTGGCTACTGTGACCGCCAGGCTAGAGTTAGTACTCTCCTATACATTTCAAGGGATAGAACTCATTACACACACACTAGCATCATGGTAATATATTTTACTATAATAAAGAAAATTATTACTAAGGCTTATTTATGACTATATATATAATTAAATCATAAGTGAATATAATAATCTGTTCTATCATCAATAAGCACTTATTTTATAGAAATTAAGAAATAAAGAGAAAATAACAGAAAATAAGGAGTGATAAAATAGAAGAATTAAAAAAGTTCATAGAATATAAAAATAATCTATAGAACAAATATGTCTACTGTAATTGATAAAAAAACATAGATGACTACATCTATACGTATAGAAGAAAGAATGCAAATAATAAAATTTATGACGAAAGAAAGATAAAAGGATATGCTTTTTTAATTTTGAAACTATTGCCAAAAATGTTAAAACTCATAACAAAAGAAACAAAGAATTATAAAAATCAAGAATTAAGCTACTTAATTGTCCGTTTATCTATATACACAAAAATATAATGAAACGACGAAAAATTTTGCTTATGTACATATAATGATATTTGTATGATGATTTTAGGGAAAGAAGGCCAAGAGATCCGGTTCCAACATTTTCACTCTGTTCAGCCAGAAACAGATCCAGGTACAGATAGATAGATAGATAGATCCAGGTACAGAAAGATCCAGGTACAGATAGATAGATAGATAGATCCAAATCTAACATTTTCTGTTCAGCCAGAAACAGATCCAGGTAAAGATAGATAGATAGATCTATGTACATCTAGATAGATAGATCCAAATCTAACATTTTCTGTTCTGCCAGAAACAGATCCAGGTACAGATTGCAAATCCCTTTAAACATTAATCGATCCCAGGAACATTTTAAAGTTTAGAAGTTCCTAATGTGATTCAGCGATGGTGAAGGTCTAATAAAGTGTTTATTCCATCAAAAGTAGCAGGATGTATGTGTGTATTGAAAGATCTTGATAATCACATGAAAGATTCTAATGAACCTTTTAGAATTAGTATTTTACTATTGATGTCAAGTTTATGGGCAAACTGCCAAATATTGAAAACTAATCAATTTTAATTATGATTTGACTTTCTTTTTTTAACATTCCTAGTATAACGTAGTCTAAAATTAGGAAAAATTAGTTACAGAACTTCCAGATATATGCAAAATAATAAAAATAATTTACAGCATTTTGAACTTAACAAAGCTTTTGACTGTTGTTAACAAATTTTATGTTATAGGAATTCAAAGAGGCCTTTGGTATCATCGATTCTGACAAGGTAATCTGTTTATTTGATTTCTAAATAAATCCAATTTTGAAATCTTTTTTAATCTTGTTTATTTAAACTATTGGCCTTTAACCTCAAAATGCCTTGTTGAGAACAGAAAAACCTCTGTTTTAAAAACCAAAGTGGAAATAAGGAAGTTTGAGATAAGTTTTTTTTTATAAATTTAGGTTAGGTTAGATACCTGGCAGCCCCGCATGGTTAGGAAAAGCAAATATAGGCCCCGCAGGATTAGGAACTACACAGGGCTTAGGCATAGAAAAAAACTAACCGTTTATTATGTTATTCATCAATAATGGAAACATATATTAATTTATCGTCCATTGTCTTGGCTTATCCCTATATATCCCTGAAATTTTTTATATTTCAGGATGGTGTTGTGAGCGCTAACGACCTGAAGCAGGCATTCAACCAGATTGGTAAGATTCAATTTCTCTTTTAAAATAAGTTTTCCAAGCAGCTGAAATGTTCCTTTAGTCCACGTTTAAAGGTTTTATAGGGGCCGGGTTATAACTATTTCTAAAGTAGTCACCCTTTTGTCTTAAAACGCATTTGAAAAGATTAAACATTAATTTGTTAAACATCAAAATTTCATATTTTTAAAACCTTGTGATTTTTATTTTATATTCAGGCAGACCTGTTACCGACAGTGAAGTCGCTGGTATGCTTGGAGAGGCTCCTGGTAAGTAGATAGATAGATTGATGAATATATAGATAGTTCATCACTGCATGTAGGAGTAGGACCTAAATACTAGGGGACCTTAGGATTTTGACATTTTGAAGTTCAAAAACCTGTCTAAGAAATATCAAAGTTTAATGTATATACGACTTCATAATCACCATGAGATTTTAATTTGTCCGGGTAAATGACTCTTTAATTTAACTTAAAAAATTCGAATATTCTAAAATTTTAATTAGTGTCTAAACACAATTTTAAAAAGATAGCACTTTATATTTAGGACAGCAGAGTGAAATTTTAATGTTCTTTAATATTTGCTGGATTAGAAATGGTTCGAAGCTATGATAAAAAATCATGTATTATAAACAATTTTCCACAAATAACAAAATGAAAATTATTAAATTCGTACCCGTTTTTTTACTCGGAATTTTGGGCCCTTTTAGGAAAAACAAAACTGGAATGATTCTCAGAATGTTTCTGTTTATGATACGATGCGATAGATAATTATACCTTTATAAGAATTGAATATTTTTAGGACCTATTAACTTCACACAGATGGTCACCATGTTTGCTGAGAAAATGGCTGGAGGTAATTTTATGCATTTTCAACATTGTTTTTAAGGTGTAACAAAAAAATTATGCTCGATCTTGCATAGACATTCTTCCTTTTTTGAGGGGGGAAGGGGTTGTAAATACCCTTCCCCGTAGAAGTCTTTGCACTCTGTTAAATGTTAAATTCACATAAATTACATCACTTCTGAGTTTTTGCCTATTTAGTACACTTTTACAAGGAGAAAATTTGCAATAATTTTGCATTTTAAATTGTATATCTTTTTTAGCTGCTGATGACGACAAGGTTATCCTGAGAGCATTTTCAGCATTTGAAATTGATGGCAAAATTGACGCTGAAATGTAAGTAGCATTTTATAAGTATCCAATATGCAATCATTGTTTTGAGTAGTGGATCCAATTTGTCCATACGTCCATTTTAAGCGGTTTATAGGAAACCTGAGCTGGATCTTTAAATTGTTTAGTGGTGCGCTGAATCGGGGCGATCCAGTTCGGCGCACCTAGATATTATTAGATTTCAATCTTTAAATCAAAATGGAATGGGCGAATCAGTGCGCCCAGTGGCGCGGTACTGGCGCGACAATGGCACTCAGCGAGTGACAATGCCGCGCCAAACCGGGGTGAACTGGATTGCCCAGATTCAGCGCACCACTAAACGATTTAAAGATCCAGCTCTGATCTGATTGGATACTATTTGAGATAGATGCTATTAAAGATAGAAAGCTGAAATTTCTTCATAGTTCTAATTAAAATTATTATTAAAACTAGGGACTTTCACTAAAACCTATTTTGGAATTCTTTGGTCCTTACAACTACAAGTTACTATACATGTGGTGCGTTTCTATCATTTACTTGGTTAGTCTCTAATTTCATTGATTTTACTTTCTAAGTATTAAGAAGATTTCCTTTTTTCAAACTGAAATATTAATTTTATACAATTTGCAGGTTCCGTCACTCTCTGATGACCTGGGGCGAGAACTTCACCGCCCAAGAGGTTGATGATGCCTTTGCTGAATTCTCCGTGGGTAAGTGACTTGACGCGCACACATACACACACATTAGTTGATTAATTTGGATCATGGGAAGAAAACGAAGTAGCGGGTTTCGTCGTATTTTCACTGTAGCTTTTGATGGGTTATTTTAGGTTAGGTAAATGTTAATGATTGTCCCGCAGGGTTAGGAAATTAGCCCTGCAAGGTTAGAGCCCCTCACTGAGGCTAGAAATAGGACAAAAACTACTGCGAAAATACGGCAAAACCCGCTACTTCGTTTTCTTTCCATGATGCATTAATTTTGAATTGTTTTATTACATCCATTGGTTTACATTATATGGACATAAAACTTATGCTTTCCTGTGCATTGAAAATTAAATAAGTCGTCTTTTGAAGACCAATTCTAAAACCAAAATCACAACTTTAAAAGTTGATGCTATAATTACTCAAAAGTTAGACAATTTTCCTTTAATTTTTTTTTCGTTTCATCAGTATAAATCCATATTATTTATCAGAAAAACAATTTTTGAAAATACATTTTGCAAATTTAAATAGAAATATTTATTAATGTTAATTAAATGTTTATATATTTGTAGATGGAGGTTCCATCGATGCCGCTCACTTGAAAAGCCTAATGGTTGCCAAGAAGGAGGGTGAAGAGTAAATATAGGTATGCAATCTTTTTCTAGTGTGGCTTCGATCGAAACCAGTTTATATCCGCTGGATTATATCCGGTTCTCAGTCATCCTGAAAAATCGAGTATCAAATTATATTACAATTACAAGTTTTAATTTTTTCTTTTAATATCCCAGTTTTTTTTATCTATCTTTCCACCTTTCATTCTTTTTTTCTATCTATCTTTTCATCTGTCTATTTATCTTTTACTTTCTACCTATGTAGTGATATAAATATTTTTTTGTTATGTTCAATTCTTAATCTGATTATACAATTTTCTACAAAACCTTTTTTTCTTCAGAGTACTCCAGAAATGTAATAAACCTTCTTGCCTTCCAAACCAACAATATCGTATTCAACACACACACAAACCATTATGACAGACAAACAGACCAAACATTAAAAACTTATGCGACAGACAAATTAAAAAAACAAACCTACAAACTAAAACACAACTTTTTACAAAGATACAATGACTCTAAAGACCTAAAATTCTATTAATTTTATTTTGGAAAAACACAGCTTTTTGTGCGCTTTTTGCTGTTGATTTCAACATCTTAAATTAAGATTAAAGATGTAAAACAAATGACTTGAAGCTTTAGGAATAAACTATGGGGTTTTTATCATTTTTGTGAACTTTTTTACGTTATACTGTTTATAAATTTTAATTATGTGATGTTTTAAAACTCCGGTTTTTTCTTTAAATAAATGATTTGACAGATTTTTGTGTTTGTTTTAGTTAATTTGTTATTTGTATACAAAACAAGGATGAAAACATCCATAATTAGCGAAGAAAAAATGGAGACAAAATGAGTTGAACTGCAGATGTTAAGTAGTCATAAATCAAGAATAAATTTAGAGATAGCGTGTCATCAAAAAAATGACGTCATACAATAAAATTGACCTATGAGAGGCCAGTATTCACTGTAATTGACCAATGGTAAAATTTATACTGGTCTCTCATTGGTCAATTTTATCGTATGACATCATTTTTTGGAGGCACTTTACTGGGAAAAATCACTAAAACTTTTATATGCGCTTTAAATTCATGCATCGGCCAATCCTCGGACTTAAAAAGCAACAAGAATGATAATATCAATATAGCTTTTCAATTTATTACTTTGTGGTAATTATTATAATTTTATGTCCAAGGTATTGAGAAACTACATCCCTGTTCATAGCATAATGCTTGAGTGGCTTCGCTCTAAATCTAGAGTTTCAATTCAGTCTTGAAATAAAATGGACGTACTGATCTTTTTGGGTTAACGTTATAAAGTAGCTCATCTACATAAATCATCAGAAATCTCAAAAATAAAGTTTAACTGGGAACATAAAGAAGTTCAAGCTTTTTTTATTGGGTGGTAGGGGGTTAATCACTCATTAACCCTCCCCCTTTGACGTTCCTGTATGAACAGACAATTCTTTTATGTTAAAAAATAACTTAACATAGGAAAAACAACTGTTCAGACGTACAGACCTAGCTAAAGAAAATCTTTGATCTAAAATTGCAAAATTTACATAAAATTTAACACATAACTCTTAATTGTTAATTGTCTTGGATATATTTAAATTTCTCTACATTTTTGTGGGGAGTAGGGATAAATATTCTTATAAGCAATAAAAAGAACAGGACAATATAACAAAACATTTAAAATGGCCAGCATACTAAAATATCCTTATTATGTAAAAAAAAACGATGTAAATACATCAAAATAATTATATAACACTTCACCAGTAACATGTAAAGGGGAAAGCTAGAAGGAGTGGGAAATAGATGGCCTAAAATCACCCCCAGACATTCATAGAGCTTCCCTGAAAAGCATCATCCGTAGGACCAACCATTACCAAGAACTTAAGCTACAGACATAAAACCTTACTACTTTAAATAATAGGATAGGATAGATGTCAAAACCGACTCCGGGGTCCAGATATTATCTGCAGATTCTGATCCTCCAGGTATTTAGCAAACTTTAAAAGGCTCCCGTGACTTTTAATTGTACCTCAAATTTTGAAATCCGCTAACATTTTCAATTTGTCCGCTGGTAATGACGGCCAGCAGCGGCTGCATGCTAACGCCATAAATTTAACAGAATAAGGGATAAGATATGTGTATAAAATGATTTTTTTGCAGGTTAACATATTTATGCATAAATTTTGCGAATAACTCTTTATTGTTAATTGCCTTGGATATATTTTAATTTCTCTACATGTTCGTGGGAAAAGGAATAAGTATTTTAATAAATATAAAGACAAGGATTAGATCAAACAAGTAAAAACACAATGAACAGTAACCAATTAATATCCTCTGGATAAGAAATTTTGAACCGATGGGTCCTTTCTTTGTGGGATTTTACTTGCCATTACTTTCAATTGCTTTAGAACTGTGATTTTGTAATCGTTTCAAAGTGTTTTTCTGTATAATGTTTCTTTTCCCAAAAGTCTGTAGATTTAAAATATATAATGGGTTCATTTCTCAATTTATGCAAAATGCTTTCAGACATAGGGATATGGGACCTGCAGAAAAATGATTTTTGCTCCATATTTTTAAAAAGATAAATACTGGAAAAGAAATATTGTTTTAAATCAACGAAGAAAGTAAACATTATAACATTTCAAATTAAAGTGGACAACAAATCTTTTTATATCAAAAAATCTTTCTGATGCTCATTTGAAGTTAGGTTAGCATAGACGTCCAAGGGGGGGGGGTAATGGGGCGATTACCCCCCCAACCGAATTTGGGGGTGCCGTAGGCACCCCCAACATTTTTTTCATTTTACCCCCCCATTTAAAATTTGCCGTAGGCACCCCTAACCATTTAGGAGGGGGTAATTACCACCCCAAAACAATTTTCGGGGGGTAAATACCCCCCCAAAAAAATTTGCGGCGCGCTTCGCGCGCCATTTTACCCTCCCAAAAGCGAATTACCCCCCCTTAAAAAAATTTACACCCCCCCCAAAAAAAAGTTTGAACGTCTATGTAGGTTAGGTTGAGTAAGGAAAGTCTCGTTGGGTCGTTTATTAAAATTCAATAAAAGTGATCATTGATATTAGGCCAAATCCTGTAATTTTCCCTTGTCTAGCCTTGGAGTTAAGGTTTCCTAAGTTTTACATATCATTTTATATCTATGAAAGGTTTATGAAAGTGAAACCCTAACTCCTATACTAGCCAAAAGAATTTATCAAGTGTTTATTCTCAAATGTTACATTTGGTATTGTATGAAAGTGGCCATCACTGACAAATTATCAACATAACGTTAATTCAATATCATTATGACCTTAGTCTTATGTTAATATTATAATTATAATTATGTTGATTTAATAACTTCTTGAAAGTATGGAAGTTTACCCAATTCAGCGTAGACTTTCAGGGAAGAAGGGGGCCATTGGGCTATTTATTGTACTAGTCCCCAAAGTATTATAATGATGCTTTCTTATTCGTTGGCTTAAACAACCTTGGGGACTTTTATTGAATTTTGATTGGTTAGTTCATTTAGTTTGGTGTCCAAACGTTTTAACCAATAATTGTAATCTACAGAAGGGGTAATATTGTGTATCATCTTTGGGGATGTATATCAATTTATCGGCCATTGTCTTATCCCTTTAGACTCTAGTACAAACACATTAAAATAAATTCTACTACTTTTATGCAAATATATATTTGGAAATGGATATAAGAAGACTGGATCCTGAATTATTTAATTGGACCAATAGGAATATACTATATAAAACAACAATCTGATCACATTGTTGGTTAGAAAAAGAACACATTTTTGTATTGTATGACAGTTTTTTTTCATTTTATCCATATATCAAGTCAGGTCAGCTAGAAATAGTCAAGTTTCTTGGAGAAATTATAATGTCTTCAAATTTTTGACGCTCGTATATTTAGATTCAATTCTATGTATATGGCTACAAATAAAAACAAGCTGGAAATTCCCTTTTAAGGTGGGTGGATTATTGTATCTGATTGGACATCTGAGGTTATTATACTATTAATTTAGTATACTTATTTCTTTAAAACAAGCCAAAAATCGTCCTAAACCTGAAAACAAATGCAAAAAAGGTTAGAAATTATATTTACATTCTTAAAATAAACGAAAATACAAAAAATGGAACAAAAAATACATCCCAAACAGAAAATAAAAAAGAATAACTGGCAAAGTGTTTCTTACAGTTTTCAAAATCTCCATACACCACAACAATTAAAAAAACGACAGACAGACTGACAAAAAGATTTATTGAGTGGATGCACATATTCTCAACAAAAAAAAAATTAAACATCGTTGTCTAATCTTATTAGATTAACTTTCTTCTAATGAAATTCATACAAGCGAAAAAACCTCAATTAAAATAAGCCGCACTCCACAAAATAAAGGAAAAGTTTGTGTGCCCAGGGAAGGAGGGTACAGTGGGTTGTTTAGTACACCAGTCCCCCAAGTTTTATAATAACGTTATCTTATTCGTTGGTTTAAAATCTTTGGGAACTTAAATGAATTTTTATTGAATTAAAAGTACAAACGTTGCAACCACTAATTATAATCTACAGAAGGGCTAATTTTGTGTGTCATCATTAGGGCTGTACAACAATTTATCACCATTATCTTATCCCTGTCGGTTTCATTGAATTAAGTGTACAAACGTTGCAACCACTAACTTTATTCTACAAATGGGGTAATTTTGTGTATCATTATTTGGGGTGTAGAATAATTTATCATCCATTGTCTTATCCCTTTAGATCCCTGACGCGCGCCAAGGATAATTGGTCTATAAACAAGGATTAAGCTAATCAGGAGAGCATAGTAAATAAACACAACTAATTGTCCTGAAATATTCACGCATATAGGGTTGCATCAATTATCGTGAATGCTCATATGTAAAGAAAATAATGTTTTTATCTATGACGATATCTTAAGATTTCTTAAATGGCTATGCAAATAATAAAACTAAAATACTACAAATCTTTTTTCAAAGTAAAACATTATTATTTTGCTACCCCCCCCCCCCCGCCCCTCTATCTTATATGGGCCTCAACAGTGATAGAAAATAGTGAAAGCACTTTTAACCATAATCAATAAATTTACAAAAAACGATTTAAATATGTTTTTAAAACTTACCTCTATATAATGAGTTTTGCAAACAGACAGATATATACAGCGTTTGGGGGGATGGAGGATTTAAATTTAGATATCATTTATTTATCTTTCCTTTTGCCCTGACATAACCCTTTTATTTTTATTAGTTTATTTTTGTTTGAATTTACCTCTTTTTACATTGACTTAGACATCTTTAGGAGAATAATATAAATGCATGATTCTCAAAAAAATCTTTTATTCTTATAATAAAAGTTAAATGATGATAATTTCAATCGTGGGCGTGTGGAAAGTAGATTTAGAGGGGTGTCGACACCCCCTAAACAAGATATTTATTTTTTAAAAATTGAGTTCTATTCTTTTTAAATCAGAGCATCTATAATATTTTACTTTTAGATTATCTCGTAAAAGAGCTGTTACTGAAAGACATACTTGTCCTTGTTAAAAGCGAAGCTTTTCTATAATTAGGGTATGTACGTTCGTCAGTTACTGTCAGCTCTTTATTGCAGGTATCGTGGAATTGTCCTATCGATAACAAAAATTTGCATGATGATTCCTGTAACAATTAGGTACAATTTTGAAAGCGTAGCAACACTAAAATCATGTATAGAAAGACCGTACGCCCATTTTAAATATGCTGGTTTATAACTTTTGCAACTTCTTTACAAGTTTATTTACAATTTCTTTTTATATTTGTCTGTTCTACTGTTTGATTTAAGAGCTTCGTTTTTATTGATGTTGTTATCCTTGTTAAAATTGTAATTTCATTGTTTGACGCTGCTGCCGACCCGTGACAAATAGTTGAAGGTAAATGAAATGGATGAAAAATAAATTAAAGAAAGATATTTGAAATATAATACTCAGATATCAATTACCACTTTAGATAGACGGCAAGGTAGCTAATTTTGAGTCTCCTATGTAACAGTAAGTTTTATTTATAAAACCCCCAATTAAAGTAATTTTTGCTTTAACATAAAGTACCCTGTTGGGCACTGGTAGCCCCCTCTACTTTTTTGATTGCTTGTTTATCACTTTAGACCAGGTAGGGTTATATTGGGTATTGGGAAGCACCGCAGGATTAGGTCCTGCCGCAGAAAAAAATACTAACCATTCTCATAAAAACATCTAATTACTTGAGTACATATGATTCTAAATTATTCTATGTTTGTAATAGAATAATAGAACATGACCGAGGAATTTGTTAAAGAATTTTAGTCATCCTAAAGTAGATATAAAGACATCTAGTTACTTGAGTACATATTATTCTAAATTATTCTATGTTTGTAATATAATATTAGAACACTACCGAGGAATTTGTTAAAGAATTTTAGTTATTTTAAAACATACATAAAGACATTTATTAACATGTGTAGATTCTAAATTATTCTTTGGCTGTAATAGAATAAAAGAACACGACCGAGGAATTTGTTAAAGAATTTTAGTCATCCTAAAGTAGATATAAAGACATCTAGTTACTTGAGTACATACTATTCTAAATTGTTCTATGTTTTTAATAGAATAATAGAACACGACCGAGGAATTTGTTAAAGAATTTTAGTTATCCTAAAGTAGATATAAAGACATCTAGTTACTTGAGTACATATGATTCTGAATTATTATATGCTTGTAATAGAATAATAGAACACGACCGAGGAATTTGTTCAAGAATTTTAGTTATCCTAAAGGAGCTATAAAGACATCTAGTTTCTTGAGTACATATTATTCTAAATTATTCTATGTTTGTAATAGAATAATAGAACACGACCGAGTAATCTGTTAAAGAATTAAAGTGATCTTAAAACATAAAAAAGAAACCTAGTTACTTGACTAAATATGATTCTAAATTATTCTATGTTTGTAATATAATAATAGAACACGACCGAGTAATTTGTTAAAGAATTTTAGTTATCCTAAAGTAGATATAAAGACATCTAGTCACTTGAGTACATATATGATTCTAAATTGTTCTATGTTTGTAATAGAATAATAGAACACGACCGAGGAATTTGTTAAAGAATTTTAGTTATCTTTAAAACATACATAAAGACATTTAGTTACTCGAGTACATATGATTCTAAATTATTCTATGTTTGTAATAGAATAATAGAACACGACCGAGGAATTTGTTAAGAAATTTTAGTTATTTTAAAACATACATAAGACATCTATTAACATAAGTAGATTCTAAATTATTCTATGTTTGTAATAGAATAATAGAACACGACCGAGGACTTTGTTAAGAAATTTTAGTTATTTTAAAACATACATAAGACATCTATTAACATAAGTAGATTCTAAATTATTCTATGTTTGTAATAGAATAATAGAACACGACCGAGGAATTTGTTAAGAAATTTTAGTTATTTTAAAACATACATAAGACATCTATTAACATGTGTAGATTCTAAATTATTCTATGTTTGTAATAGAATAATAGAACACGACCGAGGAATTTGTTAAAGAATTTAAGTTATCTTTAAACAGACACCTTTCTGTCACTTACATTAAGAGACATTGATTAAGCATTCTCATAACAACAAGCCTATATTCTTAAGTAACAGATTGTTTTTCAGTCTGTCTGTCTATATATTTAATTTTGTATGTCAGCTAAGATTTCATAAACGGCTGGACCCTTCGTTGACACAACCCAATCTGTCCCGATTTTGTATCACTTTTGAAAAGTGCGATTCCTGTGACGTCATATAAAAAGGGAAGGGAGGAAGAAAATCTCTTCCCTTTTCTCCCATCTCTTTTGTAGAGATTTTCTTCCCCCCTTCCCGTTTTCTTTCCCAAAACGTATATGACGTAACTGGAATCGCACTTTTCAAAGTGATACAAAATCGGGACATATTGGGTTGTGTCCCCTTGTTCCATAATTTTAGAAGAGTTTAACCCAGACCCAATGAGATTTTGAGTTTTATTATTATAGATAAATGTGAAGTCCCAAGTCTTGGGGCAAATCTTAAATGCAACACTTTAAGATTGTCAATGTGTAGATTAGATTAGAGAATGAAAAGTATTTTGTTTATCTTGTCCGAAAAAAATTTAAAATCTTCATTTACTTAGAATTATGCATATAAAGACTTGTATTCTAAATAAAGACGATAATTTCCAGAAATGGGATTAATATATTTCAGACAGGCAGACACAGCCATTCATGGTTATGAAATCATGTTTATATCAAAAGCGCTGCTGAAGTTAAAGTGTCATAAATTGCAATTCATACATTAATTTAATATCGTGATGATATTATAGTAAAACATTAAAGGGAGAAAGGGGTATTTGGAATCAAACAATGGTAACACGGGAATATTAATACAGCTAGCAGACGAAAAATATCATTGAAAATGGGGTAGAGGTAGTTATCTGTGATAAAGAGACTTGTATTCTAAATAAAGACGATAATTTCCAGAAATTTAATTAATGTATTTCAGACTGGCATTAACAGCCATTTAGGGTCATAAATGTATTTTTTTATCAAACGCGCTGCTAAGGTTAAAGTGTCATAAAATACAATTCATACTTTATTATCGAGATAATAACTTTTTTCTTTGGTTTAAGAAAAAACATATATTAGGCTTCCTTCAAAAAAGGGATCTCCATCTCCATTTGATTTTAAGCGAGATCGGACAAACTGATATACATGTATAGTATAAAAATCTTTAGAGTCTTTAAAGTGAGAAATGGCATTTCCCCTACTACAAATCTTTCTTTTTGAATTTAGGTATTTTAAAGACAATTTTTCCTTTTCTACATTAGAATTTTATTTTTGGGTCATATACATTATACACTTCTCCCAAAGTATGTTAAGATTTAACATTGAATTATATATTGCAGTTATGTTAGATTGAAATAATAACAAAAAAACTATTCAAAGTGGTTTGATATTTGTGTTACTTAGGATCTCAATAAAGACTGAAGAATGATAAAAGTTTTTTTGTTATTTACGGAAGTCCAATAAGATCTTTTAAATGGCGGAATCAATGATCCTACTATAGTAACTAACAAAGTTTTTTCTAACATAAATTCCATAATTTTCTAAGGAGTGGTGTGAGTTAAAATAAATTTGGGTATGCATATAACTTTGTTGTATTGAGTCAATGGCTCTACGAGTAACAGACGCAACCCAATCTTTCCCACTTTTTGTATTACTTTTGTAGGAACACGATTCCAGTGATGTCATATTTTTCTTTCCTGAAAAAGGGAAGGGGGGAAGAAAATCTCTTCAAAAGAGATGGGGAAAACCCCCTTTTCTCCTATCTCTTTTTTTCTTCCCCCCTTCCCTTTTACGGGAAAGAAAAATATGACGTCACTGGAATCGTGTTCCTACAAAAGTAATACAAAAGTGGGAAAGATTAGGTTGCGTCGAGTAGCAGGGATAGGACAATGAAAGAATTATTTGAAAAATTATTTTGAGATCTTGAGCATGTTTAAAATATATATAAAGAAATAAAAATAGCATAAAACCACCATATGACCAATAGGTAGGAAAAGCTTAAGCAGATTAAGCGGTTTTTGAGATATTATGCTATAGACAGACAGATGAACAGCAAAACGGACTGACAGATTGACACACAGACGTAAAGACATACAGACAGACAGACAGACAGAATTACAGAAATCATTCTAATTTGTCTTTTAAATGTATGTAATCCAACAGTCAAAGATAAATATGAGAAGCACCCAACATCAAAGCCATTCTTTGATTGCACGAACTTTGTCTTGAATTTTAATTTTAAAAAAATGGGTTGCTTTTTGTTACTGGGAGAGTCATCACCCTTTTGCCACCATCATATTATGCACCTGACATAGTAGCAGTTTCAATATCTTTTAACATCTCTAAAATGACATATTATTTTTCGACATTCAAACTCGACACCTTGCCAACATAAAGCGAGCGTGCTGTGGAGTTAAAAACAATTAAAGTAATAAAATTAACACTCTTTTTTAATATTGAATTTATATCAAAATACCTATCCTTTTATTCCTGATATCTATGCACAAAGCTTTCTCTGAGTGGCATCACGATTTGATATTTTATGTTAAGGTAATTAGCCTTTACAGCTTTACAAAATCTTTAGTGGATTAATTGATTATAATCAATGGACTACAAACACACGCAAGGTACAATTGAAAGTATTTAAACCTATGTAACAAATAGATATATTATGTCAAATAGTATAATAAGATTAATTCTATTTTCTTTTTAGCTTACTATTGGTCAGTGGAAAAAGGTGTCGTTAAATACTTCAGAATAAAGCATATATATAAAATCTAAAATAATCCTAATCAAATAACTTTTACTATAAAACTAGTTACTTCGCCTCAAGCCCCTAGGGGAAGGCAGGTAAGATCACACACAAAAAAATAGAGTTCAGAGTAACGAAGCTTGATAGAATTTACTTTGCGAGCATGAAAACCTGAAAATAATCTTCTTTTTTTAGACTAACTATGCCCTAACTAAATAAAAACTAAGATCAATAAATCCACTAAAATTAATTTTATGCATTTTAAAAATTATGGTATCTCTTGCACTATGCTTAAATTTGATTTACATACATCACAATTTACTATTTTTTTGATTTTTAGCGTTAAAATGTAACGGGTTGTTCATTCTCTCGATGTAAGTATCAGACAAAGTAGCAGTTGAAACAATACATTAATATTATGTCAGCCCTGATTACTTTTACAAATAACATAGATGATAGTTTCAAGCCATATATAAAGATTCTTTGTCTGAAGCAACAGATCTCGGAAACTGCTGTTAAAATTTATTGTACTTTTTAGATAATTTCTATGAATATTATGAAGTAGTTTCTAGCTGCTTTTCTGGTCTTTCCTAAGCAGCTAATGGCTGCAAAATCATATTTGAAGGTCTTTGTTAAAATATTATTAAAAGCGAAGCTTTTCTATAATTTGGGTCGGTCCAGACGTCCGTACGTCCGTCCGTAACGGTGAGCTATTTTTGTTAATTTAATCAGGTTACAATTGTTCTATCGATTTCAAACTTTGCATGGTGATTCCTGTAGTAGTTAGGTACAATTTAAGCAACTCTTTAATCGTTACCAGAATGTCTATACGTTCATTTTAAACATTTTTTAAACTACTTTTTATGTAATAAAATTATCCGATTCCTAAACAACAAAGTACAATATTATAAGCAAAGCATCTCCATAATCCAGTCCTTAAAATGTAAGTATAACCTTAAACAATATCCTGTATTTAGGCAGATTTTCAACAAATTTACTTACAATATTGTTTTGACTTTTATACATTTATATTCTGATAATTCAGTTATGAAACCCTACAGTGTTAATGTTCGTTTGTCCTACTGCTTTTGAGCTTTGCTTTAATAGATGTTGTCATTCCTGTTGAATTGCACTTTGATATGGAATTTTAACGTTATTTTGTCGACTAAATGTTATTCGTCATAGCTTATATATTAAGTCGACGCGACTATTTCTAATGACATTTTGACGACATACTTAATGACTACACGAAACTTTGCTATGGATAATCCCTATAGTCCCTGGATTATTTGCATTGTGACCTGACCAAATAATAATTGTCTTTTAAGCGATGACTTAAATCTTAAACAAGGTTGCCGAATCGTAAAAAAGGGACATTTAGAGCTTTCCCTAAAAGTACATATCGAGAATTGAACTCTCGCCCTACCCATTATTTTTTCAATAAATTGAAAAAAGGTTGGGGAAGGTTCTTTTTCCTAACCTAACCCCAGTATGAAAATATATTGAAAATATTTATTTGATTGGTTTTACTGGTTCTTTTGTATCGAAATTTCTCCTGACTAGAAGTTGACAAAAAAAAGTTTATTTAAATTTAGGTTAGGTGAAGTAAGTGTTTTGATAGCCCACCTGAATGGGTTCTTTGGATAGGTTCTTTCCCAAGTAGTAAGTTTTTTTTTGTCTAATGCTTAAGATCTAAAGATGACCCAAATGGGGTGTACTTCTTAGGGAAGCTCATAAATGTCTTTAGGAGGCTTTTTATCTTACCTCTACCTCCCTTTCTTAAATGTTAGCAGCAAAGCAATTAGTTTTTTTTTTAAGTTTGTTCAATTCTAGTTTCATTGGATTATTTTAATTAAAACTGTATAATTATAATTCATTGTTTATTTTTCACAAAGAATGTGAGCTAATTATTCATTTATTCATTCTTATCCAAATTTTGCATACTTTGCAATTTGAAATTTGGAAACTCTGATTTAAAAATTAAGCCCCACCCAAGCGTAACACATACCTGCATATACAAATAATTCCCAACATTTACCCCACTCTCCCATCCCCCATACTAATTTTTAATCCCATTTCCCTTTCCCCTCTTCATCTTTATTCTTTTTCTCTTATTGTAGTAGTAGCACTCATTTTAGAGATTTCTAACATTTCAACAAAATAAAGATAGCAAATATGATGCTAAAGATCTCAGGAAAGATAGGTTGGACAAGGGGACTGCCATAACACCTTCTAAAGCCAGGAATAAGGTATAACCAACAAGCGAAACAAATATAAAATAATATTTGGGGGGCAAATGGAGAGGTCGTCAATTTTACGATGTGTTGCCCCCAACGACCGCTGAAAAACACATATAGGTTTCGTGTTTTTGTTCCGAATTAATTTCATTGTTGGTATAAGCTGGTCTAAAGCCCCTAGAATCTATAAAAGAAACCTTTAAAACAAGAGCAATCATATCCATAAGTAGCACAATAAACATAGTATTTAGAGAGTATTTCATTTACAAATATGTTGTGTGTGTATATTGATAATGTTAAGAATGATAATTGTATCTAAATCAATATAAAAATCATCACTATTAAAACAAAATATAATCATTTGAAAATGAATATTCTTTTTCATACATACTGTTAAATCGTCAACAAAATCAATTTGTTATTTTTAAGTCAAAGAAATACTGATATAAAAGGAGGCATAAGGGTGCTTATTATTTACTAGTCTTTATCTCTTTGATTGGAGAAAACTTGAATAGTTTCAAAATCTTATGTTTATTAATTCCTTACAATGTTAAAAATCTTAAATTTAATATTCAAGATCAAATTAACAAATCAGAACAAACATCCTGCTACTTCATTGGTATTTTAACAATATCATTTGTGTTTTTCTGAGAACACCTTTAATTTTTATCCTCCCTTTCTTGTTTACTCCCATGGGCACTCCCTAATCAACACCCTTCACACCTTTTGGCCGTTTTTGCTCCCCTTTTCTCCTATCAAAATGCGTTGCACAAATAGTCCCCTGTTTAGGCATTAAAGCATAAAGTTGAAATGTTAATTTTTGGGTGGGCTAACTACTCAAAGGGTGGGGTTTTATAAGGTTATGGGGGGGAGGGATGAATGTCATAGCTTGAAAAAGGGCATGAAAGAGGCGGGCTTGCTAGCTGTGGGCTGGTCAGGTAGGAGGACTTTTCATTGTAGAAGGGGCCTCTATAAACATTCAGTCGATTTGGAGTTTTCTTTCAAGCAACCCGACTCAAATATAACAACTACAAAATGGGAAAGTACGTATTAATTAAATTTTTACATAAACTCTGAAAATGATATTCTCTATATTCATTAGTACAATACAAAAATGTTTTTCATTTCTTCTAATAAGTAAAAAAACAACATTTTATCATTAAGTTGGAACATGTTGTAGGCATATTGTATTTCAAACAAGTAAAGCAAAAAACGGCGGCTATTTAAGCACTTGAAATTCAAAGATTGATGAGCATACTCACAAAAAGTCCAAAGTATCAGATTCATTTTCTGCAGACATCTCTTTTGCTTTAGTAGCACAGCTAAGCATAGCTAAACCTGTAGAGGCTTCTAGGGGCACATGGGGGAGGGGAGGAGGAGGGAGAGGGGGTGTAAGTTGACCATACACTTTTCATTTTAGATTTCAAAAGAGAAGGATTTTTGGGTGGAATTTTTATCTCTTGGAAGGGTGAAGGACCGAAGGTACCCTCCCTAAAAATATTTATAAACCTTTCTTATCCCTACAGACATATATATATATCCTGCTACTTTTAAACAAGGATATCAGACTCGCTATGTTTTGATTTTCATTGACTTTTTGGACAAAATTTCCTATGATTTTCTTGCAATTTCTATGAAGTTTACTGTTAACCTGCTCGATTATTCCATTTTTAAAGTCATTTCCAACTTATCTACATGTGAAAAGAGTATTTTAAAGAAGAAAAAACTGTTAGGGAAACTCAATTTTTTTGTTTTAGTGTTATGTTCCTTTTCTGATATTCAAAAGTTTCATTTTAAACATATGTTTCACGAAAAGGGTTTTCAAAGAAATGTAAATAGCAGAAGCAATTATTTAAGCTGTCAAAGTGCAAGAATGCTAGTTATTTATCAACATGAAAATATTACACATATTTCCAAAATAGCAGATCAAAAAAATTGTAGGCATTTGCTAATTCAATTAAAACATTATAAACAAAAAAAGTCTTTGCAGAAATCAAATTAAGAAAATAAGCGGATTTTAATAGTTATAAAAAATAAAATATTAAAAGCGATTCCATAGTATATGAGGCTCATTTTCAGTTAGCTTAATCTAAACCAAGTCAAAGGCTTTTTACAAATCAAAGTTTGAAATAAACCTATTAGCTAAATATTAATTTAATTGCAACTAACTACTCTTTTAAAGTCATGATATATTAAAAACTATTTTTCATATTGAAATGTTACAGCAATATAACAAATACATTCCAGAAGTAGTCTTAAAGATTAGATTGACATATATCTCTATGAAATACGGATTTTCTGATGTTACTTGCAGATCCTAATTTTAGAAAAGCTTTACTTTCAAAAAACAGACTTCTTTGCTCGCAAATATCGGAGTGACAAATGGGTTGGAAATTATATTAGCCTTATCTATGTCTACTATCTTTTTACACATATATGTATTTTTCAATTTTTCAGAAATTTTCAAAGGTTAAGTAGGAAATTTCTTTTGAAATAAAAATCATCTTAGAGTAAGACAACAATTTTTAAAGGTTAGATCTTATATAATAACAGTAGCTAAGGATCTGGGTAATGTTGAGAGTGATGGGTTTTTCTTTACAGTGAAGCTTTTGAAAGTTCAGGGAATGGTATATTTTTCTGGGGAGAGTATCACCAACCTCAAGAAAAAATTTCCCTCCTCCAATTTTCTTCTTTTTATTTTAAAAAGCTAAAGTTGAAAGGACTTTCCCCTCCACGTTCTGAATCCGCAAGTTATAAATGAAGAGTAAAGTAGACAGGTTTCGTGATTTTATTCCTTTAAGATGTAATAAGATATATGTATAATATTGAGGATAGGAAAATCCATGAAAGTCAAGCAGGGAATTGTTAAAAAAATTTGAAGAAAGATTCATTTTGTGTTTCTTATCCTTTGTAAAGCAGCAAAAAAAATGTTCCAAATATTCTAAAATTCGCACTTATTCTAGGGTTAAATGATAATTAATGAATATTTAATTGAAGCAAGGCATTTTTAAATCATGGTCAATTAACTTTAAACGTCATTTACTCAGAAGATCTTGGGAATAAGTATTCAAAATATTGATAAATTGATTATTTAATTAAATACATTAAGCATTAAGCATTTATCAGAGCTTGATCTTTAAATCATTTTAATGGTGCGCGGGGTGATTTAGCGCACCATTGAAATGATTTAAAGATCAAGCTCAGCTTAGATTTTCTTTTTTGCTACTGAATAACAGTTGGCTGTTGTTTACTTATTATGGCTTCGTTCTCCGTAAAAATGTATGTGTAGTTATTATATCGACATATATGCATGTAGTCATATTGTCTATCGTTAAGCCGATAATGAGTCAACTTTGCCTACTTTTATTTATAATTTAGGATATTGGCCAGTCGAAAATATCCTTCCTCCAATAATAATAGTAAAGGTTTTTTATATGAAGTTTAAGATCTTAGAAATTGCTGGTCCGAATGAGTTATACTTCTCAGAGAAGCTTTATCAATGAGTTGCAGTGGTTTTAGGATTTTTTTTCTGAACTCCCCTCTCCTTCCCTAGAGGCTAGGGGCTAGTGACTATATAATCATATTATTTATTAGCAAAAAGTCAACTTAAACCAATGAAACATTTAAAGTTACCTTTTTATTTCTCTGCCCTCTCCAAAGCTCAATAAGAAATAAGACATTCGATTTTTCAATCCCGTAAAATACGTCCGCTTTAACGAGTTAAACTATTAGTCAAAATATGTTTTGTAATTATTTAGAAATATTTTTGTTATTATTTGACATCTATTGTTCAGAAATATTCACGAAACCTATTGCATTGTTGTTCTTTACTTTCTACTACCTATCTAACTATATATCAATCTATTCAGCAATCCAGCAATCAATCAATAAATGTATTGATCAATCTAATAATCTATCTATCGATCGATCGATCGATCTTATATTCTATCAATCAATCAGTACATCAATCTATCAATAATCAACATGCATTTCTATCTTTTAAAACTATTTAACTATCTATCATCTAGCAATGTATCAATCAATCTATCATGTAATTATCTATCCAGCTATCTATCTAATTATTTATCTCTCTGTCTAGAGGACAAAATGAAGGCTTCTCTGCTGAGCAGATTGAGATGTACAAAGACTGCTTCAAAATCATGGACATTAACAAGGCAAACATTGATATTATTAAAGTTCTTACAACAAATGATCCTCTAAAGACTTGTAGAGGCATATCAAGGTATTCAAAGAGGGGATACTTAAATTACCATAGACTTAAGTTTTATACTATAGAAAAGTTAAAAAAAATGTTGCCCATGAAGGTTTAAAAATAAGAATTATTAAAAATTGCAATGAGAGGATTGAAAAGGAAAAAGGAAAAGGTGGAAAATATAGATTGGTATCATAATTGGTACAGCAACTTCTTTATTTTACTTTAGTTTTCTGTACATCTTTATATTTCTCTCAATAATCTTGGATCTTCAGAGTAAATTCAGTATATTCGCAAATCAACTACAAACAAACAACACTATATTCCAGTTTACTGTGCTTTTTTAAAACTGTTGTTAACTTGTCGCTACTTTGCTATTTATGTACAAAAATGTCCTCGATAAAATATCAATTGTAAAAAAAAACAAGGACGGCACCATCGATAAAAACGACTTGCGCGGAGCTTTCGACAATGTGGGCGTGTTGATGAACGAGAGCGAGTTGGACGGCCTGCTGTCCGAGATCAGCGGACCCTGCACATTCGACAACATGATCAAGATGTTCCAGTCCAAAATGGCCGGAGGTAAGTTTCGCTTTGAGCATCAACTCTAAAAAAGTAAAAAATTGGTACTATCTTTAATTTGTTGAGATTTAAAAATTTTTGATATATTAAATCTTAACATTGATACAATTCAGGCCCCTAATATCTTAGGGGATAAGACAATGGACAATAAATTAACATACATCCTCAGATGTTGATTAGAATTATTGGCACCGACAGTTTTTGAGCCAACAAATAAGATAATGTGGTTGAGTGGTAGCAGTGTAATTTACAGCCCAATATCACCAATCTCAATGCTATTATCCTAACTTTATGAAATAAGTTATAATTCTAGTAATAACTGTCTTTGTAAAACAATAAAATTTACAACAACAAAAAAAAACGCGAAACCTTTGTTTCTTGTCTATTGTACAAAAGAATAATTTAACAAGGAAATAAATGTTCCTTTATATCTAGCTAACTGAAATTCTGATAATTTTTAAGAAAGCTTCGTGGCCACCTCAAAAATATACTTGTATTCTTTAAATGATGTATTTGATAAAAATCTAAAATTCTAATGAATTTAAAGCTGTTTTTATAAAATCATAACAAAGCCTTAAATTGTGTTAAAATTGTGTCAAAAATGATCCATGTGACGTTTGTTAGGGGGTTTCTTTCCCTAATTTTATTACGTCACATGGATTATTTTTGACACAATTTTAACACAATTTGGGCTTTGTCTGAAGTCATTAAATTTGATAGATATACATAATTAGACTAAAAGAAAAAGCAGGTCGAACATTTATTGGGAAATACCCTAAAAATATTTTTGGAATGAATAATTTTAGACAATTCTAATTTCTTTTAAATGTGTAGGTATATTGTAAGGTATTTTGATTTTTTAAAACAAGAAAAGTTTAGAAATTAGTAGCGCAATTATAAAGAAAATAGTTCTAAAAAAAAAGATGAAAAGAAAAGAACAAAATATAATAAAATTTCTAGATAAGCTAGCAATGATAAATTAATGAAAGGACAAATTAAGTTTCTTTAAGTATATGCTAATAATTAATGTTAAATTTTTAAAAGAATATGCCTATGTATATCTTATGATATCCTAAAGTATAACAATAAAATTACTTTTTAATTATTGCTAGATCTTATTAGTTTTTACACGAGCGGAAAAAAACTAATTCAAAAGTTGATTCATTACTAAAACTTAATAGACTAAAACAAAACGTTGGGTCAAATTTTTGGGAAATCCCTTTTTAAATATTTTTAATGATTTACTTTTAGACTAATTAGTGATCTATTAATATCTAAAACATTTTCTTAAATTTTTAGAACATTTTCCCCCAAAATTCAAAGATTTTTTATTCCATAAGAATTGTGTTTAGAAACAAGCAAAGAGTCCCCAAAGTTTTATAATAACTTTTTTTATTTGTTGGTTCAACAACTTTGGGGACTTTTGAATTTTGATTGGTTGGTACATTAAGTTGAACGTTAAAACGTTTCTAAAGAAGGGGTAATATGTGTATCATCCTTGAGGATGTAAATAAATTCATCGGCCATTGCCTTGTCCCTTTAGATTTCTGATTTTCAAACAATTCCAACAATCTATGTTTATAACTGATATATTAACGACAGTATATATCAAATATCAGTAATTATCATAAAAAGTATGCAATATTTTTAGCTTTGACGCAATGCTAATAATGCCTTTATGACGAAAGAAGTTTTCAAAATTATCATTTAAAGTGCAAAAAGAAGAAAGTCAAAAGATAAAAATGTTTTCAGTGTTTAAAACAAACATATAAAGTGAGAATGAATTTAAGAAAACAAGGATGACAACATCCATAAAAGCGAAGCGCTGAAATGGTAGGACAAACGGACATTAACAATTGAATAGTGTCAAAACTGAATAATCAGAATATAAATGTATGAGAGTTGATGCAAAATTGTAAGTAAATTTGTTGAAAAACTGCTTGATACAGCATAATGTTTATGGACATACTTACATTTTAGGACCAAATTATAGAGTTGCTTCGCTTATGATATTGTACTTTGTTGTCCCAGGAATCAGTATACAAAAAATCAGATCTATCGGATAATTAGATTATATAAAAATTTGTTGTTAAAAAAGTAAAAAAAATCAACATGTTTAAAATGGACGTACGGACATTTTGGTAATGATTATAGAGTTGCTACGCTTTCTAAATCGTACCTAACTACTGCAGGAATCACAATGCAAAGTTTGAAATCGATAGGACAATTCTAACATGCCTAAATTAACGCAAAAAGCTATCCGTTACGGACGGACGGACGGACCGACCCTAATTATAGAAAAGCTTCGCTTTTAAAAACAGATATTGTATTATTTTAACTAATTTTATAGATTAAGAAGTTAGGCTAATTTGTCTGTAGCCTAAGCTTGAGATAGCTTTTGAATCAATTGATAGAAGCTCTATATTGGTCCTGTAATGGTTTGGGCTATCTACCCAACCCTCCCCTTAAATACAGAGCCCTTAGATGCTAAAGGGGCAAATAATGTTATATATAAAATTACAGACAAATATCTAATCAAATAATCAAAATAGATTAATTCACTGTGCATTGACCAATCCCTAAATTCCGGACTTTTTAAAATATTTTTCCTCTAAAAGAAAGCTCTTATGTATATTAAACATGTTTAGAAATACTTATGTTTATGTGTTTAAGTTAAAAGTACACCCCAAAACTTGCATTAGAATATAAGAGCTTTTCTGCAATTTCTGTTTGTTTATCATACTAAAATAAATTGAATATATTGAAGGTCCATAGCTTTCATTGAAGCTATATATTAGGCCATGGGTAAATTATCAGTTGTTTTATGGGAGGGTTAATCAACCCTTTTGAGAATGCACTCCGCAATAAAAATATATTTAGATCTTCTAAAAACAGGGTTTTCTAATACTATAAAAAGTGGAGTTTCCTCTGAAGCTACCCATTTGGGCGGTCACCTTTCTTTTACCTGAGTCAGAAAAGGGGGATGGGGTAAGAGGAAAAAGGAGTTATGGGGAAAGGAGTAAGAAAGGGGAAAGCTTTATTTCTCTATTCGTAAGAAAGTATGTTTATAAGTTTAATAAGGACATTTTTGTTCAAAGGATTGGTGAACGATGAATTTGAATTCAATTTCATGGAGAGAGAAAAACACTAAACTCCTATAAAGCTTAATCGATATGCATTTAATATTTTAAGGTAAAAGCAAGACAGCTCTTTTAAAGATAAAAGAATAAAATACATTTCTTTTCCAATTCCAATGCTTTAGATGAAGCACTTATAGACAGACAAACGTACGGACATCGAGTACCTAGATGCTGCGTTGAAGAATGGGGATATTAAAGGAGAGGAAAAATAAAAATAAGGTGTTTCTTCTATATTTTCTCCTATACAGCAAATAGAATGACTATTGTCGACAAAATGATACACATATTTGGTCAAAGTATCTACAGACCTTATTCATAATTAAATTAGCAAAAGACTAGTGTTAGAGTGCAAAAAAACATTGTAAATATTCTTATAATTTGGTAATGTTATATTTAAAAGAGATTTATAAAACTCCATTGTTGGCTAAAACTTTTTTACAGGATTAAACGGCCATTTCTATAAGGACAGGTATTAAGAAATTGGGCAGTTGCAAGCTTACACAAAGACATGTTTTACAAAGGAAAATCTTTAGTAAATAAACTATAGATAAATTTGAAAATCATAAAAAAATACAATGATTTTATCAAGCATTTTGACGTAAAGAATAAAAGAAAACAGGGAATACCTTGGTTCATCAAATGGCAAGACTTATTTGCATACCAAGTTATGACTCTCAGACAAAGGATGTGTAATCAAAGGGGTATACATCTGTATTATTGTGCGATATTAATACTGTATTAAAGAGGATAGCCGATATGACAAATTTATGCCTTTCCCAATTTCATCTTCATAACAAAAGATATTACAGTATTGTTGTCTGACTGTTTTGCTAATTGTTTAAAAGACTACTTGTCCCCTTCCCTGAAAATAGGAGGGATTATGCTAGGTTGGGTTCTATTGGCAACTATCCAAACGTAAAACTTTAAATATCTCCTGGAAAATTTTAAAAATGTAAAGGCCATCATTGATGACTCATTTTATGAATGTACAAAATTATTTTGAGATAAATTTTACTTAATCAATTATGTCTTAAAGAAATTCAGCAATTAAACATTAAACATTTGTAGGTACAGTTATATGTAATAAAAAGAATTGGAACTTAAGTAATTTTAACTTTTAGACAATTTGTCTCTATACTAAAGTTTGATATTTTTTAAGGGCTGTAATTTTAGATTTTATATTATTAACAAAAACAATTATGTAAAAACAAGATAACAATAAATAAATGAAAAAGTATATATTTAAGTTTTATATTGACATCTGTAGATAGCAAACATGTTGTTCGAAACAATTTGTAATGTCAGAATAAATATGAAAAATGCATACTTTGTTTCTTATAAATACAATTTTCATGGACATATTTCTACTTTTAAACACAATCTTTTTTATTTAACAAAAACAAACAAGAGCTTAGGTCAAATTGACAACTTTTAGGGGGCAAGAGATTAGGACTAGGTGTCTAAACGTATAATCATATTAATTTATCGCCCATTGCATGTTACTGTATTTCTGAATTAAAAGTGTAACGATTTTAGAGATTTTAAGCTGCATGCAAGCAAATGTTAAACTTTTGCTTATAAGATTTTTTTGTTTAGTCTTGCCAGTGCAAGAAAAAATTACCAAAACACTAATATATAGTAATCTAAGAACACGAAAAAAAAACATAAATTAAAATTTTGACCATGCATTGCATAAATTACAACAATTTGCATATTGCGTTACAAAATTTGTAGCCGTTGAAATATATACTATTCTGGGAATTATGTCCACAAGTAGCACAGCAACTCAAGTAATAGAGTAAGTTGGTAACAGTAGATTGTCAAATGACGAACAGACATAGTAGAACAAGTAGTATTGCGCTGCTATCTATAAAATACCAAGCGAGCACTGAAACCCCTTCCAACTAAATTTTAAAAAAATAATTGAAGAGGTAGTTTTTCCCCTAGACCTAAAGACTGGGGGGGGGGGGGACTCTTACACTGCCGTACTATCCTGTAGGAGAGGGAGAAAACAACCCCATACACTTGGACCTATACTTAGCTTCTCTGATAATTGAAAAAAGTAAATAAACAATTATTTTGTTTGTATTTGATAACATAAAATCAAACACATTGTTCAAAGTCAAACTAGCCTTTAATTATACAACAAATAAATATTAAAGAATGGATTGTTTTGAAAGTACAATGCTAGTTATAAAACAGAATGTTGCAAAAGCCTAAACCTTACTAAATTATGAGGAGCGAAGCTTCTCTATAAGTAAAATATTGGTTGCTAAAATGTAATCTCAGTTTGCTTGATTATAAATTGGAGTCTAATAAAGATTTAGCTTGGTATTTCTATTGACTCTAGTTAAAAATATTTATTTTTAAAGTTATGCTGCATAAAACGTAAGCATACATGATTTTCTGCAACGCTCTAGTTAAAAATATTTGCAGTATGCGCATTTAAATATTTGGCACTTTCCTACAAACTACAGATGGACTATTTTAAGCACAGGAACCGTTCTTATATTTCCAAAAAATACAGTTCATAGCGGTTCTAACTTTTTCTACTATTTACTCATGCCGCGCAATTTGAAATTTAAAAATGTCCCAATAAGATTATTATCAGTTAATTCAATTGTTGTGTCAGAAATACAAAATCATAATTTTCATTTTTAAAGAATGCGAAAAGAAATATTGTATATTCTGAAATCTTTAAAAAATTCTTTAAAACAAAACTTGAAGTTTTTTAGGGGAGGAAGGGGGGGGGGGTGCCTTTAATCTTTAAGACTAAAGAAAGATAGTATCTGAATATTTGTTTTTGTTGAAAGAAAAATAATGTTTTATCTCTTTAATTACTTATATTTGTTTAAAACTTATGAACTAAATAATCACTAAAATATCTATGAATTGAAAGTAAGTTCAATATAAAGAATTTTATAATAGCGTAAATACTCCAAAACACAGGAATGTTGGTTTGCCCGCTTGTAAGTCTGACCTTCCAAGAAAAAAGGGGCATGTTTATTTCGAATGCTCTCTTTTCCATCATTACCTTAATTTGTCACTATGATTTTAAAATTCCTTTTTCAGTAATATCATCTAAGTTTAATTGGTAAAACTGTGGATGTAGCTTCGCTACATATTAATTTAATCATTCTTGTTTTAGATGGCAACGATCCCGATGACCTGATTATCCAGGCTTTCAAGGCCTACGACATCTGCGGCAAGATTGACGTCAAGATGTTCCAGCACGCCCTCTCCATCTGGGGAGACAAGATGTCCAAGGAAATTAGTTTTCTGTGTCTACAATACTAGCCTATGCTCACCCCCAAAGCTTTGTATTGGTTTTAGGGCTTGGCCTGAGGGAGGGTACATGAAACGCTCATCAATATACTTGTTTTCTAAAACTAAAATAAGTCATTTGATGCAAAGGGTATAATTTAAAGCCTTTCCCATTTCAGTTAATATTCACATTGGTTTCCGATAATTAAAGGTTATTTTTCGAACTAAACTTACTCCTTTCAATACAGATTAGAGAGTTGCTACGATTTCTAAATCGCTCTTAACAGTTACAGGAGTCATCATGACAATCTGAAATAAAACAGTCAATTCTAATGATACTAAAGTAACGATTCGACCTTCATGTTACATAATTAAAGAAAAGCTTCGCCTCTAAAAATTCTGTTTTACCAAATCTTCATGAAAAATCTTTCTGGTATATGTATTTTTGTTGAAATAAAAATAATAAGCTTAAAGGCCATACAGTAAAACTAATGCCGTGCAACAGGCTGAGATTGAGGATGTGTTCAGTGAGTTCGACATTGATGAGGACTACATGGTGAAGACCAAGGAGGTCCTCGGACTATTTGTAGCACAGAAGGAGGAGGAGAAGAAGGGAGGACATTTACCATTAATTTTTTAATGATCTAGTATCTCAGCTTCTCGTTAATAAGTCCGTCCAAGGGATGTAAGTTGGAAGCTATGGGAAGTAGAATGTAACAAGTTCATTTTGATATCACTTGACTTGGTTTCCCTACTCCCCAACCCCACATAAAAAAAAGAATTTTGCACACCATGCCAAGATTTAGAGTCCCTAGGTTTTACACTCTATTAGATTATTTTTTGTCCCATTTTTAAAAAAATATTTTGTAGAGTTTAAAGAACCCCATGACATGATTGAAACCCTATGGTAAAAAGTTGTTAAATCCTCCTACATTAAAAGTTCGGACATCTTTTGCTAAAGATGTTTGCTAATATTACATTTATTGAATATTGCAAATATCATTAGATTGTCTTTATTGTAGGGTTGGGCCGGATATCCGGTCTAGCCGGGTATCCGGCCATTTTCAATATCCGGCCGGATACCGGATATTAAAACTATCCGGTTACGTGATATCCGGCTGATTTTTGACGCCGGATATCCGGTTATCCGGCCGGATATCCGGTAAATTGCCGGACATCGAACGTTGGCCAGATATCCGGCCGGAACCGGATATCCGGCATTACAAATCAGCCGGATATCCGGTATCCGGAAAAAAAGTATCCGGCCCAACCCTACTTTATTGTATTACTTTTGGAAGTTATCATGAATGTGGTAGATAAAATAACGGTTAATTCCCTTGGTGTCAGGAGCCTGAACCTGAACCCGAGGCACCCGCCGAGGCCAATCCCGACGAAGAGGAGGGGGATGCCAAGAAGAAGAAAAAGAAGAAGAAGAAGGCCGCCAAGTAAATATTATGTAAGTTTTAGTTTTTTTCCTATTACTCCAAACGTGTTCTAAAAAGCTTAGGATCTGTCATACTGTTTGCCTGCCCCTCTATATGTTTGCATCAAGTAAATATGTTTAAATAGCTAGCCTAAAGTATTTTTTCAACAAGATGAATTTCCTGAAAAGCAAACAAGGAGCAAAATCATTTCATTCAGATTGAAATTCTTTTTGTTTTTAATCAAAAATGGGCCAAAAAAATGTTCTTTTATGAGTAAAAATAATAATTTAGAATAGCTTTCCTCTAAGTTTTGTTATTATCCTGGCATACAACCTAATTTCATGCAATGTGCCTAATTTTAACATTCCAAAGACAGGGCTATGGCATACAAGGATAATTTTTACCTAACATCTTTGAGCTATTCAAAAATTGTTATTTTATGAGTAAAATACTGAATAGGCAATTTTACAAGAATCTTCTCTATAATTCACCGTGTCTGTTTGTCCTTCCTACATAACAAACTTTTACCCCCTTTCTTTATCTCTCTCTTCCTCTCTCTCTCTCTCTCTCTCTCTCTCTCTCTCTCTCTCTCTCTCTCTCTCTCTCTCTCTCTCTCTCTCTCTCTCTCTCTCTCTCTCTCTCTCTCCTCTCTCTCTCTCTCTCTCTCTCTCTCTCTCTCTCTCTCTCTCTCTCTCTCTCTCTCTCTCTCTCTCTCTCTCTCTCTCTCTCTCTCTCTCTCTCTCTCTCTCTCTCTCTCTCTCTCTCTCTCTCTCTCTCTCTCTCTCTCTCTCTCTCTCTCTCTCTCTCTCTCTCTCTCTCTCTCTCTCTCTCTCTCTCTCTCCCTCTCTCTCTCTCTTCCTCTCTCTATCTCTTAATAAAATAAAAGGTGAAAATATAGATTCAAAATATATATTTTTCTATACATCTCATAACCCTGACAAATTAACTGACACAATCGGAAAAAATTTTCTAGGATTTTGAAATATTTGAAAAAGAACAAAATTTCGTTGTCATGTAAAATATTTTGTAATTATTTGTCACGATTTTTACATTATTTTGTGGAAATAACTTTGTCTTCGAATAAGAAAAGCTTTATTAATGTCATGGTGTGGTTTTAAGCTATTCTGATGACCTTAGAATAGAGCAACTATGTAGTTAAATGATAAATAAAAAATGTTTGTTCAGTAAGATATCATTTATGGAAGCTACGATAGTTTTTTAGCTATTTGGATGGGTGTTTTGAAATCTCCACAGATCCCATAATAATATTTTTCCTTCTTTTCTCTAATTAAAGATAAATTATATGTTATAATATTCAATAATCAATGTAGAAATTTAATAAAGTTTTTAAAAAAATGTAATACTAATAATACTAAATAGGACAAAAAATTGTTATTTTGACCTCTCATTAAAAAAACATTTAAATGTGTCCACGACTTTTTTCTAGAAGGAAGCGTGGCTTCTCTATAATGGAAAGCACTATCTAGTTCGCCTCTAGGGCCTTTAGATGTGCTTTACAAACGGGGAGGGGGCTCGACATACTAGCTTTTATTCTAAATTCTAAAAAAGTGAAATAAATCTTTTTATATAGTGGGGGAGGGGTATTTTATTCTGTGGATGAATTTTCAATTTCATTTGCAACCTTTCAAGAAACCTACATCTAGTAATCTTTACTGTAAAGAAAAGGCATATCGGTCCAGTGGTTAGCGAGATCTGTTGGTCCAAATAAACACACAGTCAATAGCTAAAAATTGGCTGATATTTACCTTGACGTTTCCATAAGATTATACTTGTTCCTATTTGTTTATAGACATTAGGAAAACATGTTTAAAAAACATTCATATGTTATTCTAAAAATAACAAAGGACTATTGTTTTTTTTCATAAATAAGAAAAGATTTTTTATTTTCTTTCAAATCTAGTAAATAAATTTTGGATCTACTGCAGTTCACGGTAAAATATTGCTGGTAAGCAATATTTCCAAAATCTATGAATTTAAAGGCCTACAAATAATCTGGAGTAGCCCTAAATCAACAATGCATAATTATCTCGCAGTGCAGAAAAATGCGCGAAAAAGACCTATTTTACGCGTTTTTTCTTCAGTGAAGCTTTCCCTGTGCATAATTGGATCTTGGCTATTCCAGATTATTTGTAGGCCTTTTTATGCCGCTTAAAATGCTGTGCGGGTATGATCTGTACGTTCAACCGTTTTGCAGCTAGCAGCCTTTAAAATTCATAGATTTTTGGAAATATTGCTTACCAGCAATATTTTACCGTGAACTGCAGTAGATCCTACATTTTTTAATAATATACATTTAGCTTTGCTTCTGATAAGTTTAATCTGTTTGTTTGTCCATTTTTTGTTCAATTAGACCTCGCTAACCACTGAACCATTCTTCTAGCAAAGCTCTATATTCAGAGTGGTTAAGGCTATTTTTTAACCCTTAACGGTCGGGGGGGGGGGGGGAGTTCTATCTCATTTTCAGTGTGTGAAAGAAAAAGAGCCCAAACTGCGTGACTTTTTTAGTATGGGTATGACACATAACTGGGAGTTGGTATTTTTTGCGGCAATGGGCCCGACTGTAAAGGGTTAATTCTCTGCCCTTCTAAAGATGCTAGGTGCGCAGCACCTAGTAAGACAAGAAAGTAACAATCTTGGTAATATTGAAATGAAACTTCTATAACCTTTGAAATTCCTAGAAAAAAAACCTATTTACACAAATTTCCATTAAAATAACAAAAAAAACTATTTTGGCCTTTAAACTAATTATTCTCTTTTTATTTCAGGTTTTGAATGATGTGATCGTCCTATTGATATTTGTCCCAGGTTATGAAAATTTATATAAATTTGTCATTTATATTTTTCAACATTTTGTTAACAATAACTATTCCCAGTACAAAGCAATAAATGTATTATCAAATGCAATGACAGCCTTTTTGAAAGCAAAGCTATTCTATAATAGGAGTGTGTAAGTCCGTACATCACAGTTAGCTCTTATCGTTAATTTAGGCACGTCCTATTGATTTCAAACATTGTATGATGATTCCTGTAACAGTTAGGTACGATTTCAAAAGCGAAGCAACTCTGTAATCGTTCGTACGTTTATTTAAAACACTTTTTGTATGATATTATTAGCATATTCATTCGATTTTTGGAAAAATGATTCATAGAACAACAATGTACAATATTTAAGGCGACGCATCTCTATAAACATGAAAATGTAAGTAAGTCCTAATCCTGTAATTACATTGTTTTAAATACACTACTTTGTTTATACAATTAAATTAATATTCTGCTTATTAAGTTTCAACACACTTAACTATAAGTGTTTATGTTTGTTTGTTGAACTCAGAGCTTCGCTTTAATGGAAGTTATCATCCTTGTTTGTAAAAACAAGGACGACTTTGTCAAATACTAGCTAATACAATTAATAAGCTAAATATGAGGACATTCTTTATGAGAGAACCAGAAGAAGAGAGTGAGAGATAAAGCTACGGTAAAAATTATAGAGTAGCTTTGATAAAAAAAACTGTCAGTTATGCCAAGTAGCGCAACACTAAAAAGATGCAAGGAACTTTAAATTAATGCTCTGTATGACTATATGTTGAAATCCATCATAAAGGAAACACTATATAATCTTTGGTTTTTGTCCAGTATAAAATGTTAATAAAGAAGACTTTTATAAATTCAAATTCGTTTTTTGCCTCTTTTATCTTAAATATGTGACCCTTTTTCAACACCCAACATATTATTTTTTTCTTATTTTTGTCTGTCCTGTTAGAAAATTCTTGGGGATATTTTTTAAAAGAATTAAAAAACACAAAGTTAAACACAATGAGAAATTTTATTCATATATATAAACAGATATCATCTAAAAACAACGTTGTTTTCAGCCGAGTGTACGTACAGGCCGACGTTTACCTTTTTATAACACAGGAATGTAAATTTTTATGGATTTAGTCGAATAATTTTATCCACTTTCAATGATTTTACTTCATAAAATGTAGTGAAATCATGTCTAGAAAAGAAAATTATTCTTTAATTTCCATATATTAAATTATTTTCCAAAACTTTACTTTCTTAGTATAAGAAAGAAAATTTTGCAAAACAATTATCCAGCCGAGGAAATAGTAGCTAACAATATCCTTAGGCTGACATAACAAGAACAAGATTCATTAATCTGAGCGAATACTTTGTGAGGATCATATTGAAGGTACCAGAGAAGAATAAGGACCAATTTACTTGGCGGCCTTCTTCTTCTTCTTCTTCTTCTTCTTGGCATCTCCCTCGTCCTCGTCCTCTGCAGGAGGAGCCTCCTCAACAACAGGTGCCTCCTCAACCTTCTTCTCCTCCTCCTTCTGGGCAACAAAGAGGCCGAGCACCTCCTTGGACTTCACCATGTAGTCCTCATCAATGTCGAACTCGTCAAAGATCTCGTCGATCTCAGCCTTGGTCATCTTGTCTCCCCAGGTCTTGAGGGCGTGCTGGAACATCTTGACGTCGATCTTGCCCTCAATGTCGTAGGCCTTGAAAGCCTGGATGATGAGGTCATCGGGGTCGTTGCCCTCGCCGGACATCTTCTCCTAAAATTAACTTATCAGTAAATGTAAATGAGGGATTTTTCCCTACACAAGCAGGAACTGGATGAATTTTTGTAATACTTGGACTAAATATTTTGCATAAATAATTTCCAATTTTGTTTTAAAGGCAATGCTTGAGCTTTATAGGCAAAATATAAGAAAATAAAAAGGGTTATAAGAGTTAATCCCGCGATGCAGTCACATGTGAAAAAATCTTTACCTGGAACATCTTGACCATGTTGTCATAAGAGCAGGCACCTCCGATCTCACCAAGAAGACCATCGAGCTCACCCTCATTCATCAGGACACCGACATTGTCGAAGGCTCCGCGGAGGTCGTTTTTGTCGATGGTTCCGTCCTTGTTGATGTCCATGAGGCGGAAGCACTCCTTGTACATGTCAAGCTGCTCCTGGGAGAAACCTCCCTCATTTTGACCCCTGCGAACAAATAGTTGGATATTATTTTGGGTAGATAGATAGATATACGGATTTTTGTATAGGAGACAGATAGTTTTTTGTTAATATGAATAGATGCATAGATATTTTGTCGGATAATTGTATAGACAGATATTATTTTTAAATTATTCTCCCATTTCTTTTCTACCAAACAAAAAGGAGCAAAATAATAAGTTTTAATTTTAAATTAAGTCATACTGGTAGTTTTACTTTGACTTTAACCTATTTCTAAACAGAACAGAAAAAGACTTCAGATTTGTTTATTAAAACGGAAAAGAGAAAAAAGACATTTGTTTAAAAAGGGGAAAAAGCATTCGATTTTTCAAACTTAGTTTGTAGTAAGACTTATAATTTG
This sequence comes from Acartia tonsa, assembly GCF_053477335.1. Lineage (NCBI taxonomy): Eukaryota > Metazoa > Arthropoda > Copepoda > Calanoida > Acartiidae > Acartia > Acartia tonsa. Next base: position 38,672,139 of record NC_137272.1, read on the forward strand.
GAAAAGAATTGTTTGTATTGAAAGAATTATTTCCAAGAAAGAAAATATAATTAAGGCAGTTATTGTCTGTAAACCAGTAATACTTACTTTCCCATTGTGTTGAGCTTCTAGTTGTTCTCTGCAATTGAAACTGAATTTATTCCCTAAATATCCACAAATTGTCAACTCGGTTTTTCGCAAGCTATCAAGGGTCTTTGTCTTCCCTCTCCCTCGCTCCCTCCCTCACTTTCCCCGCCCTACCTGACTCCCTCGCTGCTCTGCCGGTCAGCTTACTTATCCTTTACGCCCTATTGTTATTGCTAATGTTCCTTAAAAAACGTGAAGAATTTATTGATTATGAGATAGCAAAATTATAGAGTAAAACACAATTTTTCCAAAAAATCATGTATCCAAACAAAGTACTAGAGGGAAGGATATTTACATTTTCCTATATTTCTGTAAAATCACCATCTTTAATATTAAATCCCAATCATTACAGGCCTACCAATCAACCAACTGATATGATGAGGATTAATTTATAAATTTAGTAGCAAAGCTACTCTACAACTAGTCATGTCTATCCGTCATTAAGACCATCTGTAACTTAGTTACTTTGTCAATAAACAATTGTAAACTTTATTTTAACAATGTTTTTTTGGTTCCAGGACAAACGCTAGGAGTCCCAAACGTCGGAGTGGACAAAAGCAATAGTGTTAAAATATTGATTTGAGTAAGTATTTCTATACAGGTTAGGTTAGGTTAAGATATAATATACAAATAAGCCCCCCGCAGTGGTTAGGCATTTAAAAAGCCTAAAATATGGTTAAAAATAGGTTAGGTTAGGTTAAGTGACCACTCTTGCGCTTGTCCTAGGACATTTTTTACTGCTTTCAAGAATTTCAGAGTAACCGCTTTCTAAGTTACCCGTTCTTGTTTTTATGATTAAATTATTGGGTGGCTAATTTGGTAATTTTTGCAAATGTGTAGCATTGAAAAAACTCCGTTTGTGGCGCACCCAAAAGCCCAGGTCATATGTAGGAGTAAAACAATACATCAGAGATAATTAGAAACTAAGAATATACATAGATTGGGAATCATAAAAACAGACTTAAACGCTAAACCGGTGCTTTACAACAAAGTGCCTGTTGAGCACAAAGAAAAATAATTTAAATAAGGGTTGGGTTAGTTTTTATTCCCTATGCTAAAGCCCTTCGGGAGCCCCTAACCCAAAATAACCTACCTAACCTATTTTAAAGTAATAATTGACATTGGGGATGGGTTATTCATGATCAACAATAGGGAATAGCCCTTTCCGTAACATCGCCCCATAAGGGGCGATTCGTCGTATTTATAAAATGGCTTTTTATAAGTTATTTTAGGTTAGGTTAGGTTATATTGGGTTAGGTGCAGATTGCCCCACAGGTTTAGGTAATTGGCCCCGCAGGGGCTAGAAATAGGAGAAAAGCTACTGTGAAAAATACGAAGAATCACCTCATAAGGTGCGATGTTACGAAAAGGACTATACCCCAACAATGTACTTTGTGGGATAAATGCTAATTCTTGCTGTCTGTTGTTCTTTTTAACCTAGAAGGCCACCCTTAAATCTAATATATCAACACATCTGGGAGCTGAAACTTTTTTATATTACCATGCAAGTGGCCACAGGACAGCAGCAAAACTGAAAGCCTTCCAATTAAAAATCATAAATATGTTTAAGACCTTAACAAAGCATTTGAACTGGCTAAGTAGGCACACCTATTTTGGTCTTCGGATATGATCTTGCAAGTCCATTCGATGCTTGTATTTATGTACAAACATACAAATAGAGTAGCTACGCTATGCTTATACAAATCTATAGGAATAAATGTCTTATATATAGAATGATTATTCTAAGGAACATTTGTAAAATTGTTTACATACTTATAGTTAACATTTCTTTCTAGAAAAGGGTAAAATACTTCAAGCAGATATATATGTTAAGAAGGAATGCTATATTGTCCTTTTCTTGCAATAGAGGCTTCGCCTCTTTTCTCCAGGGCTTTCTTTTAAATGATTAGAGAATAAGAATGAAAATAATAAACTTTTGTTTTGTGTCTCAAAACATTTATAAATAACAATACAATAAAGCCAAACTTCTGCCATAGACTATTTTTAATCTGACATATGATAGACTGATAAGTCTAGCTGTTTACGAGATATTAGAGTACATACTCTGTACACTAATTTACTAACATCCAATTACTTTATTAAATAGTATTATAAAAACTTAGCCTATAATTTAAAGGTTTTGATAACACTAGACAAAATTGTCTTTAAAAAAAAGATGCACTCTTTGCTTTACTCCATATTCTTTAATAGTTTATAACTTTTTAATGTCATTTATAACGTTCCCTTTCCTAGACACTTATGCAGGATCTACTTTTGTAATTTCTAAGCCTCACATAACTAAGGCATTTATATGCTTTAAAATTCTTTATGCTTTAATTAAGATAGTAACTTTTTCTCCCCTAAAATCTAGGATCATTATTCTAAGAGGTAGAAGCAATGATAGTTTTTGACAAATCTAAACTTTTCTGAAAACAGTTGATCCAGCAATTTACGAGATCTTTTAGGACATAGACACATGCAACTTAATACGTTATATAATACTAGCGGATGCACCCCTATGATCTAGTGACTCTAAATTTCGAAGGGATGTGGAAGGGCTCAAAAATAGCCTAAAATCACACCCAGACTTTTTATAATAATAAAATAGCCTAAAACCACCCCAGGACATATACGAAGCTCACTAAAAGGAGGACCATATTGGCTAACCGTTTAGTAAGTTCCTTTACTATAGACAAAAAAGCTTACTAGTTTACATATATAATAGGATTATCTTGTGATAAATCCATAAAAGCAAAGCTTTACTTTAATTTGGATATAAACATACGTCATACGCGTCTAATAAGCCTTCCTATTTGACTTAATAAACAAGTTTTTGTATTTGGTAGCCTAGATTAGGTAGGAATTAAGATTGACAGTAAAATAGTACTTTCCTAAATTTTTCTCAAAAAAAAAAAATAGTTATTTCTTTCATCGTATTATATACCACTTTCCGCGGATATAGAATGTATAATTATAAGATTAAAATTCTTAGCCCCGAGGTGCCGAAGGCACGGGCTAAAAAAACTGGTTTTAATCTTATGATTGTACATCTTTATATTTGTAGAAAGCTGTTTATAATCCGATGAAAGATATAGTTTTTTCGTATGGATGAGAACCGGGTCCTATCCACCGGATTCGAATATATACGAGAAAAGGATTGATTTCAATCATCATAATTGGGAGGAAAGTTTTTCTTAACCACTGGCGTATCCTTGTGGAAAGCTCAGTTTTTTTCGAGGACAGGTTTTATGCTATGTTCCTTGATAAAAATGTCAAGATATGAACATAAACAAGGATATTTTATCAGTCGGTTAAGTACAATCAGCTTACAAAAGTTAAAAAGTAAGCTTAAAAAAAGTAACAATACAGAAATCTGTTTTAAAAAAGCAATTGTAATGAATTCTTAAAAATCAAGACATTGTTTACAATGGCAATTAGTGAAAAAGGAATCTATGTGGTGAAAGAATTTGAAAAATGATTATCAATTCATCTTGGGTTGCTATCAACAAATTACTTTTTTTTTACATTGTCCTGTCTGTCAAAAAAATTGCTGTCAAAACAGCGTAAAAAAATTTTAAAAGCTTGTAAAACTTCATTAGAAAGGTATACCAGATTTACAAGGTTTGCCACGTTTGTCTAATAATCAGGGAAAAGACAATGGAATATTAATTGATGTTTATGCCTAAGGATGATAAACACAAAAAGATTATATTTATAACTAATAAATTAAAAGTTTTACCACTGCACTGCTAGTTGGAATCAACGAATCAAGCTGCAATACAAGTAAACAAACGGAAACGTTAATCCAAACGAATTAGAGAATGTGTTATATATAAGTTTAGTTGATAATTATAATGCCTGTTTTGTTATATTTATATGTTGAGTATGTATTATATATAATTTTGGTTTATAATTACAATGCCTGCTTTTGATAAAGTAAACTTAAAAATCAACCAAAGTCAATAATATGTTAGTGTAACCTAATTTTAAAATTGTATATCAATACAAACCTTCAAGTTTAACAGAGTTTTCTGTTGTTCTGTAAGGTATCAACTTGTCAAGCAATTTCAGAATGTCATTGAGGAATATTTTCTTACATTGTTGATCCAGCCAGCTAGCTTTGTCGGTCAGTTTTGACAGAAAAACAACTATTACAAAAATGAGAGAGCTACAAGAGTTGATTTTCAAGATATGTACAGCATGAAAATTTATTTGAACCCTGGAGTTTGAATTGTATATTTAATGGTTTACCTCATTCCGCACAGGGACCACAATAAAACTTACCTGTTATAGGTCAGGCTAAGTAAGGATTATAAAGGCCCTACATGTATAGGACTCCAAAGGGTATATAATGTTTCTTTAAATATTGAAAATAAATGTTTTCGGGGAGGGGGGGAGGGGGTATGTTACCAACCATTTTCAAAAGCAAAGCTAATTTCTGCAATCAACTCAAGAAATCTAGCTGTCTGTCCTTACGGCTATAAAAGAAACATACTTTTCTAGACTAGTATCAAATATAAATTATTTTCCTGTACCTTGCAACTTTGATGTTGTGATCCTTGTTTTTATTTAATGGATCTTAAGGGATAAGACAATGGACTATGAATTGATTTACTCTTTTTGTGAAATAAATATAAAATTGAAAAGGTTTTGAACAAAAAATTTAGGATTAAACAAAAAAAACAAAGTTACCAAATTACGTTTAACGTGATTGTAAAACCAGTGTAATTTCCAGTCCAATATCCTCTCCTTCCTGAATATCATCAAAGAGTTCTAATATTTTTGTTGTTCATTATCCACGTAACAGATAAAATTGTTTGCACGCCCCTCGTTTATGGTACATAATTCAAAGCAGTACATGTCTCAAATATTATGTAGAGGATCAAAAATGCAATATTTGATTAACTCTAATTGTTGAAAAATTTCTGCAAATTGTGTTTAATTGCTTCTTAAATTTACAAACAAGGTTAATCATTTTCAAAGGTAAAAATAAGTTAAATATATTTTAAAAAGAACATTAGGATCCACTGCAGTTCACGGTAAAATATTGCTGGTAAGCAATATTTCCAAAAATCTATGAATTTTAAAGGCTGCTAGCTGCCAAACGGCGGAACGTGCAGATCATGCCTGCACACTGTTTTAAGCAGCATAAAAAGGCCTACAAATAATCTGAAAAAGCCATAAATCAATAATGCATAATTATCTCGCAATGCAGAGAAAGGCGCGAAAAAGACCTATTTTACGCGTTTTTTCTTCAGTGAAGCTTTCCCTGTGCATAATTGGATCTTGGCTATTTCAGATTATTTGTAGGCCTTCTTATGCCGCTTAAAATGGTGTGCGGGTATGATCTGTAAGTTCAGCCGTTTGGCAGCTAGCAGCCCTTAAAATTCATAGATTTTTGGAAATATTGCTTACCAGCAATATTTTACCGTGAACTGCAGTAGATCCGAACATTAAATTGTAATACAGTTTTTAAATATCAAGAGAAGGAGGAGGGGTGGTAAGCTTGGAGCCTAAGTTGTGTGCAATACATATGTTAAATATCGTTAATAAAGCTACACATTTTTAAGTCAAAGAACGCGTTTATAAGATTTTGGGAAATGGTATCATTTTCCTAAAATGTGCCTCCTTTTTCTGTATAAATCCTAGTTGAATAGTAAGTGGGCTATAAAAATAATAGAATTTGTTACGATGATCGGAATTTATTTAGTTGCATATAGCTTAATTAAAAAAAAACATTTAAGTTTATGATTACCGGCCAAATGTAGCAACCGTATATGAATAGTCAAATTTGGCGATTTTCCTGACAGTGCATCTGGACCATTAACAATCTTTTTTTTTGTAAAAATCTTGTTTTTAAAGCTTTTCTGGTTAGGTTAGGGTATGTTAAATGTGAAGATCCTTCTTTGTTATTTCCAGTTGCTTTGCACCTAGCCCCAAGGGGAAGGCAGGAAAGGTCAGCTATATTGCGTAAAACCACCCTAATACATTAATAAAGCTCTCTGATAAGTACAACCCATTCGTCGAGCAATATTTGAAATTCTTAGATTCAGACAAAAGAAAACTTACTACTTTATATTATAGACTAGCAGCTACGCACCTTAGACGCCTCTACGGGCACTTGAGGAGGGGGGGAGTTGAATTCGGTAACCGATTTTTTTATTTAAAATTTAGAAAGATTTTTTTGAATTGGAGGGAAGTGGTCGACCACCCCTCCCCCATTTTTTAATTTTGCTTTTTAAAAACTTTTTTTAAGGATGGGAATTTTTTTCTGGGGGCTATTCTTCTTTGGAGGGTGGTGGTACCCTCCCCCAATATAATTGTAAATCTTAGGATCTATGAGAACTACCCTGTAAAGGAGAACCATATAAGTTCAGCTGTTAGGGAGATTCTACGGCACAGACAAACAAACATAGAGACACAAAGACATCCTGTTACTTTATAATAAAGATAATGTCTTTACTGACCATGAACATATTTCTCTTGTTATTATGGCTTTCTACTACAATAAGCCTAACAGATATATAGAATTCTTTACACTTAAAATACGGATGACTCATTTATAGACTAGCAATAGATTTAATACACTAGAAGGTTATTCATATTAAAAGGGATTTTCTATTAGACGAAGATTTGTGTTTGTATTTAGTCACCTGCTATAAAAAGGATTTCTCCTAACAATTCAACTGTTTACAACTGATTTATTATAGGAATCAAATGCCACTTTCTAACCCATCGTACGGTAGGATTGATCCTTCACTGTGTTCCCAATCCCATTAAACTAGCGTAGCACCTCTACAATCAAAATAACTTTTACATGCAAGGATATCGTAGAGGATTTGTTGGTCTGTTTAATATTTCAAAAAGAAATTATGGCCATAGATAGAGCAGTAATAAAAAGGAAATAATAATTAATTAAAAATTAATTGCAAAGCTGCATGAATTGATGTTTCAAAGATGATTCTATGAATTTTAGGAAATTTTAGTTTGAAAAATTTATCAACAATAAAACAAATTTTTTTTTAAATCTTGAACGGACGAATTTACATAAAATTATAGGAGATACTCGAAAATAGATCTTGATCATTTATTAAGTTCTTGTTCTTGTAACACGTTTTAATTTGGGTATAAAATTGAGTCGATATACAGAAATTTTCCTTAAAATTCACACAGGGCTCGGCAGCCGTAATCACATTAAGACATATTTATCTTATAGCAAGCCGAAGTCATAAATTTAATTTTAGCTGTAAACGAGCAGTAAATCTACAGTAGCATTCACACACAAAAAAAAAACAGCGGTCGCAGTTGAGCCAAGCAACCGCAATGGAGCTACACTTTGATAGGTCGGCTGCCGATTCCTGAAATTAGGCGTTTAAATATTTGAAATATTTGTTTTTGTTCCACTTACAATAAGGACAAGAATTTTATTTTAAAATCCTTAAATGCAAATACACCAAAGCAAGGATAGATTAAAACAATAGAGGTTAGATAACTGTATGTCTCCTGCCTGAGGACCCTGTGCCGCCTTTCAATTGGGTATTTGAAAATCAACCAATAGCGTCGAAAATATTAACACAGCCAAGTCTTTACAAAAGAGCAGAAAACAATTTGCTAGTGGACGAAAAAGGTCCACGAAAGGGGAATCCAAGTAGTTGTCTGATTAAACATATATACTATATATATATATCTATTGAGAAGCAAGTATGAACATATACAAGCGTAGCAAAACAATATAGTTTTAAAGATTTTAAATTTAGTATTCCTTTAAAAAGAGACATTTTATACAATGAACGACTTTGTTAACTTAAAAAGTAGCTTCAATAAATTAATAAACTAATGTTATTTGTATCATTTATTGTATTTTGAATAATTTTTCATACACAGATTTTTTGTTAATAGTAATGGCAGTGTGAATTATTTTCGATTTTAAAAAGTAAAAACTATTTTTAAAAACTAACTACTACGCCCCTAGAGGCTTCTAGATACACTTAAGGTTGGGATTCGACCCAACACTTTTTCTTTTAATTTTAAAAACAAAAATAAGGGAGGGATGCATTTTGGGGGGTTTATTTATTTTGGGAGGTTGAAGGTAACCCCAAAATAGTTATGAAACTTCACTGAAGATATAAAACATTTCAATGTAAAGGAGAACCATATCAATTCAGAAGTTAGCGAGATCCTATGCTACATAAATACAGACAACCTATTACTTTTATACACGGATTAGATTCACATAGTTAATATAAATTTGTATTAAATGTTTTCTTAAACTTATCCACAAGATTCGCATTGATCAAAAGCTTCACCAAAAGCCTGAAATTAAAATAATTAATGATTGTTAGAAGAAAAAGAAATGGATAATGGTCAAATTGGCTAAATCATAATCAAAGTTTGTTTGATATTGTAAAAGAAAGAATCTTATTTATTTAAGAAAATATGAAAACAAAGTTAACTAGGTTTAATAACAACATTTGGGGAATGTTGTGACCCTTAAAAATACATGACAAAATGATGAAAGATTCCTGCAAGTCAAATTAATTCGGGAAAAATCTTGAAACCTAAATGCGTTTTCAGCCAGTTGGGGGTCAACACATAGTAGAATTGACGACCTCTACATATGAACCCCAAATATTATTTTATATTTATTTCGCTTGTTGGTTATACCTTATTCCAGGATTCAAGGTTTTCTTCTACTTATAAATACTTGTTTATATTTGGCACATAACATTCCATCTTTTAAAGACAATCAATCCTTTGATTACATACATAACCTTAGTAAAGGCACTAAGTGTGCACTCTTCTAAGTCTTAAAAAATGTTCCTGGGGATGAGATTCGAACCCAGTACCTTCCTATAAAACAAGCGGTCAATACCTGAGTAATTTTCCTCTGTTTGTTCATAATTCCGTGGATTTTGTTGAGGCCAACAATTAGGTCAGGAATGGTGTTGATAAAGCCCTAAAATGGAAAAAAAAGGTTAGATGTCCCGCAAGTGCAAGTTGCTTTAATTCTTCTAGAGGCCTCTAGGGGCTTTTGAAGTGGGGGGAGTCATTTAATTATGATTTAAATTATTATAGAGTTGTTACACTTTAGTACCATTGCTACACCTAAGTACCAGTATGGACAATAAGATATATATATAAGTTTTCCGGAATTTTAATGTTAGGGGGAGATTTGAAATCTGCATCAAATTTTAAGGATTTTTTATAAAATTCGTTTTTTGTATAATTCTTTATCTAAAAGCGGAAATGCATTTTAAGTTAATTAATTTTGACCAATAGGATAGGTGGATTTTAAACTACTTGCGCTCTAATTGGTTGAATGATGTACGCCATCCAATCAGAGCGCAGATTTTTTAAATCCACCAATCACAGATGCCAAAATTAATTAACTTAAATTGCATTTCCACTTTTAGATAAAGAATTATAGAAAAAACGAATTTATAAAAAAAATTCTCAAAATTTGATACAGATTTCAAATCTCCCCCTAACTTTAAAATTCCGGAAAACTTATATATCTTAATGGACAACTCGAACCTAAAGAAGTTGTATCAACTTTTTTTTTATAGCTAGCCGGTCCTTTTAGTAAGTAGTAGATGTAAAATTTTTCATAGAATTCAGATATGCAATCGGTTTTTTTGTAGACCTCTTATTTTTCAAGTAATTTAAGTTTTAAAAAAAAAAATTAAGTCGATTTTAAGGTACAAAAATGCAACAAAAAAAAAGAAAGAAAATGGCACTTATGAACAAAAATAGTAAGATCTTTAATTTGACACCTTACTTTTTCAATTCTGTCAGGTAATTATTGAAAAAATCGATTTTTTAAAACCCACGAGAATAAAAACTTTGAACTCAATTTTATCATTTCACAAGTAAAAAAATATGGGTTCATATATACCTTTAGAATCAGAAAAATATTACGAATCCATTGTAAGCAAAATTGAAAAAAAAGTTTACAATATAGTATATAAACTACAATAAAAGGAATTATATGAAAATATCATATTATATTGTACAGGCAACGTCTTAACTCTTTAATTGAGTATAAAAATGGGAAGGGGGTATAGAGGGGGTAAAGAGGGGGTAAAAAAGGGAAGACGATAGTGTTGCCAGAACAAAAAATACAATTGGCCATATTTTAATTTTTTAATTTTTTTACTTTTTTTCAATTTTGCATACAATGGATTCGTAATATTTTTCTGATTCTAAAGGTATATATGAACCCATGTTTTTTATGTCTGTTTGAGAAAATATTTAGGTCTAAAGTTTTTATTAAACCGAGGTTAAAAAAATAGATTTTTTCAATAATTACTCAACAGAATTTTAAAAGTAAGGTGTCAAATTAAAGATCTTACTATTTTTGTTCTTACTGGCCATTTTCTTCTTTTATTTTGTTGCGTTTTAGTACCTTAAAACCGACTTAATTATTTTTTTAAAAAACTTAAATTACTTAAAAAATAAGAGGTCTACAAAAAAACCGATTGCATATCTGAATTCTATGAAAAATTTTACATCTACTACTTATTAAAAGAACCGGCTAGCTATAAAAAAAAAAGTTGATACACCTTCTTTGAAAAAAAGCTTTGCTTTTAATACTTACCTCATCTCCTTGATCAAAATGGAAGACTGGAGTTTCTCCCCTTGGGAAGGGGAACTCCCCCACGTCCTGCCACCTCCTACCCCCGCTGTGGACGGGGCCCGACCGAGCATCAGGTGTGTCCTAAAAATTAGTTTTAGTTAAAAACCACTCGATAACATTCTTGTCTGTCTGTCTGTCAATATCTCTTGATTTTAATTTAAATCTCTTTTATTATTCAATAGTTGCCTCTAATAGTCAACTAAAAATTTACTTATTTATCATTTACATATATCAAAGGCAATTTACCCCTCTCAAAAAAAGCCTTAACCGTCTTTGCTTCCTACTACTTTTGAACGTAATCGTTCTTGTTGTTTGTTACAATTTAGAATGAGCTATATCCCAGGAGTTGATTTATAGAGAAATGTGAGAATCAATTCTTAAACACCAAAGGATAAGCTTATCTGAAAAGCACAACCAATTCGCACGAGCCATTAAGATATATTTTGTGCTAATGTCTTTGAATATTACATTTTCTTAAAAAGATAATCCAAATAAATACGACATCTTATATTATCTTATCTAAATTATTCTACAATAAATATAATAGGTATACTGTTAAAAATTCTCTAAAAATAAAAATTAGGTAACACCTCTCAATAAATAATTTAGGATTATGTATGCATAGATATACCGATTAGCGGCTACGCCCTTAGCATCTAGAAGCTGTGTATAAAAGGGGTATGGAAAGCAAGCCTAAAACCATCCCAAGACTTAAATATAAAAATAAAATTGCTCAAAAACACCCCGGGACCTATATGAAGCTTTTAGAAAATAAAGAACTCAATTGGTTCAGAAGTTATAAAATCTTAAAACAGAGACAAAAAACATATTATAATTCATTGGTATTTTTACTCTAAGGAAAAACCTTTCTGAATTGAATTCTATAATTTGTCTAATGTTTAAGTTCTTCTATCTATTAAAAGCCTTGTTCTTTTAGTTACTTTCAATTATGAAAATTTTATTTGCACCATAAACAACCGTTCGTTTTTTGTTCAATGTTCAAAACAACTTTCTATTTATGACAACATATGTGAAAAAAATCTTATTATTATTTGTCATGTCATTTGGTTCACTCTTATCTTGAGTGTTTGCAACCACGTCAAAAATAGTTGAAGGGATGAAAAAAATCCTCCAAAATCCAAAAATCCTCGAGCCTACCAGTATGTGTTAAATCTATCTATTTACTCCGTGCGATGAAGAATAATCCACCCTCAAGTAAAATGTAGAGGCTGGTAACTGAATGTTTACAGTAAACGATACATGCATGCTTTTCCTACTTTTCAAAGGTGAAAAGTTTAAGATTTAAAGAGTTGGTTTTCCTTTAAGCATCTGTTGAACAGAACATGGTAAAAGTCCCTCCACATATTATGACGTCATACGATAGAATAACCAATGAGAGGCCAGCATAAATTTAACATTTGTCAATTACAGTGCCTACTGGCAATTCATTTGCTATTCTAACGTTTCTGTGGAGGGACTTTTACAATCTTCGTTGAACACATAAAAAATACAGAAAAAAAGGGGGGACGGGCAAAAAAACTTTTTTTGTAGCCACTTTATATTGGTCATGTTTTAAGCTATATTATGAACTCCTGACTCCTCCTTCCTTTTAAAAAGAGAACATATATGCATAAAAGATATTTTTCAAACATGAATGCTGTTAAACATAGTTCCAAACATTCAGGTGCAAAAACTACGGGAGACAGAGAAAGAGGTATACCTTCATGTCCGTATGCTATCAAAAACGTATTAGCAAAACAATTTTATAGCAAATTTGTTTCTTCGCTCCTAGTCTGTGGGGGTTAGCAACGATTGTTAAGGAAATAGTTTAAATCCACTTTAAGACATGTATGAAGCCTCTATATGGAAATTATAACCCATTTGTATTCTGATAACTTTGGCTTCAGACAAAAAAAATAGAACTTAATATAGATGTATTTAATTAGGAAAATAAAGGGGTTGGAAAGCGTAGTTTGTGCTGTTGTAATATTTTGCAGTTCTGATGATGACTGTATATATATGCTGAAGTGTCTGCACACCAAGAAGTGTGTGATATGACTTGAAGAGCAAGTACTACCGGAGTTTCTATATTTACGCTAAACTTAAAAACAGCAAACAAATATATACACCTAAATAATTATTTTTTTAATGAAGCTTACAATGTAATTGAGAGTTTAAAAACTTGCCAAAATAAGGATTCCTTGAAAAGCAGGCAATTTTTTTTAACTTGATTCAGAAACAAAGAAATATATTTCCTAATGATCAATAAATTTTCTTAATCTTAGTAGACACACCGAAACCCATTTTGATACTATTATTTATATGAATAAGCATAATTTTAGGTAATAAAATGAATCTAAATATATATTTATCATTGTCCTATATCGCAATTTTTTATTTGGTTGTATTTATACGCACACCGTTCATACCCTCCAAATATTGAAGAGAAAAAAGGATATTTTACAATACAGCAAAAGTCATACAGCAAAATTATTGTTAGTCAATTATCTATTTTAGGTATTTAGTAATCTATTTCCCTTTTCTTACTTCATGCATACATCCTCCATTCTTCTCCTTCCCCAACCCTCTTTATTTTAAGACATCCAACTTTCAAAAATCAAGTGCAAAAAACAAAATTGTGTAGAGTCTGCTATTGAGTTAAAGTAATTGTTTGGCAACATTGTGTGAACACCATGTAAAGAGAGTAAGTGTACTTACTCATGTAGCAACACTGTTCTCATATCCTGATACAGACATTACTCTCAGTATTATTAAAATATCATTACCATAGTAAAGAATAGAGGAGAGAACTTCATTTATCTTTTAAATTAAATAAATAATAATTATTTTTAATAAATTATTATTATTATAATTTATTATTTTATTATTTTTCCAATAAGTTTATAAATTTATTTTAACTTCATTCAATAAAACATCAATTAATTGAATTGATTATTATTTTTATAAATCATTTTACTTTTCTATAGTGTGAGTCTGAGTAACCTGCAAGAAATCACTTGAATGATAGAATTAAGACAGGTTTTAGGCTATTTTTGTAGGAGAATAGGCCGCAAAGACAGTTGGCGAAGCAAATGTTTTTTTTCATTATTTAACAGAAAAATTACTCTTGGTATTTTTTGATAATTACTGATTAAGAAAGGAAGAAAAATCGAATATACTTGGCTTCTATTAAAGATAGACGACTGAAATTTTCCTCTCTATAATGTATATCAACGAGCTGTAACTTATAAATTCTGTTTGTAATGAAGAACATTAGATTTTGATAGAGGAAATGTGATTTTATTGAGATAGATATTTGAGATAGATGTCTGAAAATTTCATATCCATCTATATATGCCAGAAAGTATTAACCATTATTTGAGAACTATATTAGCAATCTCAATTAGTGACAAAAAAAACTATGTTGCAATATCCATTTATTTTCTATATCCATTTCCATATGAGGCATCCTTTATATAATTAGCTGTTCTTCCTTTGGTTAAAATGATGAACCCGATCCTTTCTTTCCTCGAACTTGTTTAATCAAAACTTTTGTTAATTTTATGCAAATAAGAAATAAAGTATTTTTCCATCAATTTAAATGCGGCTAATCTTCTACCTTAAATATTGAAGGAAAAGATTTTTTCAACATATTTTAGTTCAACAGTAAGGTGGACCACCTACAATCCTCAAAAAGGCTTAATTTTACATTGACAGGTGGTTTAATTGATAAGTAAAGGAAATTACCAAAACGGGATAAGAAATGCAAATACTGTTTGGAAATTAGTTAAACAGAATTTCAAAATATTTTTCATCACATTTGAACCAATCAAACAACCCTTTATATTGAAAACAAAATGAATAAAAAGATGTTTAATGAGTTTTTTAGTTTGGGTTTTGGATGACTAGGTAAAAGTTTTGGAGAGAAAAAAATATGTCTAAATAGAGTTTAAAGGGATTATTAGGGGTATTATACCAAAAGTGTTAAATGAAATTAACTAAATCTACAAAAGTAGACAATTTATCAAATTTGAACAAATATATATTTATCAATATATAACACAAAGAGGACGACCTATACACAGGCAAATTTTAGCATTAGACTTTTAGCTTTGAACAAAAGACAAATTATTCTCTTTGGTTTCTTACGAAAGCTCAGACAGCGGAATTTTTGTTTATGTCCAATTTGCTGTTAATGTTAATTAAACACAATTTTTACATTTTATTTGAGGAGGGAAGGCATCAAACTATTTTACTTTTTTGTGATTCAATTTACCAACAATTTTACAACTATACTTATAACTTAATTATTTGTATATTTTTGGTTGAAAAGTGTGAACATTGTTGTTATAAATAAACTAATCGAGATAAAAGTATCCAAAGTTTTAAAGCTAACGAGTTTATAAAACTTTGGGTATTAGAATAAATCACAATCTAACGTCTTTTCCAACTATAGTACTAATAGATTTTGTTCTTTCTGTTTTAGAGAGCGTACAAATTTGCTGTAACACCCTTGCATCAAAATATCTCTTGAACTAAATAAGATTTAATAAAGTTTAATAACTGGTGTTGACAAGCAAAGGCACATTTCTCAGAGAGAGAGGGGACAATAGACTGTTTATTACACTAGTCCCTAAAGTTTTATAATAACGTTTTATAATGAATTTTGATTGATTGATTCATTAAGTCGAGTGTTCATTCAAACGTTTCAACCACTAATTCTAATGTACAGAAGGGGTAATTTTGTGTATCATAATTGTGTACATTAATTTATCGACCATTGTCTTATCCCCAAAGATCCTTTCATATTTCTTCATCAAATATGCAATGATAACTAATAAATGGTACAGGAAGGTAGTGTCAATAAATCACACCGATTAAATATGAGATTAAATTCAAAACCTAATGAAAACTTAAATTTTTTGTGGACGGATCTAGTTGTAGAGTAGATTGGCTGCTTGAAAAAAAAACTAGAAAGGTTCTGAAGGTATTTAACCCTTAACGGTCGGGGGGGGGGGGGCTTTGAACGCCCCCCCATCCGGTTTTTTCTATCTCATTTTTTGTGTGTGAAAGATAAAGTGCCCAAACTGCTTGACTTTTTAAGTATGGGTATGACACATAACTGAGAGTTGGAATTTTTTGAATATCTCCATCCTGGCGGGCACAGGATGCCAGCAAACCTGGCAGGGTCATCCAGGTAAAGAGCAAAAATATTTTTTTGACTAAAACAAAGCATTTTATCATACCAAAATACTAAAAAATCCTCTAGTAGTACATCCTTATATGAAATACAGGTGTTCAAGTCACTTTCAGGTTCCAGGTATGATCCTGCAGGTCCTGATCCTCCAGGTCTCCAGAAATCTTTAAAAGGCTCCTGTGGCCGCAATTTTTGACTTAGAGACTTCAAATTTTAAACTTTAGCTTTTCTTACATGTCTACTTAACGTATTAAAATTTCATGAAGATCCGCCGCCGTTTTCCCGCCGACCGCCGACTGCGGCGGCTGGCAGCTGCCAAGTACAGCTGCGGCCGCTGAAATTTATATTTTGATATTTCTAATGTAAAATTTACATAAAAATAAACATTTTCTTGGAAAAAATTTTTCTTCTAGCTTCAAAAATAAGAAAATTACAGCCGTTTGAAATTTTTAAATAAAAATAGACCTAAAAACAAAGGTTGTTAAATAAAAGGGTGATCGAAGCGAAAATTGACTTAGACTTATAAAAGGTCGGAAATTCATTATCAAACAGGGGACTTGCACAAAAAAATTTAGCCCTCTAGCTCTAATAGGAACTGAGATAATTAGGGGGGGCGTTGAACGCCCCCCCCCCCCCCCGACCGATTAAGGTGCGGCAAGGGGCCCGACTGTAAAGGGTTAAGATAACTAACCATTTGATAGCACAATCTTGGTTTAAAAAAACTTTTTAATAAATTTAGGGTTTACAAATAATTATGTCAACAATTTCACGCGGAAAGTGAATATTTTTTTTACACTTTTTGTAAGGTTAGGTAACGTTAGGTAAGGACTAAGTGATCCCAACAAAAGTGCTTTAAAATAATAACATTTCTTCAGTTTAAAGAAAATACCTTAAATAAGAATTTTTTATCTTTGAATGCTGTATAAAAATGTAGTGTACATTTATAAATTCCTAGTATGCATAATTGGCCATTATGTACTTGGATATTTATCATTTTCTGACCTAAGAATTATTCAATTATAGGAAAAATCTTTTATTCTGACAGTGGGTGTCTCATAGTCCCTCAAATTCCCTCCCGCGAATCCAAGACTTTTAAAGTGATTTTTAGTTGCGAAACCACTCTATAATTCACACAGTCTGTCCGTCTGTAAATGTGATTTCTTGGCTGCAATGAAAAAAGACGGCTGATATTTTCTTTAAGTTTATCATACTAGTGAACTTACAGTATATAATTTACTTGGTCCGTTGGTCTGTAAAAAAATGCTGCAAAAATATTTTAATAGTTATTTCTCGCATCGTATTATAAACGGCTTTCCGCGGATATAGAATTTACAATTATAAGATTAAAACCAGTTTTTAGTCCCGAGGTGCCGAAGGCACGGGCTAAAAAAATTGGTTTTAATCTTATGATTGTACATTTTTATATTCGTAGAAAGCTGGATTTAATACGATGCTAGATAGACATAGTTTTTTCGTATGGATGAGAACCGGTTCCTATCCACCGGATTCGAATGAATACGAGAAAACGTATATCAAACATCTGAAACGATTCATGATTTTTTTAAAATTTATTTTTTGTTTTCTTTATCTTTTAAAGCTACATAGATGGGTTTCCACTTGCGAAAATGGTCTTGTACTAATAGTTATTTCTCGCATCGTATTATAAACGGCTTTCCGCGGATATAGAAATGTACAATTATGAGATTAAAACTAGTTTTTTTAGCCCCGAGGTGACGAAGTCATCGGCTAAAAAAACTAGTTTTAATCTTATGATTGTACATTTCTATATTCGTAGAAAGCTGGATATAATACGATGCTAGACATAGTTTTTTCGTATGGATGAGAACCGGTTCCTATCCACCGGATTCGAATGAATACGAGAAATTATATTATTTATATATTGTCTCGTGTTTGAAAACGAGATAACATTTATAGAGCTACTCTATGATTCTCTTTGTCAGTTCATCTGTTCTCAATTCCGCCTGTCAGTTCGTAAAACTATGTGAATTAAAAATTTTAAAATTACGCATGCAATTCCAGTGTACAACGCACTTAGTCTGTCGATCTGTCTGTCATTCTCCAAAGGGCATTGCAATTATATAGGTTATTGTGATTTACTCAGCTCAGTGCTACAACAAAACACACATATTTATAGCTGATGCAATAGAAAGTTGAAAACTTGCAGTTATGCCAAATTTTTCTTAAACAAACTCAGCTGCCACTCAAACTAGTTGAAGTCTCTGCCGCCAGTCACAAATTTTTATGAAAAAAATACCAGAACTGCTACCGCTAATCACCAGATACCGCCACAGTGCCACTTTAGCTTTATATTGATCCTGGGCAGGTTTTGGGCCATTTTTCCAAAAATGTAAAACTGTTTGGATTGTATTTAATTACCTTTTCTTCTGGGGGTGGAGCCCGTCGTTGAGCTATGCTGATACCAATAAGTGTAACTAGTACAAAAAGACTGATTTTTAACATTTTTCTGAAAAAAATGTAAATTTTTGTATTAGTGTTTGTTAAAAGAGGAATTATCTATTGGGATAAAAAAAGTATTGTATATAAGATTATGTACCTAAAATCAGACCATACAAACCCCCTTCTCCCTCTTATTTTATTGATTTTAAAAAATGTAATTACCTAAACTAACAAAAAAATTTGAATGATAAGTATAAACAATTCATTTTTCCTAATTTCTACATATTTAATTCCAGCTGTAATATAGTTTACTGTTATCATCTTAACTTTTATTAACGCGAAGCTTTTCTATAATTGGAATCGGTATATTATCTCAAAATACTTCGTAACAATTGGACGAAATCATCACTGTTATTTTAACAATCTTATTTTTCCACTTGTATAAGTATCTATAACACTTTTAAATGTTCATATTTAAGCCTTATTTTCACCAAAAATAATTTCAATACTAAACTTTTGTAGCTCATATTATTTCTGGTTTCTCCCACCCTTCCCCTCACAATCCCCGCCCCCCCCCCCCCCCTCTCCCCATTGGACTTCCTTTCTTGGTTAGTAATACGCACACCTGTTTCATAGTATAAGCGCGTTAACGCCTACGCGCGTTACAGAAATGCGCGGTTTTAGGGCATACTATGACTATACATCACAGTAGATTTTATGGGTTTTACTTTACTGTTATGGCAAGGATGACAACATCAATAAAAGCGCAGCTCTGAAATCAAAACGTAGAACATATTAACATGAACAATTGTAGAACGTCAAAACGTCAAAAGTATATAAAACAAGGATGACAACATCCATAAGTAGCGAAGCTCAAAAATTATAAATAGACATCTGGAAAAAATGATCTATAGAGTATGTCATAAAACACTATGAAGTATCAAAACTGTGACTAACTGACCGTATTCTAGAAAAGCTTTGCTTGAAAAACAAGGACAACTATGTACATACATTCGTTGTGTAACAACAATTACTTTAGTTAACAGTAATTAATAACAGTAAACTGTTATCTATAGTAGTAGTCATAGATAATATTATAAATTGGTTAAAAAAAAGTATATTTTTCAGACTTACAGACAATATACGTAAAAAAGTAAATGTTCATCGGTCAGGGGAATAATCACAAAAAAATTCAATTGACGTACAGACAGACAAGGTTTTTTAGTTATAGAATGGCCTAGCTTCAAAAATAAAATTAAAATATAGCTCATTGAAATTACTTTTTCAAATAGGATAAAGTTAATTCATTGTACCAGAGGTGGATTCTTAAAAAAATTTGCCCCACTAATCGCTAATTCTTTTCGTGAAAAATCCTCCAAAATCACATACAAAATCTACAAAAATTTAAAAAAATCTTATGTTAATAACCCTTCTATGATTTTCTTTAATTTTTGTATATTTTTAATGTGATTTTAGTGGATTTTTCACGAAAACAATTTTGCCCCACTAAGCGATTAGTGGGGCAAATTTTCTAAGAATCCACCTCAGGTTGTTCACATCAAATTTTTTAAGAATCCACCTCAGGTTGTTCACATCAAATTTTTTAAGAATCCACCTCAGGAAGTTTAATTTACCCCCAATTGACTAATCCCTGTACCTATGCAAGCATACTATGTAATGATCTTACTTGAAATAAAACCATTGCTAGAGTTAGATACAGACAGAGAAACTTCAAAAATTTTGAACAAGTATGATAACATTTATATAAGCGAAGCTTAATTCATTTTTCTTGAAATAAATTGTGTTCTCTTGGAATAGCAATTACTCTTTAACTAGAGTTAATACGTCTGAAGGCACTCTCCGTCCCCATAATCTATAAATTTCCCGTATAAGATATAGGCGCAGTATTTAAACTTTTAACTTATGGCGTGGTTTGGGCCGAGATTCGAACCCATCATTTTTCCCACCATAAGCAGTTTAACTTCAGTTAGGGTTTTACAAATGTACCAGCACTTTATTACAGAAGCTTTGCTTTCAAAATTTGAGGATTTTTACGAGACTTTATATTTTGGTAACGACATTAGCAAGTACATAAGGAATAGTAATTGTGCGGAAAACCAGAGGCGTGCAACAGGGGGTTTACACGCTCCAATTCTACGTTCGAAGAATCTCTAAAGGACAACATTCATAAGACGCAAAGTACAAAATGAAAAATATCTTTTCTTAAATAAATACTGAACAAACAGATAGACAAAAAAAGTAGGTTATAGAGTAGATCTTATTATTCCTTATCTAAATTTTTTAATAAAGAGGACCTAAAAGAGAATATAGTTGCAAAATGCACTAAAACACAGAAAATAAATCAAATTTTTTCTCACAAAACTTTTACATCAATACCTAATGACAGATGAACAATAAAAAGGTATAAGCTGGTTTTTAATTAGTCCAGGAAATCTTCATAAAAATTCCTGGCGCCGAGAGTCTTTGTCCACCCACTCCTACAGCTTTTTTCCATAGCTTTAACTATTTGTTTTACAAATTCTCAAAATTTTGCAAATAATTGAGAGAAAAAATACCTGTGTTTGTAAAATTATGGTTTTATAGTAGACGGATTTAATTTCTTGTAAAATTGTGAATAGATAGATAGTTAAGGACACATTACAAACTGTCCTAATTTTGTATAACTTTTGCGGAACAAGTTCTAGTTACGTCATATTTATCTTTCCCGAAAAAGAGAAGGGGTAAGAAAATCTCTTCAAAAGAGATGGGGAAAACCCCCTTTTCTCCCATCTCTTTTTTCTTCCCCCCTTCCCTTTTTTCTTTCCCTCTTCCCTTTTTCGGGAAAGAAAAATATGACGTAAATGGAACTTGTTCCGCAAAACTTATACAAAATTGGGACAGTTTGTAATGTGTCATAGTTAAGAGTACATCTTGCCTAAATTATTCTTTTTAGTAGCGAAGAAACTCTATAATTCCAAATGTCCGCCAGTCCATATATCCGACACAAAGTGCGGGAAACGTGATTTTCTCGGCATCTATTTAAGATAGAAGGCTGAAATTTCATGTCAACATTCCAATCATCATTGAGCATAATTAACTATGAAATATCTAAAATAGTCGGACTATCAAAATTATTTTGTTGTTGTTCTGAGCATCCAGTATGTAATTTACTTTGACAATCTGACAGTCATCATACAAAATGAATATATGAGAGAGGTTTCGTGTTTTTCATCTAAAAATTTATCATTGATTTTAACAAACGCTTTTTTAATCTCCTTTTCCTTGTTCTTATCCATTATTTATTGTGCTTTGCTATTCATGGATGTTGTCAGCCTTGCTTAATTTAATTTAAACAAGGAAATGACAACATTTATAGGTAGCAAAGCTCTTGAAATAATCAGCCGTCTATCTACAATATTAGCCGAGTAAATATTTTTAAAATATAAATCAAATGACCATCATGCAGAGCATTACTGACAGACAGACGGACCTAGTAAATTATATACTGTGTCTTGGTACTTTTGTAGTGTGTTCCTTGCGGGATCGAACTCCTACCTAATTTTACCTAAACCTTACTAAAAATATGAGCAGAAGACAACTTTTGTAGTTTGAATTTGAAATCTAAGCAACGAAGCGCGGCACAGCCATATGTATGCGTCCCCACGCGCTTTCTTCCTTTGTATTGTTTATACCATGGGCTCAGCACGTTGTGTGTGACGAAAAATCATGTTTTGTAATAAATGCGTGGTTAGCTGTGCTATGATTTTACCTCTAATACTTCCTGGCTTGATATGAATTAAGACTGGTGAGTATTCTTTCTTTTTAACCTTTGAATTTTGAAGATTAAAGTGATTTTTTTGGTTTAAGATATAGCAAATTGATTTCTTTATTTTTTCATTAAAGTAGACCAAATCATTGACTTATTTTCACCTACAAATAATTTTATATATTTTTAAAATGATTCTGTTTGAAATTTATCAGTTTTCATAGTAAAAATATGCACGTTTTCTTATTTGTTGAAACATTTTTAATATTTTCTATTAATTTTGTTATTTCTTTTTTAGACCCCACCGTTTCATAGTGTAAATACACTATTTGTAACTGCATCAGTGCCTTGTTCATTGGAAGTAGTGAGGTTGATTGTGCTTCTGCACTTTAAGATCTCGTAGACGGCCACGTAGGCCTAAGTACCGTGACACTCGGCCCAAGTACCGAGACATACTGAATGCTGATCAGTATAGGGAAGCTTTAAGTCGTCTATCTTGAAAAGCAGCCTAGAAAGTGACAATTCCCCCTAACGGTTTTTTACAGACAGGCGGACAAACTTTTCAAATTATAGAGAAATTTTTAATGTTTTACGGGACGAAAAATAAACATCACCCCTTAGTTTGGTTTGGTCGACTTTTCAAAGCTATAATTTTACACACTGACCTCTCCTGTAAAAGTCACAGGGATGGAAAATACTTTTCTTGATATGTTTTATGTTCTAAGTTACCGTAGGTAATTTAAACAAGGATGATATCATCCATATGTAGCACAACAGTATTTCTTTATATATGAAGAAGAAACACACAGTAAAAGTTATTTATTAGTATTGTAGACAGCTTTCCGCGGATATTCGGATTTCGGGGTTAAAAAACTTGTATTGAACAATAAATTCCGGAGGCCAATCTCTTATGCCAATTAATCAAATTCCTTCCAAATAAATCTAATGAGGTCTATTAGAGCGTTAAGGTCTGGCGGCGGACAAAGTAAATTAAAGAATTGCAAAGATGCTAGTTTGTCATTGGAATCTTCACAAGAAATTAGGAGTCTTGTTTTTATAGTAGCCAAGTGAATTATTTCATTATTCAGATTTATTTTTTACTCGGTACTAATCACTGATCAGTTATAAACCATAAGAATACAAAAAAAATCATAGGGATAATCTTTTTTGTGGTCTAAGGATATTGCACCTAGAAGCCATAAACGAAATTATTTACTCTATAACAACAAATTTTCGTATTCACGGACAATTGTCTATAAAACTGTATTTACCCCCAACAATGATACAGACGGACGGTAATGTTAACGGCTCAATACGTTAATTTGATTAAAGTGAGTTATATTGCAGCTACGCATTTGATTTGAAATCACCCTGCTATACTTTGATGCTTACATTATATCAACAAAAAGGATCTTAAGGGATAAGACAATAGATAATTCATTGGTATATAAACCCAATTATGATAAACAAAATTACCCCTTCTGTACAGTTTAAGTTTGTACCATGCAATCAAGAATTAACAAAAGTTATTAAGGTTTTAATCCAACGAATGGGAAAAAAATAATTAGAACTTTGAGGGCCAGTTTGATTTACAGTTCAATATCCGCTTATTCTCTGCTATTTCTACACCTTGTCGACGATATGTCAGTAATAATTTCTTTTTTTATTTGTGTCACTACCATTTTATTTTTAGTTTATTATAGTTTTTTTATTTGTATAAACAAAGTGCGTAAATATAAAGAAATTTTCACTGAATGCTACACTGTCGTTAGAAACCATAGAATTTGTATGAAAGTCAGCAAAATACTCCCAGGTCTAGCATGGCACGGATATGGTCGTGCTCTACTAGTTACTTGAGACTCAAGTGCCCCCTGGGGAGAGAAAGTTGAACAAGATTTTAATTCTGATAGCCTATCTAAAATGAGACACAAGTATATAGGTACAAATGTAAGAGAGGTGTATTTTGAACAAGTGCTTATTTTATCCACTATATATAATGGCTTCGCCCCTGTTTCTCCCGAGAATTAATTTTAATAAAATATAAAAAAAATTGGGTATGCATTTTTCTGGGGGCAATACAGGATACTATTTAACTTCATACCTTCATTTTCATGCCTTGATTATTTAGATTCTTCGCTTATAACATTGTACCATTTTTCTAGAAAATTTTAAAAATCGGCTAAATGAATTACATCATATAAAAAAATTGTGTCATTTTCTTTTTAATCAGTATGTTTTATATGGACTTAAAAATAGAGAGGCTACACTTTTAACACATCCGTTTGTTGCTACGTTATTGACGGACGTATTGTAGAAAAGTTTCGCTTTAGAAAATTCTTTTTGCCATTGTTATCAAAATTGCCAGGTGTATTCCCCAGTTAGAAAAAAAAACTAATTTCACCAAAAAGATAAAAGTTGAAAAAGTTAAAAAGATTTAGTGGTAAAACTCCCATATATGGAAAAATGTACCACTCAACCCCCTCCCCTTTTTATTTAATTCAAGCAAGAAGTTTCCTATCGATTTCAAACTTTGCATGGATATTTATATGATTTTTGGAATACTGATTTATAGGACAACAAAGTACAATGTTATAAGCGAAGCATCTCTATAATCAAGTCTTTAAAAAGTATGTCCTTAAACAGTATGATGTTTTCAGCAGTTTTTCAACAAATTTACTTAAAAATTTGTTTCGAAATTATTAATTCATATTCTGATTGTTCAGTTCTGACACTCTACAAGTGTTAATATTTGTTTGTCCTACAGTTTCAGAGCTTCGCTTTTATGGATGTTGTCATCCTTGTTTTTTTATACCATACAGTCGAAAGGAATAATAACTAGTATCATGATTCTCAATGCAAGTTGATGTTATGTCAGCTAATGACTACCTCTCTTTTCCTTATCGAATTGTCGACATAAACTGTTGAAATTGCATATTAACAGAATACTAAAAGTTCTAAAAGCCGTTTCGCCAAAGTTAGATATTACTAAGTAGGTATTTAGTTTTATTGGGTTTATAAACTTTTGAGCAAGGGGGGAGGGAGGGGGCTGAAAATGGTTCAGAACCTGTTTAAAGGATTCTCCCGATTTACTGGATTAGTTTCCTTCCACCCACAAATTAAGAAATATCTAACTATGTGTCCCAATTTACTCCAACAATTTTCTTTTTAAATTTGTATTAAATTTGTTGTTGTTATCTTGACGATGATAATATCATTAATAGAGATGAGCTACAACTAAAGAATGGCGGATGTTTTAAGTAGAAGTACTGGTTATTGTATTAATATAGTTAAAGGATAGAGAGAAAAGAGTTTAATAGCTGGTCCCCCGATTGACCATTGACCACACTTGATACAACCTCAATGATTTTAAAATTTTCAACTTTAGGAAACAATATCATAAATGTGAAATTAATGAGGAATTTGCCATACAGAAATTTTTTAAAGATTTACATAATTAGGGATATATCTAAATTGTTTAAAAATTTTCAACAAGGAGGTCACTTTGAGAATATTGTAATGCTCACTCAGAGAAACTTTCTTGGGGCCATTGTTTTGGACGTTTTTAGGGCCATAACAATTTCGAAAATGAAAAATATGTGCCTTAAAATGTTATAAAGAAAGCGAGAGAAAAAGAAAAATATAGAAAAATTAAGACAAAACTAAGATTAAAACATGCAGAATTTATACAGGAAAATATAAGAAAGAAAGGACAGCCACACAAACTTATAAAGTAGCTTCAAATAGGTCATATTAATCAATACTGCAATCATAATAATAACATGAAAGTTATCATTCTTGTTTACTTTATCTAATTAGTTAACATTACATTACACAGATTATATCTTTATGTCTGTGTGTTTGTGTGTGTGTGTGGTGTGTGTGTGTGTTTTATGTATGTATGTATGTGTGTGTGTGTGTTAAAGAGACAAATTGCTGGAATAAAAGAATATTTTGAAAACCATAACAAATTATTTTATTTAGAATCGCTTGAAAAACAGTCCATTTGAAAATGGCAAAGAATTTCATAACCTAATTTAATAAACATCAGATTAACAATAATATTCATAATCCAAAATTTTAACAGCTTCATAACTATAGACATTACAACTATACCTAATGATTCTTTGTTAGGTGCACGACATAATTGTTAGAAGAGGGGAATGCATCGACACAAAACAGGTACAAATCATGACCATGCAGAAATTGGACTTCCTGACAAATTTATAGTAATCATTGATTTTTATGGGATTTATTAACTTAGGACCTGCGTCAATTCCAATGCCTATATCCATGTACACAATCAAGACAAGCAATAATTCTAATTGAGCATCCAGGAATAAACCCAGGCATTTAGATAAGTAGGTGTCCATACATTTCTGTATAAATATTATTAATAATAAACCCAGGTATTTAGATAAATAGGTGTCCATTCATTTCTGTATAAATATTATTAATAATAAACCCAGGCATTTAGATAAGTAGGTGTCCATTCATTTCTGTATAAATATTATAAATAATAAACCCAGGTATTTAGATAAGTAGGTGTCCATTCATTTCTGTATAAATATTATTAATAATAAACCCAGGTATTTAGATAAGTAGGTGTACATTCATTTCTGTATAAATATTATTAATAATAAACCCAGATATTTAGATAAGTAGGTGTCCATTCATTTCTGTATAAATATTATTAATGATATACCCAGGTATTTAGATAAGTAGGTGTCCATTCATTTCTGTATAAATATTATCAATAATAAACCCAGGTATTTAGATAAGTAGGTGTCCATTACTGTATAAATATTATTAATAATAAACCCAGGTATTTAGATAAGTAGGTGTCCATTCATTTCTGTATAAATATTATTAATAATAAACCCAGGTATTTAGATAAGTAAATGTCCATTCATTTCTGTATAGATATTATTAATAATAAACCCAGGTATTTAGATAAGTAGGTGTACATTCATTTCTGTATAAATATCATTAATAATAAACCCAGATATTTAGATAAGTAGGTGTCCATTCATTTCTGTATAAATATTATCAATAATAAACCCAGGTTTTTAGATAAGTAGGTGTCCATTCATTTCTGTATAAATATTATTAATAATAAACCCGGGTATTTAGATAAGAAGGTGTCCATTCATTTCTGTATAAATATTATTAATAATAAACCCAGGTATTTAGATAAGTAGGTGTCCATTCATTTCTGTATAAATATTATTAATAATAAACCTAAGTATTTAAGATAAGTTGGTGTCCATTCATTTCTGTATAAAAATTATAAATAATAAACCCAGATATTTCTAATTTAATAGATGAATCTCAGTGACAGTTTAAGATACCTCAAAGAATCCATTCTTTTTTGCTTTAATGAAAATTAAAGAACATGTTTAAATGAAAAAATGGATCTAAAAAGTAGTAAAAATTAATATAGAACGATTTGGTATTTTTTATGATTTCCAGAGACGAAAGAAAATTATTTTGTGATATATAATTCAAACATTTTTTGCAGATTGCAAAATCCCCAACCCCCTCCTTATCTTTAAATAATAATAATGGAGGATGGGGGGGGGGGGTTAGTATTTTGTTTGTTTATTATGTTATTTTAGGTCAGGTTAAGTTTTATTGATGTTGAATTAGAGCATCCCGCAGGGTAAGACATTTATCCATCGGAATTCTAGTGAAGTTCAATGCTCGAAAATCACTTTTATGGAAAGTTCTAATAAGAAGAATATTCTTGTATTGTAGAAAAGGCAAATAATAAAGTAATTTTGCTTCCTAAAATGATTTTAAAAGATGGTATAAGAAGAATGATAGAGAAAAGAGTAAGATAAGGACAGAAATCTTATATTTTATGTTTTGTGTGAATCGTTATTATATCAGGGAAATAAAGGGATAAGATAATGGCTGTTATTTTATATACATCCCCATTGATGTTACACAAAATTATCCCTTTTTATAAATTGTAATTAGTGGTTGAAGCGAGTGGACACTCAACATAATGAACCAACCAACCAAAATTCAATTGAAGTCTCCGAAGTTGTTAAGCCAACGAATAAGAGTATTTGAGGACTAGAGTAATAAACAGCCCAATGTCCCCTCCCACCCTGGTGAATTGTTATTACATCCATTGCAAGATTATCATTCTCAGTTTTGTGTTAGTATTATTACCAACTCACTTTTTACAGTTACGGGGGGGCTACAAAATACCTCACATTTTCTTTAAAATTATAGGGGTTAGGGGGAGGGGGAGGAATATCTTGAGTATTTTTCATTGGGATGGAGTTAGTCACAATGTAGCATAAAACCCTGTTATTAACTAACAAACAACCTTTGGTTAAATTGTAGGAGGATTGCTCATGTTGTTTACAAGATCTTTAAGAACACACAACTTACTAATTAATAGTTTAGGAAACATTTTAAATGATCAATTTTAACACTTAACGCCCCCCCCCCCCCCCTCCGTTTTTTTCTATCTCATTTTCTGTGTGTGATAGATAAAGAGCCCAAACTGCGTGACTTTTTAAGTTTGGGTATGACACATAACTGAGAGTTGGATTTTTTAATATCTCCATCCTGGCGGGCACAGGATGCCAGCGAACCTGGCAGGGTAATCCAGGTAAAGAGCAAAAATATTTAAACAAAGCATTTTATCTTACCAAGTACTTAAATATCCTCTAGTAGTACACCCTTATATGTAATACAGGTGTTCAAGTCAATTTAAGGTTCCAGGTATGATCATGCAGGTTCTGATCCTCCAGGTCTCCAGAAATCTTTAAAAGGCTACTGTGGCCGCAATTTTTTACTTAGAGACTTAAAATTTTAAACTTAAGATTTTATTACATGTGTACATAATCTATTAAAATTTCATAAAGATCTGCCGCTTTCCCGCCGACTGCGGCAGCTGATAGCTGCCAAGTACAGCTGCGGCCGCTGAAATTTATATTATGATATTTCTAATATAAAATTTACATAAAGATAAACATTTTCGGCAAAACAATTTTTCTTCTAGCTTCAAAAATAAGAAAATTACAGCTGTTTGAAATTTTTAAGTAAAAAAGGACATAAAAACAAATGCTGTGAAAAAAAAGGGTGAAGGAAGCGAAAATTGACTAAGACTTATAAAAGGTCGGAAATTTATTATCAAACTATAAAAAAGAAACAAAATTACCCTTTCTGTAGATTAAAAATAATTGATGAAAAAGATTGAACACGTCTAGTTTGAACTAATAAACGAAGATTCAATAAAAGTACCCATTCCAGGATATTAATAGAAAGAATTGGAGAATGATATCATAAAACTTAAGGTATATGTTTAATTTGTAGTCCAATGTCTTTCCTTCCTGCTAAAACTATACCATCAGCTAAACAGGGTGCAAAGATAAGGAGAAATAATAAAAATTATTATATGTTCTTTAAAATCAACAAAAGTTATAAAACAGCAAATGTAAACTTAAGCAAATATCACATAAAATAACTAACCAGCAATAAACTGATAATATTTAATGATACAAGAAGAGTAACTGTAGTACATTTTGATATAAAACATAAAACCATTTGATATTTTGCAAATACCTTTAGTCATAGTTGATAAATTCGAGTAAAACAATAGAGGGGAAAACTATTTGCCCCCACTCTGAGGACCCAAGGCCGACTTTTAATTGGGTCTTAGAAAATCAACCAATAGTGTTGGGAATATTAATACAGCAAAGCCGCTACAAATAAGCAGAAGGCATTTTGCTAGCAGACGAAAATGGTACCCAAAAGGGGGATCCAGGTAGTTGTCTGGTATGCATTTATACTTTATTGTTAAGTTAATAAAGCCAGATATCCCTAATAAGGCTTAAATTTTTTAACTAGTTCTTTCACTTAATCCTACATTTTGGACCATCTACGGTTGTTTTTTCCAAGCAAAAAATATTACTCCCCTCTTGAGATTGCCCCTCCCTCCCAACCCAACAGAAAAAATTAATCTTGATCGTCCTCACATCAGTATGTTTAATTTGTTACATTTTGGCTGATTTGATTGATAACCCCAAATGTTATTCCCATTATCAGGTTTAAGGAAATTGGGACCTTTCCACTAAAACATTGCAGATACGGAATAATAGCTGCACTTCACATGATAGTAACGAAATAAATGGGGTATAGTTACTTTCATGACAGCGCCTCTTAAGGGGCGGTCCGTCGTATTTTCATAGTATATTTTCCCCTATTTCTAGTCCCTGTGGGGCCTCTAACCTTACCTAACATAACCTTAACTAACCCAAAATAACCTATCAAAAACGACCAAGCTAATATTGCTTGATTCACTTCTACAAGAGACAAAATGAATTGAAAATGATTGCTAAAATCGAAATATATCTTCATGTCTTAGAATAGTGTATTTTTTAAAAATAGGTTGAAAAACATACTAACTTTAAAATAACTATCAAAAGCTATTAAAAATATGACGAAACGCCCCTTAAGGGTCGTTTACACGAAAGGGACTATACTCGAGAATTGTTATCTAGGTAGCTGTCATGTCGGGCAGATGACAGGTTTTAAAAATATTTATCATCAACCCTATCAAATCTTGCAGATTTTGCATCTACACATTACAATAAAAATTTCATTAAGTCGATATTTTATCAGCCATGACCACTTTAATTTAATTTCATATAGTCTACATATAGTTTGTACATTCAAATCCAAATTCATTAAAAGCCCCCAAAACATAAAACTTCAGAGACCAGTATAATTTGCAGTCCAATATCTCCTCCCTTCCTGGTATATAAACAAAGAAAAAAAATCATCAGTTACAATATTAAATCAAAAAATAATCTGAATATCTTAAATAGCCGCCGAGAAATTTCTCAGTTTCCCCATTCTGTTTGAAAATTTGAATTTTAGAGTATCTCCGTTATTAAAAACTAAATTATAAACACACTTTAACAACTAATATTAACTAATTTATTTAAAACAAGCTATGATATAATATCGGAACAGTGCGTTAATATATTGTAATTTATCACAATAGGCGAAAATTCAACAAAATTTTACAATTATTAATTAACAATTATAGAAATATTTAAACAAGGATGACAACATCCATAAGTAGCGAAGAGTAATGGAATACTTAGATTATAATCTGGATGCTCATTGTTACAGGAAATCTTTCAGGGATCTGAAGGGGAAAGATTATTGCCGAAAAATTAAAGTACATCCCTAACGCTGATACACAAAGTACCCCTTAAACAGTTAGTGATTGAAAAGTTTAGCGATTCAACTTAATGAACCAGCCAATAAAAATATAAGAATAGTGCCCAAAGTTGGCAAGCCAACGAATAAGAAAACATTAGTATAGGACTTTGGGGACTAGTGTAATAAACAGCCCAATGTAACTTCCTTCCTGTGAATCATCGAACAGAAAAAAAAATCATCCTATCTTGAATAGAAGCAAAATAGACGGAGAGACAATTGTACTTATAGAGTAGTATCGCTTCTAGAAATCAAGGACAAAAGTGTCCGTATGCAGCGCTTAAGTAATAAGGGAGAAGCAAAATTTTCAATAAATTAAAGTATTCAACTTAACAGATAGATAAATCTTAAATATCCAATAAAAGTTTGTTATACAGAGCTGGATCATTTTAGTGGTGTGCTAGATCGGGGTGAGCCAACTTTCCACCAATGAGTGCACAGCATTTTATAATTGGCTGAAATTTGTCTCACCCCGATCTGGCTCACCACTAAAATGATTTAAAGATCCAGCTCAGAAGTTTTGAATAGTTGTAATAAGTTTTCAAACATAAGAATTGTTATATAGTGTATTAAAATGTTACTACATTAAAACTATCAAAAAATTGTATTAAATTGATCAAATTTGTTTATGTTGAAATATACAACCTTCTTCAGTGCAACATCTGAAAAATATAATATTAAAATAAAAATCACGAAACCTTTCTCAAGTATTTTATTATTTTTATATTGGTAGTATGACTGACAGACCGACGGTCAAAGTAAAAACATTCTAGATGCTCAACGGCATAGAGAATTTTCACAGAAAAATATTAGTAAAGTAAATTACAGCGTTTAAAAAAATTTTATTGTAGAAACAAAATTACTTTTTGGTATAGTCCCTTTTGTGACATCGCCTTTTAAGGGGCGTTTCGTAGTATTTTCACATTAGCTTTTCTCCTACTTCTAGCCCCTGCGGGGGGGGGGGGGCCCTAACGCTGCGGGGCAATTACCTGACCTAAAATACGCAAAAGCTACTGTGAAAATACGACGAAACGCCCCTTAAGAGATGATGTCACGAAAGGGACTATACCCTAACTTTTTTATTCAACTGTCGATTGCAAGGAAGGATGGTAAAATTACATCCGTTGAATAATCACAAAGTCATTTCGTCTTAAATTAATTAAATTATAAGTTTTAAAATCAACTTTCAATTTAAGTTAATATCTATGGATCGTGTGCTATTAATCTAAACTAAATCAGGTAATAGTTATTTCTCGCATCGTATTATAAACGGCTTTCTGCGGATATATAATGTACAATTTTGAGATTAAAACTTGTTTTTTTTTAGCCCAGAGGTACCGAAGGCACCGACTAAAAAAACTGGTTTTAATCTTATGATTGTATATTCTTATATTCGTAGAAAGCTGGATATAATACAATACTAGACATAGTTTTTTCGTATGGATGAGAACCGGTTCCCATCCACCGGATTCGAATGAATACGAGAAATGATTTTATTTCTACTATTAACCTATGTACCATTAATTGATATAGAATACATGGATATTAAGACAGGGGAAATTTTGTTGTCAAGATAGGTTGATAGTCCTCATTTATTGGTCACTACGTTCCTCCAGTAGGAGAAGAGATGTGGTAAAGTTGGTGGGGGGGAGGGGATCTTTATACTTGTCAGCTGAAAAAAAATTGTCAGGGTAATTGAGAATCTCTTTTAATATCCACATATTTTATATATCCAATGTACCATTGTATGTGCCAATTTAATGAAAGTGCTATCACCACAAAATATGTGCCTTTGTTCATGGTATACCTGTAACTAAGGTTGGTTTATTCAGTAATGCTTCCAACCCTTTACAAAACAAAGCTTTATATACAGTCAAATGATATACTACACAGCACTCGAAACCCAAACCATAACACAAATATGGAAATCTAGAGCCAATGACGCAGCCGCTAGTAAGGCAACAGTTTACAGCGGTGAGGAATTATTTTTTTAAAATTGAAGCAGAAAAAGCTTTATCTGTCAAATTTTAACCGTTTTCCTTTTTTCCAATGTAGCCTTAACAAGCTACCAAAAAAGTGGTTTTTACCAGATATTTTCTTAAATTTGTCTACTCGTACAAGGAAGTAAGAAAAATAGCTTAAACCCACCTAATTACATGTATAAAGCTTTTCTAAAAAGTACAACTAATTCAGACTTGCATTTTCCAAGATCTTTAGCATTAGACAAAAAAAACTTTCTTCTTAAATATCATAGGATATAACATAAACATAAACCAAAATCTTTAAATATATATTCTAAAACAGTAGATGAAAAAAAAATCAAAAAGTATGTGAAAATAAAAGAAAAGCAAAATAAAAAGCTTATTGCAAAAGCATATAAAAAGGGGATATGAGCCATCCATCAGGGCAAGGACCCTGTCCCAATTTTGTATTTAGTCTTTAAAATCAGCCGGAATGGCGTCTGAATTATAAACACAGCCATGTCCTTACATAAGGACCTAAAGCAATTTGCTAGAAGACGAAAAGGGTCTCTACCACTTGTGTCTGGGAGTTTTTTACCTGTTATTTCTATTTCTAAAAGAACCATTTCTTTGATATGTTCTACTTGACAATGGACTCTCCTCACATAACCTAAATGGGTTTAAGTCAAATCCCCATTAAAGATATTAGTTTTGAAAATATTCTGCTGTTTCATTTCTGTTTATTCTTTTTGGAGGTTGGGTAAGTGGGTATTTTTCACTTACATTTTTAAAACACTAGTGTTATTTTAGATGGTAGAATCCAGGATCTTAAGTGATAAAATATTGGACTATTAATCGATGTACATACATCCCCAATAAGGATAAAGGCATTGTTTTGAATGTTTAGACACTTCTAGTTTGAACCAACCCATCAATTCGTAAACGTGTTTCTAAAACTTGGGGTACAAGTGTATTTACTGTCCAATGACCTTTCCCTTCCTAGTAATATAAAAAAGGGATACCTCGTATTTTGGTCATCTTTGGCGGTCAACCTGCATGCACACTCTGGTAAGCTCTGGCAGTAACGGTTTCGTAGGCTTGATACCTAAGTAATAATTTTCCTTAAATTTAAAGAATCTCTGTCTCTCTATTTTTGGTAAACATTGATTGTAAAAATTGTAGTGCCCTTAGAGGCCTCTAGGGACGTAGCAGCTTGTGCTTATAATAAAGTAACACGGTTTCTTTCTGTCTATTTATCTCTCTGTCTGCCTCTGTGTTTTTCGGTAAGTACCAATAATCACACTAACTGCTGGACTGATATGATTATCCTTTACAATGTATTTTTTGTAGGTCCTACTCATAGGAAGATTTATAATTTTTTTGGGAGATGCACCACTCTAGGCTCCTAGACCTGGATGTGGACTAGCTCAACTCACAACTATTAGCTGCTACCAGGTTATTAACTAATTGGGACCCCCCTCCCCCAAATTTAAAATTCTCTTAGAAAAGTTATACCTTTGGTTTCGGGCTCCTAGATCTGGATGTGGACTGGCCAAAGTCACATTTATTTAGCTGTTGCCAGCCTATAAACTACAAGGGAACTCCCCCCGACCCCTACAAGCTATTTCTCGTAGAAAAGTTATACCTTTGCTTTCGGGCTCCTAGATCTGGATAAAGACTGGCCTAAGGAACATTTATGTAGCTGTTGCCAGCCTATAAAGTACAAGGGAACTCCCCCCCCCCCCCTCTAAGCTAAATTTCTCATCGAAAATTTATACCTTTGGTTTCGGGCTCCTAGATCTGGATGTTGACTGGCCCAACTCACAACTATTCAGCTGCTGATGGTCCTCTGGACTTGGAATTACATTGCTGGTTATATCTGGTCTGAAATCAAAGTTGCTTTTGTTAGTAGAGAAGCTACTCCATAATTTACAATATCCATCCATCGGTCTTTAACACCATGACTTGAAATGTGCCAACAGGGGGTGAACACTCAACCCTCCACCCCTCATGCACGTCCGCTTTTTTTAGCCTTCTTTCCATAAGCCTAAAATACATTTCAAGGCTCTTGGTTAAGAAGTGAGTAAACCGTAATTCAATAAAAATACCCCTTCCTTAAAATAATATTAAATTGATGGAAGTGACTAAAAGGACTTTTTTGTCGTTCTAATTAACTAAATTAATTTTTTTTAATAAGCTAGAAATTTATCGTACCCATCCTTGCAGTATCTATAATTAATAAAGATAATATTGTATTGGAAAAATCTTAATTAGATTTCTTATTTTGACCTTCCTTAATCTTATTTTAGAAGATTAATTTGTTTTTTTTTAGTAGCAGAGCTTCTCTGTGGTTGTCTATGGTTGTCTGTACGTCAAATTTTCCAGCATAATAATTTTACCAGTTTTCGCAGCTACGATTTCTCACGATACGATTGTTCAAATAATTTAAATATGTTGTAGTACTTTTAATATTTTCAATAAGCCTTATATAAAAGTAACAGGATATGGGTTTGTCTGTGTACCAAAGAATCTTAATAAGCGCTGAACCGATATGGTTCTCCCTTTTTTCTGCCCCAATTTTTTTACTTTTTCTTTTTTATAACTGAAGTTGAAAGTAGAATTTAGACTAAACTCCTCCCCCACTCCCCCAAACCTTCAACCCCCCCACCTTTGATTGCTTCTAGTGACCTTTATAACTATATATATACATTGTCAGTAAGTTGTTAATTTGTAAGTTGTAATTTTTCTGCTAATGCCGCGCTACTCATGGATATAATTGCACTTGTTGTATATTGGTAACTTGATTAATTAACGTTGTCTGGTAAATATTTTTATGTCAGATCAAAAAGACATAAAGTCACAAATCTACTTTTTTTTAAAGTCATTAATCTAATTTCTTTATACCCTAAAACAGAGTTTTAATTACCAATTAAGCACACAAAAGTTATGATTTACATAATGGGTAATTTTGTTTATCATAATTGGGGTAACTTTACAAAGTGTCTCAAAAATCAGCCAAGTGACGTCATAAAAATTATGGAAATAAGAGGAGAAGTGGGAAAGAAAACATCTAAAAAGTGATGCATAATCCATTATTTTTATGACGTCACATGGCCGATTTTTTAGACACTTTGTAAACTTACATAGGTGGGGAGTAAATGATTTTATCGTTCAATTTTCTATTTATTTAGATAAGACATTGCTTAGACCTAAGAACAACTTAGAAGTTTAATATTAAACTAATTGACAAACGAATTGTAGAGTAGTTTTGCTTCCAAAACACCTACCTTTGACTTATAGGATTGTAGTGCCCATTTGTTCTTGAAGTACAATGATTTCTTTCAAAGCCCGCCACGTTGAAGACATTGAGTGTTGTCTGGGTGATGGCTTTCTTTACCAGGGTGCTGTGCTTTATGTTGGCCTTCATCTCCAGCTTTTTATACCTGAAAATTAAGTTAATTCTTAACGATTACGATTATTGGTAGTTAAGCTACTCTATAACTTACTTTGCCTGTCCGTGCATCATTCAGTCTGTAATGTCAAAGGGACAATGTGATTTTCTTAGCTGCTATTCACGATAGACGGCTGATTTTTTATGAAGATTTCCTTTACTAATGAATATTAAGTATTTGATTTACTTTGACCGTCGGTCTGTCAGTCAAGCTACAAAATATGAATATAAAAACATATAGAAATATGTAAGAAAAGTATCTATTCTTGAATTTTAACAATTGCTCTTAAAATTTACATGTCCATATTTTTTTATGCTTTTCTGCTGATTAATGTTATCATCCTTGTTATATCTGCTTAATGTTAAATAATAGACATAACTATCCTTGCTTTACTTAGTATTAAATTATGCTACAAAATAATTTTATTACGGTTGTATTATATATTTATATTAATGTTTATATGTAATTAAATAATCGTAGAAGGTAAAAACTATTTGTTTCGCTTTTTTTCTTTCTAGAGGCTAAAACCCTGGGTCATCAAGGGAGACTTGAGGGAAGGGGGGGGGGTTGGATGTGTATCCTCCACGTTTAAAAGGGAAATGTTTTTTTTAATTTTTGGGGGGATAGAAGTTTTTCTTTGGAGGATTTCTCTTAAGATGGTGGAGGTAAGCTTCTACAAGATTTCCTAAAGATGATACTAACCTACATCTTATTACTTTTAATGATTCTTACATAATATGACCTTATAATTGCCTTTTAATGATAAAAAAAAAACATGATTAACCCTTAATAACAAAAATAATCTAATATATTTCCTTCTCTTTTTTATGCTTGAATACACCCTTTGATTAATTAATATGATTACTTTTCCTTTCCTTTCTACATTCTACAAAGTGTATAAAATACAGGTTGGATTATTGCGTCGTTGCACTGAAAAGCATAAAAAGGTCATAAAAGAATAAGATTAAGGAAAACCCAAGTGCGGCAGCTTTTTAAAAAGTACGATTGAAAAAAAACTAGCTTAATTAATACCCCAATTTAATTTTTCTTTGAAGAAACTAAATCTTCTAAAATGATTACCCTATATTCATTATTCCTATACTTTCCATATAATTAAACCTATCCAAAAATTGTAATAGTTATTTCTTGCATCGTACTATAAACAGCTTTCTGCGGATATAAAAATGTACAATCATAATACCCAGTTTTTAGCCTGTGACTTTTGCATCTCAGGGCTAAAAAAAACTGGTTTTAATCTTATAACTATACATTTTTTAATCCACAAAAAAACTGTTTATAATACGATGAGAGAAGTAACTATTCACTGTTTTAAATTACAAACCACAGTGTACAAATATTTTTAAATATTCGACCCACCAATGTCAAATCACTTTGATTGTTTTGAGTACATTGTACTCAATCTTATCCAAGTTTGTAAAAACCTTTAAAAAAACTTATGCATGAAGATCTGTTGAAATATTCATTCCTATTTTCATTGCCATTGTTTATCTTATTAAAAGCCAGAGTGAACAAAATTTAAGATGTTTTATCCTACATACAAATTATAAATTTTGCACCCCAAACATTGGAAAACCTTGATCCTTCTTTATAAAAACCTCAGCAGACATGTCCTAAATTAATTTCTTAGACTTTGGTATTTTACATGGAAAAAGGAATATTAAAATGGATTTAAGGTTTTCTTTTCTTTTAGCAATAAGTTTAACTTCAGTTTTCACATGACAAAATGCAATACAGCGGTCAGACAGACAGCCAAACAGTTGTCAATAAGATAGTTTCATAGAATTAAAAGTATAAGTAAAAGGAACAAACAGACAGACATCCCCACACTCCTAATAATTCCAACCTATTTACTTTTCCATACATGCTAAATTTTACCACATCCTCATAAGATAATGAAATTACAGAAAAAGGAAACATAAACATTTACAATTATAACAAAATTACAAGAAATATATATTTTGTACAAAATAGCCAGTAGAAAATGTTTTTAGCCTTTTTACAAGCTAAGCTCTTCTATATAATTATGGTCTGTCCGTCAGTAACAGATAGCTTTAGTGATAGTTAAATCTTAAATTTGATGATTTTTTTTTAGATATTTTGACCTCTTTACCGATATGGTTCTCCTTTACAGTTAAACTCTTTAAAGGTCCAGGAAAGGTTTATTACCATTTTGGAAGCGGGTACCACCAACCTCTCAAGAGAAATCGTCCATGAACCCGGCCCGCCCCCCTTAAATAAAATTTAAAGTGTATGTTCCTCAATTACTCCTAGAGCGTAG
Organism: Acartia tonsa; assembly: GCF_053477335.1. NCBI lineage: Eukaryota > Metazoa > Arthropoda > Copepoda > Calanoida > Acartiidae > Acartia > Acartia tonsa. Next base: position 38,711,240 of record NC_137272.1, read on the forward strand.
CCGCTAATAAGTAAAATAAGTAAGAGTTAAATAGAAACAAGGATGACAACATCCATAAAAGCGAAGACTTGAAATGTTAGGACAAACAGACATTAACACTTGTATAGTGTCAGAACTGAATAATCAGAATATCCTAATATATAAAGTAGTAAGCGTTTTTTGTCTGTCCCGAAGGATCTCGCTAACCGCTAAACCGATATTATTCTCCTTTATAATGAAGCTTCTGATAGGTCCTGGGCAATGATGTGTCTACTAGATATTTAAAATATTAAGTATTCCAAACCCTAAACGTATCGTATTTCGAGAAAATTTAGAAGGGAATTTAGAGATATGAAAATATTGAAATTGGGGAATATTAATTAACGTGGGCAAGAATTCTATTTCAAAAATCTGATATTTATTCCCCTCTCCGTTCGTTCAAAAATACCTCCCTATTTCTATTTTTCTAAATATTCAAATTTCTTAATATTTATTTACGAAGTACTTCGTAAATAAATAGAAGATTTTGAAAAATAATAAATTTTTACGTTTTATATTTCTATTTCGAAATAAATCACGCAATCTTAAATGAAGTATGTTCGTTAAACAATTCCGAAATAAAATTTACTAAATATATTCGACTTTTAGGTTCTTTCTATGAAATTAATGAAATTAATTATCTGGAACTATAAGAAGCTTCACTGTAAAGTAAAAGCATATGAGATGAACAGGCAAAACAAGCTTACCACATTATATAATAGAATATAAATCATGCTGTGATGATGTTTGTCATTGTTAAAAAACAATATTTAACCTTCAGTTAGGGTATGGGGTATTTAATTTTTTAACGGACTTATTTTAAACATTTTTACATTTTTGTATTTTTCTTTCCAAACAGTGAAAATAAATCATGGATAGATAGATAGATAAAATTTGTTTTGTTTTGTGAGCCCCATAAGTAAGAAATGGGGAGGGTAAGAAGTGCGACGATAAGGTTTCAATGAACGGGAAGTAACCCACCAACTCTCGGAGGCATTCCTTACTCTGTAAACTTTCACTAACAATATAAGATGAAGGGGGATGAGGAGGAAAGGGGAGAGTACTGATTAAGCTAGATAAGCTTAGTTTAATAACAATGTATGTATGTATGTATGTGTTTGAGCGTGTAGGTATGTGTGTGTGTGTCTTTGTGTGTATAGATAATTTTATGAGCCTGGACTATATTCCATTTTGGCTTAATAATGTCACCTTCCCCGAAACAGGGTCATTCCAAATTAAAAACTAAGTTAACCTTCCTGTATATTAACACATTATATTTCTCTCTACTGTATATTCATATGAGTGTGTGTGTATGTAGGTTTGTAATGTTGGAGCCTTTTTATCTATCTATCCATCTATCTATCTATCTACCAATCTATCTATATATCTAGTTCAGGCGTATGAAAGTATTAGTGTATGTTATTTAAGATCCTACAAATTTCTATCTATCTATCAACCTATATATCTATCTATATATCTAAATTAGTTATCTACCTATCTATCAATTTATGTATCTACTCAGCTTTTTACTATAAAAGACAAATAAATCTGTTCAAATTCAATTTATAACATGTTGATTTTTAGCTTTTTTACAACTAATTTTGTTTTGATTTTTGGAATACTGATTCCTATAACAACAAAATACAATATTATAAGCGAAGCATCTATTTAATCAAGTCTTAAAAATAAAAGCATGTCCTTAAACAATATTCTGTATTGTCCTGTATCTAAGCAGTTTTTCAACAAATTTACTTATAATCTTCAACTTTTATATTAATTAATTTATATTGTGTTAATGTCCGTTTTTCCTACCATTGTAGAGCTTTGCTTTTATGGATGATGTCATCCTTGTTACAATCTTTTTTTTATGACTGTTTAGACATTGAAAGTTAAAAAATGAATAAAATTGGTGGATAATTAACACTTTAAACAAATAAAGAGATAAATGGATAGATAAATCTATAGACATAGTGTTCTATTTGTAAATGGATCAATATATATATATATATACAGATTTAAGCTATTTTCTGTGCCCTTTTATTCCCTTTGATGATAATGGGTTAATGCCCCCCCCCCCAAAAAAAAAGGGGTTATTTATAAAAAATACTATTACAAACCTCCATAATCCCAAATATATCCCAATATAGACGAATGTTAGGAGTTATACATTATAGAATTGTAGAATAGCTTTGCTATTAAAAAGTTAAGTAGTATGTAGTTGAAATATTGAGAAGATAAATAATATCAATGGTCAGGTTTTAAGCTAGTTTCTCTATAAAATATAAGATATCCCTAGGAACATGGGACGAAGCTACTAGTAAGTTAGTAAGTTTCCCCTCCTTCCCCTAACAAATTTTAGTTACAAGAAACAAAATCCTTTTAAGTTTTGCTCACTAATTGTTTTCCCCTTTTTTAGTGGCACAGCTGCTCTATAACTAGGTTAGGTCAGTCTAAAAGTCAAAATATCTTGCAATCAATATTAAGAAAAATCAGGGTTCTTAAGAGATAAGACAATGGCCAATAAATTGATGTACATCCTCAACAATGATACACAAAATTACCTTCTATGAATATGTCACTCTCTAGATTAAATAACTTAAACTACAATACACAAATAATCTTGTTGTATGTATTTCTATCAATGATTTTGGATCTAGTCAACCTTGTTCTATTATTGCATGAAAGGATGGGGGAGGGGAGGGGAGGTCATGTTATAATTATCAAATTACAATATGACGTCTATTTGGGGGGGGGGGGGAATGACATGTATACACGGGTCATTTAATGTGATTTAGATGTACACTTGTACATTTAAATTATGCTTATTTTGATATTCCGACCATAAACACCAAAAATAGAAAGACAGAAGGACATTTCAAAATATAGAGTAGCTTCGAAAGTTTGGAAAGTCAACTCCTAAGTCTAACCCAGAAGAATGAAGGGATAATAAATAAAAGTAAAAGTTTTCCTCCCCCACAATCTACAATACAAAGTAGAATGATGTCTGTTCCAACCTTCTCCCAATCACACCTAACACATGTTTTTGTAGTTTTACAATATACATATACTAGCGGTTACGCCCCTAGAAGCCTCTAGGGGTACTTAAGGTAGGAGGGGAAAAAGTCGACCTCATCCCATTTTAATATTAAGTTTTGAAAGAGTAAAAAAATAATATTTTGGGGGGGAAGTTTAAAACCTTCCCAGGACCTGTAAGAAGCTTTACTGTAAAAGAGAACAATACCGGTTCAGCGGTTAGCGAGATCCTTCGGGACAGACAAAAACGCTTACTACTTTATATAATAGGATAATTAAAAATACTGCTCCCCCCCTCCAATTATTTATCATTACTTTTTACACTATCTACTTTGAGAAAATTACAAGGATAACAACATCCATAAAAGCGAAGCTCTAAAATGGAATGACTGATATTAACTTTTGTAGAGTGTCAGAACAAATTAAGCATAATATTTTTGGATTATTTTTGACAAAATTATACGTTATTTTTTTGTAAAACTGTTAAATACAGAATAATGTTAAAAGGACAGACCTACCGACCCTAAGTATAGAAAAGCCCTGCTTTATAAAAAGTAAGGTTGGACCCCTTGCTCATATCAAAACCTCAACTTCCTGTTGTTGTATTAGTAAAGAAATATGGGAGGGATATTAAATTAATCTAATGATTTTATAAGTTTAAATTTTTAAAAGCGAAGCTTTTCTATAATTAGGGTTGGACCGTACGTCCGTCCGTCCGTACGTCTGAGATGGATAGCTTTTTTCATTAATCAAAATCAGAAATCAAAATACCAAAAATCAGATCAATCAGATGATTAGATCACATAAAAATTTGTTGTTAAAAAAGTAAAAAAATCAACATGGTTAAAATGGACGTACGGACATTTTGGTAATGATTATAGAGTTGCTACGCTTTCTAAATCGTACCTAACTACTAAAGTTATTACCATGATTATTTTTCCATGCTTCTTAGTTAGTTTAATATAATTTCTTGGATTCATTCGAATCCGGTGGATAGGAACCGGTTCTCATCCATACGAAAAAACTATGTCTAGCATCGTATTATATCGAGTTTTCTACGAATATAGAAATGTACAATCATAAGATTAAAACTAGCCCCGAGTTTTAATCTTATAATTGTACATTCTATAACCGCGGAAAGCCGTTTATAATACGATACGAGAAATAACTATTATTGTTCATTTTCTTTAAAGACAAAATTATTTTCATATAATTTAATATAATGTTAAACATCAGTTGATTTTTAAAAGCGAAGCTTTTCTATAATTAGAATCGGTCCATTTGTCCGAGACAGATAGCTTTTTCCGTTAATTTAGGCATGTTAGAATTGTCCTATATATTTCTTGCATGGTGATTTCTGTAGTAGTTAGTTAAGATTGAGAAACTCTATAATCATTACCAGAATGTAAGTACGTCCATTTCAAACATGTTAATTCTTCTACTTTTTAACAACAAATGTGATTTAATTATACGATTGATCTGATTTTTGGTATAATGATTCCTGGAACAACAAAGTACAATATTATAAGAGAAACAACACTATAATGAATCAACCAATCAAAATTCAATTTATTGTTTAGGTCTTGGGATGTTTTGAAGCAATTTTCTGATTTCCCTAGCTTCAAAATACAAATGAGAAAGATTTCTAGTTTCTACAATAAGAAGAGGCGCTAACATTTAGAAAATTTCAGCGGTAAACAAATTAACCAATGACAGATGAGCATTCATATAGGCGCTAAATAAAAAAATATTAGATTTTTGCATTGTAAAGAAATTTATAAACCATACGAACTTACGAAGGAAAAAAATGATATTTAGCGTGATTTTTTTCAACTTTTATAGAAAAGCAAAGTTGTTAGGAATTGCTTTGAGTACAACATATAAAAAATTAGCCTTCTAGGATCATTGGTTATTGTTTTATCTCTTACGTAAGTTGGTCAAAAATTGATTTTTTTAAATGTTAAGGTAGGGTACTGTGCTTTTTTTCTTCTTAAAATTTTCATAGCCTTCGATTTTTTTAAAAACTATATTTTTATGTTTGGTTATCATATACCATCAGAGGAAATCAATTTGGGCAGGTTTTAGGCTAGATTTAAATTTTTGGACAAAAAAATATGCGATTTTAGGTACATCAATTTTCAAGCCCAAATAAACCGGTTTTAAAATGATTTTTTCAAAACAAAATATAAAAGCAAAGTTGTTATGCATGAAATCTCTAACATATTAAAAAATTAGCCAGATAGCTCGATTTTTGCTCGTTTTATGATAAAATGAAGGTTTTTTATTTTTTATATAAAACAGGCGCAACTTGTTACCATGCACAGTTGGGACTTCTCACAAAAAGGTCATGCACCACAGAGAGTTGGTTGTCTGATGGATGTTACTTAACCTAATATTGTTTGGACAGAGAAGGGTGCGTTAAAGTCATCCTTAGTTCTCCTGGATTGCTGGACCAGGACCTGGACAGTACATCAAGTTGATAAGGTCCTTGACTGTAATTCCGCCCGTACGAGGTAATTACGAGGTAAACCAAAGTCTCTAAAGTTTATAATAACATTTTCTTTTCGTTAGCTTAGCAACTTTGGGGACTTTTAATGAATTGGGTGATTGGTGGGGTGATTAAATTGAGTGTCCATCTGTTTCAACCACTATTTGTTATCTACATTTTGTATCATAAATTGGGATATTCATCAATTTATCGGCCATTGTCTCATCTCTTTAGATCCCTCGTTATATTATAACAATTTGTTATACAAAAACCTTTAAATAGCATCTTATGTTATATTTATAGCAGCAAAACTACTCTAGAGATAACTTGGTGCGTCTGTCCATCTGTATGGCTAAGGGGAAACATGAATTTCTTGACTACTATTTAATGTAGAAAGCTAAAATTTTTGGTGAAAACTTGTAAGACCTATGCACATCAAGGCTACATTTGTCTTTCCTTATTATATTATACCAGGGAGGGAGACGACATTGGGCTGTTTATTACACTTGTCCACAAAGTTTTTTTGTCTAACAACTTTGGGGACTTTCAAAGAATAATGATTGGTTAGTTCAATAAGTGTCCTAACGTTTCAACTACTAATTGTAATCTATAGAAGGGGTAATTTTGTGTATCATCTTTGGGGTTGTACATCAATATATCTGCCATTATCTTATCCCTTTAGAGCCCTCGTTAAATTATAACAATTTGTTATGAAAAAATCTTTAAATATCATTTAATGTTATATTTTTTTTAGCAAAGCTACTCTAGAAATAACTTGGTGCGTCTGTCCATCTGTATGGCTAAGGGGAAACATAAATTTCCTGACTACTATTTAAAATTGAAAGCTAAAATTTTTGGTGAAAACTTGTAAGACCTATGCACATCAAGGCTACATACATCTTCCCTTATTATATTATACCAGGGAGGGAGACGACATTGGGCTGTTTATTACACTTGTCCACAAAGTTTTTTTGTCGAACAACTTTGGGGACTTTTGAAGAATAATGGTTGGTTAGTTCAATAAGTGTCTTAACGTTTCAACCACCAATTGTAATCTACAGAAGGGGTAATTTTGTGTATCATCTTTGGGGTTGTACATCAATATATCTGCCATTGTCATATCCCTTTAGATCTCATACATGCTCCATTATTACATTATACTGTTTAAATTTCCCTCCTTTTTATGAAGTTCTCATGATAATACTTCACCCCCCCCCCCCCCTCTTTAACAGTTATCCCACGAATCGATGATGAAATTGACTATAATAGGATTATAGGGGGGAAGGGGTTTGTAACTTAAGAAGGGGTCATCTTAAACGGGTCAACAACATATATTTTCTTTGGGGGAGGGAGAGGATTAAGAATAAAATGAGAGATAAAAAAACAAGGATGACAACTTCCTTAAAAGCAAAATGGTAGTACAAACAAACATTAACACTTGTATTTTGTCTGTTGTTATAACTGAATAATCAGAATATAAATGTTTAAGTAAAAACAAAATTATAAGTGAATATTATAGAGTTGCTATGTTTTCTAAATTGTACAATAGAACAATACTAACAAGCCTAAATTCTAAAAATTCTAAAAAATCTATCTGTTCCAGATGTACAGACGGACGGACGTGCAACCAACCCCAATTATAGAAAAGAAAATTATGATAAGAGATATCAGTAAAGGACGGAGCGGCCTTGATTATAGAAAAGCTTCGCTTTTAAAAATTGGTCCTTAGAAACACATTCTTACAAAGGTATATCTAACATTGTCTCACATGAAAGTTTGTTTTGTTTTAAAGATATGTATTTCATAAAGAAAAGACATATACATACAGAATTACATATTATAGTACGAGACTTTTATTTACATCAACATAGCTTAGTAGCTAGAAATTAATCAGAAAAACAGGAATCACTGTGTTATTAAAAACTCAAGAAAATCAGAGATAAAATTAGTTTCTTGCCCTGCATTTTGTAACAGTTTGAAGGAAAATTGGGTTAGGAGAATTGTATGGGCATGCAGGTTGTTTTTATTCCAATTTGAAATACAGTCTTCTTTGCTTAATTTGAGTGATTTGTCTATAAGCGAAGCTTTTCTATAATTAGGGTCGGTCCGTCCATACGTCCGTCCGTACGTCCGTCCGTCACTCCGTACGTCCGTCCATAACGGATAGCTTTTTTCGTTAATTTAGGCATGTTAGAATTGTCCTATCGATTTCAAACTTTGCATGGTGATTCCTGCAGTAATTAGGTAAGATTTAGAAAGCGTAGCAACTCTATAATCAATTTTGCATCAACTCTTATACATTTATAATCTGATTATTCAATTTTGACACTATACAAGTGTTAATGTCCGTTTGTCCTACCAGTTCAGCGCTTCGCTTTTATGGATGTTGTCATCCTTGTTGTTTCTATAAATGCTCATATTTAAACTTCCTATTGTATAGGATTATGGGGGGTGGGGTGGGATCACAGGGTTTTTTAACCCCCCCCCCCATATTCAATTGAATATGATTTACTTTACAAGGCATAGGAAAAAAGCAAGCCGTTCTTATTTTCTCTGCTCCCTTCCTGAACTACAAATGAATTCTTAAGAGCAACTTTTTTTTTGGGGGGGGGGGGAGGGAGATTAGAATATAGAATTAGTTTTTTTCTTCGGCACCTCGGGGCTAAAAAAACTGGTTTTAATCTTATAATTGTACATTCTATATCCGCGGAAAGCCGTTTATAACACAATGAAAGAAATAACTATTATTGTCCATGTTTTACCTTTTACCTTTATTTTGGCAGAAAATAGTAGTAAATCATATTCAATTGAATATGGGGGGGGGGGGGGCAACTCTGTTTAACTTTAGCCAAATAAAGGAAATCGGAGGGTTTATCAACAAGGATGACAACATCCATAAAAGTGAATCAGTAGTACAAACAAACAGTAACACTTGTAGATTGTCAGAACTGAATAATCAGAATATAAATGTATAAGTATAAACAGAATTATAAGTTAATATTATAAAGTTGTTCCACTTTCTTAATCTATCTGTTCTAGATGTACAGACGGACGGACGTGAAACCAACCCCAATTATAGAAAAGCTTTGTTTTTAACAGCAGTAGATATAATTAACACCCCTTCCCATATCATCTTACATGTATGATATGACCCTTCCCCCCTCTACCTACCCCTATTGGATAGATAACTAAAAGCTTTTCCTTAATCTCTTATAATATTACCCCCCCCCCCCCACGCCAAACATGTATAGACTCATAGAGTCATGGAAAATTTTAATTTAAAATATATTTCTGTTTTCATAAAGTTAATATTTCACAACTCTTCCCCCTCCCCTAATTATTATCATATCAACAAAGTACAATGTCATAAGCAAAGCATCTCTAAAATTGATTCCTAAAAATGTAAGTATGTACTTCAACATTATCCTGTATTTCAACAAATTTACTAACAATTTTGTCTCTACTTTTATACATTTAAATTCTGATTATTCAGTTCTGACACTCTACAAGTGTTAATATTCGTTTATCCTACCGTCCCAGACCTTCGAGTTTAGGGAGTTTATGTCATCCCTGTTTTATAGCTTAAATGGTAGTATCAAACAGCGTTAATTACAGCTTTAAATTTTATTAAACAAATTTAGCTGCTAGTCAAAATATAACCATTCTTGTTATATAGACAAGAACGATGACGTCAAGTACTAACGAAGCTTTGTTGCTAAATCAAAATTAGAGTATTTTTATTTTAAACCATAAGAGCCGGCCATTGGATTTTAAACTGATCCAGATTTTTTACAAGACAAAATTTCATGGACATATAAATAAACAGACCACTGAATAAAGCTATTAAAATATCTAACTTTTTAACCATGCATAATATTAGTATCAAAGCTTTGCCTTTTACCCTTTATAACATAAATTTTTTAATAGATATAATAATCCTCTTTATCTTATTCTTAAAATACTGATTCCTATTCCATAAAAAATATATTTATAGTAAAACAAGGATGACAACATCCATAAAAGCGAAGCTCTGAAACGGTAGAACAAACGGACATTAACACTTGTATAATGTCAGAACTGAATAATCAGAGTGTAAATGTATAAGAGTCAAAGCAAAATTGTAAGTAAATTTGTTGAAAAACTGCTTGATACAGGATAATATTTATGTACATACTTATATTTTTAGGACTTGATTATAGAGTTGCTTCGCTTATAATATTGTACACCCCACCCCCATAATCCTTTGCAATAGGAAGTTTAAATATGAGCATTTATAGAAACAAAAATTAAATTTTACTTTTATTTGAGCCAATGTTAGATATACCCAATGGTAATATTTAAAATTTTCACTTGGTTAAAAAGTGAAGACACTGCTAGTTTTAACCAACCAATTAAAATATCCTTGTATTTATGTTTTGACATGTCCTATACTCAATAGGCATCTATTAAATGTAATCTAAATAAAACAAGGATAACAAGATTATCATCCATTGTCTTATCTCCTAAGTTGTTTACAACCCCCTCCCCCACACATACTCACACAATACAAATACACATAATAAATACTAGGATATGACAATGAAAGAAAAATCGAGATTTTTGGAATAAAGAAAGGGGAGAATAAATTATTTAAAAGTCTTATCTATTATACAAATTTTATATCTAAGTTTTCATATTTATTGAATTGTTTACAAGTACAACTGATATGGTTCTGATATCGCAAAAACCAATCAACCAATATTATTTTTTTTATAATTCATTCTATAAAAATAAAAAACTCATCAATATTTAATTTTTAAAAAAAATTGTATAAAAAGTAAAAAAAAACACTGAGAAAATATTAGGTGTAGAGGTTTCGTGTTCTTTCTAGACAGCCATATTGGCTATTTTTCCAAATTTTGACGGAACGAAAAAATTTATTGGAAAATATCAGTAAATATTAACTTTCAGGATCGTAAAAATTTAGAAAAGATTTTAATATTTATGTTTCATGTCCAAATTCAACCCTTTCCCTAATTATTATAAACGACTTTGGACAGTTCGAAAATAGGGGGAATATTTGAGAAATATTGACCCGTGAGTTTCAAATTTCCATCGTCAAAGATATATTGGATTGATTTCAAATAGACATATGTCTGGTCCTGGGAAGGTTTTAAACTATTTTTGGGGAGGGTGTCTTCATCCCCATCCCCCCCAAAAAAATATTTTTTTTTGAAACTCAAATTTAAAATGGGATACAGTCAACTTTTACCTCTCCTACCTTAAGTACCCCTAGAGGCTTCTAGGGGCGTAGCCGCTAGTAAATGTATAAGATACGAAGCAAAATTGTAAGTAAATTTGTTGAAAAACTGCTTGATACAGGATAATGTTTATGGACATACTCACATTTTAGGACTTGATTATAGAGTTGCTTCGCATAAAATATTGTACTTTGTTGTCCCAGGAGTCATTATACCAAAAATCAGATCAAACGGATAATTAGATCACATAAAGATTTCTTGTTAAAAAAGTAAAAAAATCAACATATTTAAAATGGACGTACGTACATTCTGGTAATGATTATAGAGTTGCTACGATTTCTAAATCGTATCTAACTACTACAGGAATCATCATGCAAAGTTTGAAATCGATAGGACAATTATATCATGCCTAGATTAACGAATAAAAGCTATCTATCTCGGACGAACGGACGGACTGACCCTAATTATAGAAAAGCTTCGCTTTTTAAAAAAGTGATTTCTTATCATGGTCTCTTTTTGATAAGCCCCAAGTTATAGAGTTGCAATGCTTCTAAATGTTTTCTGGAAGATTCTAAAAGAAGTCATTGAACCTTTAGTTTTGTTTCCACATTATTAATCAAAGAACAAGGATGACAACATCGATAAAAGCGAAGCACTGAAACGGTAGGACACGGACATTAACACTTGTATAGTGTCAGAACTGAATAATCAGAATATAAATGTATAAGGGTCAAAGCAATATTGTAATTAAATTTGTTGAAAAAAAATGCTTGATTCAGGATAATGTTTATGGACTTACTTACATTTCTAGTACTTGATTATAGAGTTGCTTCTCTTATTACATTATACTTTATTGTCCAAGGAATCAATATACCAAAAATCAGATCAATCAGATGATTAGTTCACATAAAAATTAGTTGTTAAAAAAGTAAAAAAAATCACCATATTTAAAATGGACGTGCGGACATTTTGGTAATGGTTATAGAGTTGCTACGCTTTCTAGATTGTACCTAACTACTACAGAAATCACCATGCAAAGTTTGAAATCGATAGGACAGTTCTAACATGCCTAAATTAACGAAAAAAGCTATCCGTTACGGACGGACGGACGGACGGACGGACCGACCCTTATTATAGAAAAGCTTCGCTTTTAAAAAGGACAATCATGTGCAGCAAAAACAAGCACTAAGCAATTAGAAGGAACAAGGACCGATTACTTCACACATAAAAGTATTGGTGCTTTCCCCCAAAGTGCCTATTCTAGAACAGAAACACCCTCCCACTTATTTAGAAATTTTAATTAGATTAGGTTAGATCAAATTGAGTACAGGGTAGCCCAGTAAGATTAGGGCACTGCAAGTTTAAGCCCGGCAAAATAGAGCCCTCGCAGAGGCTAGATACAAAGAAAAAAAACTATTCCCTTCAATTTATTTTAAAAACAATAACGCTTTTTTATTCTTTGGCTTAACAACTTTGGGGACTTTAGTGAGTTTTGATTGGTTGATTTATTAAGTTGAGTGTTCAAACGTTTTAACTAATAATCTTAATCAACGGAAGTAGTAATTTCGTGTATCATCCATGGGAATATACATAAATCTATCTGCCATTGTCTTCTCCCTTTAGATCCCTGGATAATTATATCCCTAAGTAACGCAGTAATAACAAGATAATGAATAAAATTTCCCACCTGCAGATGAACTCAATGACAGAGATGCCACATGCTAGTCCCATCCCTCCAAGCAGGACCACAAACACACCTCCAACGTTGTCCAGGCTTAACTCGTTGGCCATTGTTCTGATATCATCCTGAATATTCATTTATTTTATGGATTTTTTTATGCTCGTGACTTCGCCTCTCGCCTCTAGATATTTTTCTATTAAAGGGAGTGTGAACGTAAAAATTTCTCATCTGATTATGAAATCTTAACATTTACTAAGCACATTTCACTACACTGATCAACCAAAAATGTCCTATTCACAAAAATATCCAGAAATAATGCCTTGATTTTATGGTATTTTGAGAGGGAAAAAGGAAAAAACAGGGAAAATCTGAACGTTTTTGTTTCTTATAATGTTTGTAGGGATATTTAACTTGTCATATATAGTTGAAACAATTTACTTACTGTTAAGGATTTATTTTATGCTATAAAATTGCCAATTCGTTTTTTTATAACGTAGTAATTAGGTAATAAAGACATATTTTAAATTCGTATTATTGACAAAAAAAATACCTCACTGTCTACAAAGGGTTGAATCTCATAGGTTATATAAAATAATAATATCCTTTTTTATTGTGTTGAACAATAAATAACCCACTTTGGAGAATTAGTTTACACTTTTATCAGACTGTTTATAAAGAAATATTGCGTCTTTATTATTTACAAATTTGTAATTAAAGGTGGGCGAGAGATGGGCCATTTAAAGTTAATTGGATACTAATAAAAAACCTGTTTCTGGCTTTGTTATTGTATTTGGTTTTCAATAAAAAAATATTGCTTATTTTATCAATTTCTAAGTAACTATACATTGGATTAAAGCAAGGATTATGTTAAAAGCCAGCTTAACTGTTAGGAAAAATCTAGAACTATGTGAAAAAGTTTAATCTTAGCTATAATGGGAGAAAAAAGCAATTTAATGCACATTTTATATAATACGGAAAATTTCTTCCTTTCCCCGTACCTTATAAAAATCGTCGGAAAAAGCCGTTTTTTAAGCAAACAAAAGCGCGTTTTGCTCTATCTGTGAGATATTATGAATGAGATAATGTTAAGATTTGATATTAGCCCAGCAAGACATTTCGCCGTGGAGTCGCCTTCGAGCTCCTGCAATATATGTACCGAGTCCTATGCTACCTCGAATCCCATTCGCCTTGAATTAACACCTAATTTTTGGGCGATAAACGTTGGAAAATCGTCCTTTCAAGCAAAAGGTAGCATGCGAGTTCGCCATCGATATTGTAGCAGAGTATGGGGCGAAGTCGCACAATAGTAGCATAAATTAAAATGCGTCAAAGGAGATCTCGACGGCGACTCGAAAAATTTCTTATACGAACTCCTAAATGCTCCAAACTCAGGGGGAAGCTATAATCATAGAGAAAAGTGGAAGGCGCATGTAGGGAAGGGGGGCGAGAGAGAGATAGACAGAGAGAGAGAGTGAAAGAGAGAGAGATAGAGACAGAAAGAGAGAGAGATAGAGACAGAAAGAGAGAGGAAGAAAGAAAGAATATGTCATTCTCATTTATGTCTCTCAATTTATTCATGTATTAACTCATTGCTTAATTGAATAAATTTACAACTTAGCAGAAATCATACCATTCGCAGCTTCATATAATGATCATTAAGATATGTTTCTGTAATTGCTGTTGTTTAAAAAAAAAGAATGTCTTTTAAAAATAACTTTTTTCACCAAAGACTATCAACACTCTATAACATTATGTATTACCATTTTTTATTGTTTTCAGTTTGAAAACAGAAAGATTGATAGAGTCTTTAAAAAATTATTTGAGTCCCTAGTGGCAAATTTATAAACTATATTTTTTCCCTATCAATTTGGATCATGGGTTGATTGTGTGTTTGATGGATGTGTGTGTTAACACTGTAAAATGCTACGTTTAAGCGACATCGCGTTTTTTCTTCTGCTAGTATTTTCGAGGTCGCCAAAGTTAGCAGAAAAGCTAGTAATTTATGAGGTAGCAAGCTACTAAAGTAGGAGCTCTAAAATACTAGCTAGCTACCATCTTACGAGCTCACAAAAGTTCGCCAAAATGCTACTCTTAGAGATATCGAAAAAGGTAGCATGCTACCTTTTTTTTAAAAGGTTTCGCTGGGAGGATGAGAAAAATTTATGTTCACAGTCCCTTTAATGAAAGGGGTATCGGAGAGGACTTATCTCTTGGAGGGGTATGAATCTTTAAAATACATTCTGCATTAGCCATATGAGTTATTTCTAACGTATCTCATTTACAATTAATTATAATTTATATTTGTCTGTATATCTGTTTGTCTGTATTTCTGACTGTATCTCTTGGTTTTGAAACATGCAAAATTTTGAAAAGGGTTGCATGTAAAACCAGGGTTTATGATTTGAAATATCAATATTATACAGAAATTTCTTTTTTGTAGTAACTCTACACACCCCTCCTTAACCGAACTTTATATTAACAAAATGTCCCAAACATTCGGACAATTGGGCGTTCAAATAGGACCTATTGGTCGTTAGAATCAGTTGAGAACAAAATCCTAGCCGTTCCTTCTTGCCTGAAATGGCCATTTCAAGATTTCAAGTCAAATTACACTAAATAACCTGATACAAACTTCACTATTCTTTGAATATTTTAGTGTAATTGTAGTGTGACAGCCCTAAAACAGAGTAGCTTTGCTCTTCTGACCAAACTGACTGTTTGGAGTTCCTAACAGGAAGTGCCTTATTGTGTTAACACAAGTTGGGATTTGAACCTATTCCCAAAACTATCCAACATGGAATGGGGTTCCCTACAGTCAGGCCCCTGCACATGAAAATCGGCCTGGTCTTGATCACCATCTTTGTCCTGGGTGGAGGGGGGAGCAGTTTGATGCATAACCTCAGCCCTATCCAGATGGAGCCTCCTGGAGGAACCTTGAATACCATCGGTGTGTACATCTAAGAATAGCCCCTGTCCAGTTTCACCTTCTCAGGAGCCTTGGCCTCTACCTTAATGGGAATTGCCAGCAACTCCATGCTAACCATATCCTTGTCATTGGTCAGCTCTGTACAGATGGGAATAAGGGCCGTGGCTTGCAGGGCCCTCATGAGAGCTTCCTTGGCCAGACAGTTAATTCTACGGCTAGTGTGCTTCTTGCCTTAAGTTGCTGGTGGAGGTAGGGGCTCTGTACCTTATCCAGGCTTGTTAGGGTTGGGGCCACTGGCTTAATGGAGTGGGGGCGACCTTGGTTACTCTCCCAACTGATCCATACCTGCTTGGGTCCATCAGAACAGTAACAAAACAGTCCCCCAACTCCCTCAGAAAGAACCCTCCCAGGTTCAGGGCATGGTTTAAGGAGGATCAAGATCAGGGTAGGGCTAAGATGAGATGCTAGATCATCACAGCCACCACAGAAGAAGAGCTGTATGTAGTGGGCCGCATTCTTTGCTCAAGATGCAAGTTAGCCATACCCTGATCTTGGCTCTCAAGGAGTTAATGGTGATGTGCATCTTGAACCATGCCCTGAACCTGGGAGGGCTCTTTCTGAGGGAGTTGGAGGACACAGTTGCTGTTTGGTGGACCTAAGCTGATGGTATGGATCAGTTGGGAGAGTAGCCATGGTCACCCCATTTCCATTAAGCCAGTGGCCCCAAGCCTGGGGAAGGCTCTGAGCTCCCACCACCACCACTCAGTTTTGAGAGTAGTCATGATCAGCATGAGGAGGCATGAACTGGATAGGGCTAGTGTTATACATCAAACTGTCCCCCAGGACAGAGATGGTGGTCAAAACCTGGACAAACTTCCAGCTCACGGGGCCTGACTTTGGTGAACCCTAGGTACAAGTCTAACAAGGAGCTGACCCTGCTACTAACAACAGCCAGGATCAGCAGAGGGTATCCAGAGGGGCATGCATACAAATTACTGTCGTCATGCTGTAATATACAGCTATTACATGTTGGATAGTTTTGGGAATGGGTTCGAATCCCAACTTGTGTTAACACAATAAGGCACTTCCTGTTAGGAACTCCAAACAGTCAGTTTGGTCAGAGGAGCAAAGCTACTATGTTTTAGGGCTGTCACACTACAATTACACTAAAATATTCAAAGAATAGTGAAGTTTGTATCAGGTTATTTAGTGTAATTTGACTAGAAATCTTGAAATGGCCATTTCAGGCAAGAAGGAACGGCTAGGATTTTGTTCTCAACTGATTCTAACTACCAATAGGTCCTATTTGAATGCCCAATTGTCCGAATGTTTTGTTAATATAAAGTCCGGTTAAGGAGGGGTGTGTCTATATATTATTGTATGTATATCATACAATAATAAAAGATGTTCTATCTATAAATAATTAATTTTATTGATATTGATTATCTTATTTCATTATTCATGGTCAGAATGCGTAGCTACTCTAATTTAAGATCTTGCTAATCACTGAAACCATTGAGTTCTCCATATTAAGAAAGCTTCATATAGGTCATGGTATGGCTGTATCACTGCCCCTATATCCATCTACAAATACTTAGTTGCTAGGGGCTCAGATGTTAATATACTTAAAATAAAGATATTAAGGGTGAGGTTTATTAACAAACTTACCCTTTTATCAAAATTATTGATTACAGTAATACACTTTATCTAAAAAGACGTACTGGGATAAAGTTGCTCAAAAATCAGCATGTGACGTCATAAAAATGAGGGAGATGAGAGGAGAAGCGGGAAAGAAAACCACTAAAAAAGAGATGGATTATCCCTCATTTTTTTTACGCCACATACTGATTTTTTGAGCGACTTTCTCCCCGTTCTAAAAAGACAGTAAAATTTTTACCAATGCGCTCAAATTGGAACCTGGCTGCTACCAAAAGTCTAAAAAATGCCCCTTCACATGATTTACTTTTTTATTTTAAAGACTTTAGAATATTATATAGCTGTATACTCATTTTAGAAATATATTGACTCCTTTTTGATAGCCTAAAACCAAAAGATTATTATAAATATCATAGAAGTTTTCTTCTAGACAATAAAATCAACATGTTTTCGTATTTTTAAGATGATTCTTGTTGCGCTGATTATAAATATACTTGTTTTTGTTTGAAGATAAAAGATTACAACATATGCAAAGTTATAGTTATTGATATGATATATATTTTCTCGTATTCATTCGAATCCGGTGGATAGGAACCGGTTCTCATCCATACGAAAAAACTATGTCTAGCATCGTATTATATCCAGCTTTCTACGAATATAAAAATGTACAATCATAAGATTAAAACCAGCTTTTTTTAGCCCGTGCCTACGGCACCTAGGGGCTAAAAAACTGGTTTTAATCTTATAATTGTACATTCTATATCCGCGGAAAGCCGTTTATAATACGATGCGAGAAATAACTATTCTTGCAACTTTTTACCTATCAAATACTACCGACTTCAAGAGGGATTTTTAGAGTGAATGTTCAATCCTGAGAAAAATAGCCAAGAGAGCTGAAGGAGGCAGTTCCTTAAAGAACAGAACCCATTCCGTTCAGAGGTTGCAGATATTTTTGGTTTATATCAAAAGTCATATGAAAGGTTTGTAAATATTTTTGTTGTTGTTTTTTGTGAGATTGTTTCAATACTTTACTATCCCTAACAACTTTTGCATTTAAGTCAACTTATAAGTGTAAAAATGGATGCTTTTCTATTAGAGCTAATCTTTACCTTCAAACAAATCGTTTAAAAATCTAATTTTTATTATGCAGTTTCACAACATTTTTAAAGTCTTCGGAATGCATTTTTATTTTGGTGGGAGGAGGAGGATTTAAATAAATCCAATAACCTTAAACAGCTTTATTGGAAATTGAAAGTTAATATTCTAACCGTTTAAGAGATCTTAAGTTTTACACAAACACTTTAATTAGAATGTTAACAATACAAATACGTCCATTGCAGATATATTTGAGTAATTTGTTTATTGATAAATGAAGGGTTTGACTGCCGCATACAAATCCGCAGCCGCGTTATTATACTTCTTGCAAAATTAAGCCACTATTTTTATACTTTGCAATAGCTTGCGACTGAAGCCAGCCCCAGCTGAATATTCTGGGACAGTAGACAGTGTCATGTGTGACGTCATAAAACATGTCTATCATTCTTCTCTTTTTTAGGGGTTTCCTTTCCCACTTTTCCTATCATCCTTCCTTTTTAGACTATTTTTATGACATCACACATGAAACTTTCCGCTGTCCTCAACCTCTTACAATCATCATCCGTGCAACTGTGCCAAGCTTACTTACTTACATCTATAGCTAAGTTTAGCTTCGACTGCGGCTGACAAACCAAGGATAATTGCTTTAACATATTTTATTATTCATTGCTTTGTTTATTATTTATATACACTGCAATAGTCTTATATGCGTAGCAACTATTTAATTTTCTGCGATTTTATTTCAGTAACATTATTTTTTGTTGGCCAATATGAAGCTTCTCTTAAATTGATCTCTCATTGACCAAAAAATTAGCTTTATATAATACAAACCTGCTGGTCAACTGGGATATTATAAAAATGTATGAAAAGGTTTCTTACCTTACATTTACCGCCGCCATTTTTTTCTTTCCACCATTTTGTTTTCAGCTGATGTAATTTTCCCGCCTCCTGGAGTTGCAAGATGGCGCTTGAGAAGGGAACTCGGTATGGTGACCCTAAAACATTTTGATTAGTTAAAATGATCCCTATTGAGACGAATTGTATCTTTTACTCTTCATTATAAAAGGGATAGTTGCATTAAGTGCATTTCACAAGTTTGATTGCAATCTTAAGTTACAAGAATACCATCCAACATAAATAATTTTGTATTGCTATAAATAGCAATCTATTAGGCACCAATAAAATAGTTATCACGCTGTTTTTGTGAAAACAGAGCTGGATCTTTAAATCGTTTTTATAGTGCGCTGAATCGGGGCGATTCAGAGGTGAACCGTAGGCGCGCTGGTGGTTAGCCACAGCGCGCCTATAAAACATTGATATTTAAAAGATTTTCAGTGCGGTGTTGTTAAATCACTTGCGACACTCAATAAAATATCGATCCGCGCCAGTACAACTTTATTACATAAGCCATGTCAGTAAGGCATTTTATGTAAAATTCCATGTCAGCATGGTATTTTATATAAAACATTAATATACAGTATGACCCTCGAAAAAGTATTTTTAGGCATCTGCAGCCCTTATTTCTCAATGAATTATTAAAAAATGCATATGTCCTTGTTCTCCATAGTTTTCCACGTAAGTAGATATAAAAAAAAAATTTTTACCTCCATTAACACCGGAGATTTTTAGTGCTAAAGTTTTGAAAAAGTGACTGAGGAAAAAGTAACTTTTAACATGAAACGACTTTTTAAGCAAAATTAAGCTAGAAATCCTTTTATTTTTGTTACTAGCAGAAACTTTATACAAAAATGAAATAAAAAATTTAGTTTTTGAGTAAAAAGCATTTTTTTACACATATTTTTTGAGTCTTTTTAGTTTAATGATATTTTGAAAAACTTACTTATTAGGCAAAATTGTTTAAGATTA
Organism: Acartia tonsa; assembly: GCF_053477335.1. NCBI lineage: Eukaryota > Metazoa > Arthropoda > Copepoda > Calanoida > Acartiidae > Acartia > Acartia tonsa. The sequence continues at coordinate 38,731,243 of NC_137272.1, forward strand.
AAAAACCAAATAAATCTCTATGAATATAGCAGGAAAATTGTTTTTGTTTCACAATCCTAACTTTAATAACAAAAAAGTTATAAAGAAAATAAAAATAAAACATAATGATTTTTTAGTCTAAAAAGCTTAATTTACCCCCTATTAAATAATTGAGATGTCAGAAAAGTAGGCGGAGCAACTGTCATAATTAATCCTTTTCTATAAATAAGGGTTAATAAATAACCTAAAATTTGCAAATAATCAATTCATTCAGTAGTATTTTTTGCCATTAAAAATTTATATTTTTTGGTGGAATAAAAAAGAAATATTTAGTTAACTTGTTTTTCTTTGTGTCTCATTATTCAGTTGCCAGAAAAACATAATATAACTATCCAAAAAATAAGAGAAACAAAAAAAAAATCTTTTCTCAGTCACTTTTTAAAAACTTTAGCTCTAAAAATCTCCGGTGTTAATGGAGGTAAAAAAAATATTTTTATATCTACTTACGGGGAATACTATGGAGAACAAGGACATATGCATTTTTTAATAATGCATTGAGAAATAAGGGCTGCAGATGCTTAAAAATACTTTTTCGAGGGTCATACTGTATAATTTACTTTAAAGATAACTATAAAAATGTTTTCACGATAGTTTTGCAATAAAATATTAAAGTAATTAAATATAAATATTTATTTATTAAATAAATAATGCCGATTTGAACCGGCAATGACACTTGGTGAGTGGCATTGCCGCGCCAGTACTGCGCCACTGGGTGCGCCAAATCGCCCATGCAAATTCGATTTAAAGATTGGTATTTAATAATTTGATGGCGCGCCGAATGAATCGCCCCGGTTTAAATCACCTATAAACGATTTAAAGATCCAGCTCAGTACAGCCATTTATGTTGCATATATCCAAAAAATATAATTTTCATGTCTTGATATTTTTAAAACTACCTGGTAGAAAATTGAATTTCTTTCAAATATATGGTCTATAGTTACAGTTTTAACTCTTGAACAGAAAAAAATATGCAGTTCGCTAATTTCAAGTTTAAATGCACTTCGTGCAACTACCCTTTTTATATTTATAAAAAAACGAAGTATTTGAAGGGATATGTTTTTTAAAGTGTTGTGCAAGAAAGGATTGGTCTAAAAAAAGGAAAATTATATTACCTGGTGTGAACGCAATGCCATAGCCTTTAGAATCCAATAATCCTCCTATTTGGATTAACTGACAATTTCTCTCAATCTAAAATGAGAAGTTTTTTTAGGAAATCAACACAACAATAAAAAGTCAATTTATTTCAACAAAAATATGTATATACTACTATGTCTGTACTAATAATGGCTCTTATTTGAATCATGGGGGAGTTGGCAGAAAAAAAAGCATAAAATTATCCTGGCACCCGTTATAAGCTTCCCAAGCTTAGATAAAATCGGTTCAGTGGTTAGAGCGGACAAACAAACAAAAACCTTACTACTCTAATAAATAGAAAATAGAAGAAAAGAAAATTTGCTAAGAAACAAACAATAAAACATATTGTATTTTTTGGCAAATATCTTACGAGAAGGAGCAGTTAGGACTTCAACTAACCTGATAGTGTATAGAATTAGACTCCATGAGAAAAGCATAATTTCCATCAGATTCTAGAACTCTATTCACACCCTCCTTGTTAGATTTACAGAACACTTGAATTAAACATTTTTTGTCATACAGAATGAAAAGGTAAAATTTAAATAAGATTAAAGCTAAGGAGGTAAAAATAAATAATCTTTTTTTAATGCCGTAATTGTCTGTTTTGGGAGACTAAGTGATTATGGTATCTTTTTCTGTATGATAAACCTGTAGGATTTTGTGATTCCATAAACGCAGTCATCCGAGCATAGGTGGGAATTTTTGAGTCCTAAATTAAAATACAAGGTTAAGTAACAGGGAAGAACTTTGGATTTAATTTTCAAATATGTGACAATGCAATATACAAAAAAGAACTCATTTTTTCAAATTGTATGACCTAGGAAAATGAAAGCTCTATTTGATTTTCATCTATATTTCATAAAATTTATTGGTACATTTTATACAGCTAATTAATTTGTAGATATTAGTGTGGAAGTTTAGTAGAATCAACTTAAAACAATCGTACTTGCTTAATTATTAGTGCGATTAATTAATAGAGAATAAATGTGTGAATATGTACAAAGTTTGTAATAATCATTTATCTCATCGTATCATAGACAGCTTTCCGATGATATTAAAATTAAAGATTATAAGATTGTTAGCTACAGGGGACGAAGGTATTGGCTAGCTAACAAGACTGATATTGATTTCAATTTTAATATTAGTGGAAAATTGTCTGTAATTCGATATTTTAAAGTATGGCTGAGAACCGCGCCGGTTCTAATCCACCAGATACTAATCGGGATAAATACACTTACCCTGAAAAAGGCTCTAGTGGAACCAGATTCAAGACATCCATACTTGATTTTGGTCTGTTTGGCCAGATCTTCTGCCGATTCTATTGGCGATTCCATACGTTCAACTGAAACAAACAAGAATTCTTAATACAGGGTGTTTTTTAATGGTACAAAAGTATTGCTTAATTTAACCAACCTACCCTTCACAGATTTTTTTTCATTTTCTTGTGGAGTTTGTAATCAGAAATATGCATTTTCGACAATATAACTTTAAATGAAGCTAGCTGCCAAACAGATGACAAAATAGTCTCTTTCCACTTACCAATAGACCCAAAAAAGAAAGATATAACCCAAAATAAAGCAAAGCTTTGCTTTTAAAAACAAAAAAATCGTCCAGTTTAAAATGGATATACTGACTTTCTTGTAATGATTGTAGGGTGTTAATATTTCGAAATTGTACCTTTACTCTAAAGGAATTATCATGTACGGTTTGAAATGGATAGGACAATTCTAACATGCCTTAATTTACGGTAAAAGCTATCCTTTATAGAAGGACTGACCAACCCTATATGTAGAATAGTATGAAGTAAAATATTTATTTTTAACAGGAAAAGCTTTTTTTATTTCTCCATTTATTGACATAAACTTATTTTCAGTTGCGCAGCTACTCATTACCAAGGGTATGTCAGTACGTCCGTCACAACGTAAAATTTTTGGACTGCTAAACAAAAATATTTAAAAGCTTTTGGTACGAATTGCTCTAAAGTTTACAAAGGTCATTATACCCCATCAAGCTAAAGACGTTTAATTAGCACAAACATAGGCGCAACACAAAGGTCGAGCAATAAAAGAGTTAACACTTGCATTACCTATTTGAAAGATGGCAACCAGCTACTATACACGTACATATATGTATGTTTTGCTGTGCCACTTTTGGACAGTTATTTCCATGTTTTATTTTTATCGGCTGGCACAGACATATTTATTTAACCATTTTACAACTCTATAATTTTTATATTGGTCAGGCCAGGGACATGTAAAGAAAGAAACAATTTATAAAACCAATTAAAGAGAGAGAGAGAGAAACAGAGACAGAGAGAGAGAGACAGAGAGACAGAGAGAGAGACAGAGAGAGAGACAGAGAGAGACAGACAGAGAGAGAGACAATGAGACAGTAAGAGTGAGACAGAGAGACAGAAAGAGTGAGAGAGATACAGAGACAGACAGATACAGAAAGAGAGAGAGAGAGAGAGGGAGATATATTAAGAGAAAAAGAGAAGAAGAAGAGAGAGAGATAAAGAGAGGAAGAGAGATAGATAGATAGAGAGAGAGACAAAGAGAGAGAGACAAAGAGAGAGAGACAGACAGACAGACAGAGACAGACAGAGACAGACAGAGACAGGCAGAGACAGACAGAGACAGACATAGACAGACATAGACAGACATAGACAGACATAGACAGACAGAGACAGACAGAGACAGATAGAGACAGACAGAGACAGACAGAGGCAGACAGAGACAGACAGAGACAGACAGAGACACACAGACAGAGACAGAGACACACAGAGGCAGACAGACAGACAGACAAACAGACAGACATACAGACAGACAGACAGACAGAGACAGACAGACAGACAGAGACAGACAGACAGACAGACAAACAGACAGGCATACAGACAAACAGACAGACATACAGACAGACATACAGAGAGAGAGAAAGGGACGGAGATAGCGATCTTGTGAAATAGCGTGAGAGAACAGACAGACACAGTTAATTATGAAATAGCATCGCTAAGAAATATTATTGCAACTAGAAATTTAGGATCATATGAAGGAATTGAAGTCATTCCTAAAAAGGACAGAAATCCCCTTCCTTGGATATAGGAAGGCTATTTCCTTTCCTTTTTCTTACAAATTCTCAGTAAGGAAGGTTATTTCTGTCCACTATCTTACAAATTATCACTAAAGGAAGGTGACCTCTGTCCACCATCTTACAAATTCTTCCTAGTTCTTAGAAATTCTTCCTTTTCCTCACTATTACAACCATGTTTAATTAATCTACCTCATTTCACCAAATTCTTCCTTATTTCAAGAAAATCTACCTTATTCCCTCAAATTCTTCCTTGTTATAAGAAATTCTACCTTATTCTAAGAAAATTTACCTTATTCTAAGAAATTCTTCCTTATTCTAAGAAAATCTACCTTATTCTCCCAAATTCTTCCTTATTCTAAGAAATTCTTCCTTGTTCTAAGAAAATCTACCTTATTCTAAGAAATTCTTCCTTATTCTAAGAAAATCAACCTTATTCTCCCTAATTATTCCTTATTCCCCCAAATTCTACCTTATTCTAAGAAATTCTTACTTGTTCTAAGAAAATCTACCTTATTCTAAGAAATTCTTCCTTATTCTAAGAAAATCTACCTTATTCTAAGAAATTCTACCTCATTCTAAAAAAATCTACCTTATTCTAAGAAATTCTTCCTTATCCTAAGAAAATCTACCTTATTCTAAGAAATTCTTCCTTGTTCTAAGAAAATCTACCTTATTCTAAGAAATTCTACCTTATTCTCTCTAATTCTTTCTTATTCCCCCAAATTCTACCTTATTCTAAGAAAATCTTACTTGTTCTAAGAAAATCTACCTTATTCTGAGAAATTCTTCCTTGTTCTAAGAAAATCTACCTAATTCTCCCAAATTCTTCCTTATTCTAAGAAAATCTACCTTATTCTAAGAAATTCTTCCTTATTCTAAGAAAATCTACCTTATTCTAAGAAATTCTACCTTATTTTAGAAAATCTACCTTATTCTCCCAAATCCTTCCTTATTCTAAGAAAATCTGCCTTATTCCCCCAAATTCTTCCTTATTCTAAGAAATTCTTCCTTTTTCTAACAAATTCTTCCTTATTCTAAGAAAATCTGCCTTATTCTAAGAAACTCTTCCTTATTCTAAGAAATTCTACCTTATTCTAAGAAAATCTACCTTATTCAAAGAAATTCTTCCTTATTCTAAGAAAATCTACCTTATTATAAGAAAATCTAACTATTTCTCCCAAATTCTTGCAAAACATAGCAAATTCTTGCAATATATAGGAGTCCCAAACTCAAAAACAAATTTTCAGCGCGATCCGACCACCCGCTCTCAAGATATGGTGACCTGGTGTCCTTGGTACCGACGGTAAGATTTGGGAAATGGTTCGAATCCTTAGTAAATTTGGTCAAAGTCCAAAAATATTTTGACACTTTTCAATTTTTGATCAAAATTATTTGTCCACCTGGGTATTTTTTCTTCAAAATATTGACTAAGTGCCAAAATATTTTTGGCCTTTACTGCCAAATTTATTAAGGATTCGAACCATTTCCCAAATCTTACCATCGGTACCAAGGACACCAGGTCACTGTATCTCAAGAACGGGTTGTCGGATTGTGCTGAAAATTCATTTTTGAGTTTTGGACCCCTATATATTGCAAGAATTTGCTATGTTTTGCAAGAATTTCTTAGAATAAAGCAGAATTTCTTAGAATAAGGAAGAATTTGTTACAATAAGGTAGATTTTCTTAGAATAAGGAAGAATTTCTTAGAATAAGGTAGAATTTCTTAGAATAAGGAAGAATTTGTTACAATAAGGTAGATTTTCTTAGAATAAGGAAGAATTTGTTAAAATAAGGAAGATTTTCTTAGAATAAGAAGAATTTGTTAGAATAAGGTAGATTTTCTAAGAATAAGGAAGAATTTGGGAAAATTAGGTAGATTTTCTTAGAATAAGGAAGAATTTCTTAGAATAAGGTAGATTTTCTTAGAATAAGGAAGAATTTCTTAGTATAAGGTAGTTTTTCTTAGAACAAGGAAGAGTTTCGTAGAATAAGGTAGATTTTCTTTGAATAAGGTAGAATTTGGGGGAATAATATAGATTTTCTTAGAATAAGGAAGAATTTCTTAGAATAAGGTAGATTTTCTTAGAACAAGGAAGAATTTCTTAGAATAAGGTAGATTTTCTTAGAATAAGGTAGAATTTCTTAGAATAAGGAAGAATTTCTTAGAATAAGGTAGATTTTCTTAGAATAAGGAAGAATTTGTTAGAATAAGGAAGAATTTATTAGAATAAGGAAGATTTTCTTAGAATAAGGTAGAATTTCTTAGAATAAGGAAGAATTTCTTAGAATAAGGTAGATTTTCTTAGAATAAGGAAGAATTTGTTAGAATAAGGTAGATTTTCTTAGAATAAGGAAGAATTTGTTAGAATAAGGTAAATTTTCTTAGAAAAAGGAAGAATTTGGGAGAATTAGGAAGATTTTCTTAGAATAAGGAAGAATTTCTTAGAATAAGGAAGAATTTGTTACAATAAGGTAGATTTTCTTAGAATAAGGAAGAATTTGTTAGAATAAGGTAGATTTTCTTAGAATAAGGAAGAATTTCTTAGAATAAGGTAGATTTTCTTAGAAAAAAGAAGAATTTGGGAGAATTAGGAAGATTTTCTTAGAATAAGGAAGAATTTCTTAGAATAACGTAGAATTTCCAGAAAATAAGGAAGAATTTGGGGGAATAAGGTAGATTTTCTTAGAATAAGGAAGAATTTCTTAGAATAAGGTAGAATTTCCTAGAATAAGGAAGAATTTGGGGGACTAAGGAAGAATTTGGGGGAGTCAGGTAGATTTTCTTAGATTTAGGAAGAATTTCTTAGAATAAGGTAGGTTATCTGAGAATAAGTGAGAATGTGTAAGGAAAAGGTAGACATTGTTATGAAAAGGTAGAATTTGGAGGAACTAGGTTAATTTTCTTAGGATTAGGAAGATTAAGTGAGATTTAGGGAGGTGATTTTTATTCTCTTTTTCAGATATGTGAGAAAAAGGAGAGTGATTTTTGTCCATATTTCACTTATCTGAGAAAAAGGAAGATGATTTCTGTCCTTTTTGGAATGAAATTTCTGTCCTTTTAAGGAATGACTTCATTTCCTTCATATGATCCGAAATTTATTATCCAAAAGTAGCAACGCAATCAATAGGACAAATTTACTGTAAAAAAAAATTTTAATAACATATGTCTTTCAATGCATCATTGGTATATAAACTGTTCAAATAAATGTAATATATAGGACTTCATACTAAGTTACTAACATTTATATAATTGTTCAACCAATAATGAGGGAGATAAGAGGAGAAGTGGGAAAGAAAGAGCTGTATTTGATGCCATAAAGTGGACATAATCCTTACAAATTTCTTGTCATAGATTATGACAGAATATCTTAGGTAAAGATTAGCTGCGCTACTTACGAATTATCTTATTACAGACATTAGAGTTAAACACCAGAGGGAGAAAGGGTTAAATAACTGTATCTTCCCATCGCAATCGTCTTGTGCAAACTTTCTATTGGGTCAATGAAAATCAACCAATGGTGTTGCCTATATTAACACAGCAAAGCAGCAGAAAATAATTTAGAAACAGACGAAACAGGTCTTTGAAAAAGGAGGGGAGGTAGTTGTCTGTATATACATCTATACTATAGATCTGTTCTACAGACCTACTAACAAAAGACAATTATAGAAAATCAACCAATGGTGTTGCTTATATTAACACAGCAAAGTAGCAGAAAATAATTTAGAAGCAGACGAAACAGGTTTTTGAAAAAGGAAGGGAGGTAGTTTTCTGTATATACATCTATACTATAGATCTGTTTTACAGACCTACTGACATAAGACATCTATAGAAAATATTTATATTAAAAATACTGTCTGTAGTAAAACAGGGAAAAAGGTAAGATCAATGGAAAATAATTAACTCAACATTGCCCCTATGAACAATGGATGTAGAATATACGTGGATGATAAAAAAGGAGAAAAATTGTGGTCAATTTAGGTTGCAATTTCCCTCCGCATTTAATGGTCTGGCCGTTTATACAGCGAAAGGAAAGAGAATGGGATAGCTCGTTTTTTTAGCCCACTACAGAGTTCACCTTTTTCTCAGACACCTTTTCAAAACTTTAGCTCTAAAAATCTCCGGTGTTAATAGAGGTAAAATTAAAATTTTTATGTATGCTTGTGTGGAAATGTACAGAGAATAGGATTTATGCTATTTTTTATGATACATTGAGAAATAAGGGCTGTAAACCCTAAAAGATACTTTTTCGTGGGTCTTACTGTAGAAAATGTAAATTGATGTATAAGATCCAAGTAATAATATATTCATTCCCAGAACGGTCCTGCAGTTACCGAGACGAAAAGTTACAGAAAAAGAGACTTTACATAATATTATGTAGACTAAGAATATGTGGTGTAGATGAACTTATCTTGCAATTGAATTATCCCTCACTCCCTGAATAAAAAGCTAAATATTTGGAATGTTGAGAAAATTAAAAGAAAACGTTCTACCCCATTAAATGTATGAAATATGTAGAAATGGACGGATTTAGGGGTACTTTCCTTTAAAGCATGACTTGGACCATTTAACCACCTTCCTCTCTCGCGAAAAAAAATGGGGGGATGGGCATTTATGAACATGGAATTCTTTCTACACCCCCGCGTTATGACAAAATATACCTTGATTACAAAGATAAACGATTTTCATTTGATTGATGTAATCACGTTTTCTTTGTACCTAACCCCGGCGAGAGGGGACTCTAAACCTGCGTGGCTTATCTATGTATTGCTACACCCTATCCAACTTAACCGTCCTTGCCTAAGCTATATAATTACTTTTGCTTTAATGACCCATCATCATCTATTTTTTTGTGGGGGGAGGAAGCGTTGTTATAGAGTTCCTTAGCTTGAAGATTTTGTCTAAAGTTCTACAAATGTTTCTATTAGGATTTTAATACTTGGTTTTGTATATTACATATTTCTCAGCTTCATAAATAAGAATTTGGATGTTCATATTTGTTCTATTTGTCAATAGAGTAAATACATTAAATATTAATCGATTTCATACAAAAAAAAGAAAAAATTTTCAAGTTCAAAAAGGAAACATTTTAAATGTTGGAAAATTATTTTATGCAAACAAAAATTATTACCTGTAAGAAAAGCGGCCAAATTAGCAGTGTAGGATGAAATCATAATGAGAGTGAAAAACCACCACATTCCAGCTACCATCCGAGTTGATACAGCCCTGAATACATAAATAGATAGTTAGATTTATATTGTATGATGAAATCATAATTAGATTTTTTTAAAACCACCACATTCCAGCTACCATACGAGTTGATACAGCTCTTAATAGATAGATTGATAGATAGATTATTATATTGATAGATAGTGTATGATGATATCATAATTAGAGTGAAACACCTCCACATTCCAGCTACCATACGAGATGATACAGCCCTTAATAGATAGATAGATTAATAGATTGATAGACAGTATAAGTTGAAATCACGATAAGAGTGAAAAACCACCACATTCCAGCTACCATACTTGTTGATACAGCTCTAAATACATAAATAGATTGTTCAATATGTTGATTAATGATTCATCGTTGGATTGATTGATTGATATATTGGTAGGTTAATTGATTGATATATTTCTGAATAGATTGCGTAATAGATTACTTAACCCTTACAGATCGGGCCCCAATTCCCACCTTAATAGATCGGGGGGGGGGGGGGGGGGGGCTCTTAGATCCCCCCCTCTATCTCGGCTCCTGGTACAGATAAAGACGTAAAATTTTTTTCTGGTGGTCCATGTGTATTTTTAGAGAAAATTACTTTTTCTAGTCATAGCGGCCAGACCGCTCCTTAGCCGCTTTTTAGCGGCCAGCCGCTAAATTTTAAAACATCTGTAGAGCAGCCAATTTTGCAGCTAAGATGACCAAATTTTAGGACGAACTTTCATTTTTCATAACAAAAACATTACTTTTTCTGATCATCGCCGAAAAACGGCAAATAACGGAAACCGCCATTTTTGACGGTTACGGCGGTAAAACGGCGGTTGGCGGCGCAAATTAATATTTCTATCTGTTTATTATTGCTCAAGGCTTTACCAAAAAAAATTATAGGTCTCTTGCTGTAATAGAAGCCACGATATTCATGATATATGTCTGTAGTAAAAGCAGGAAAAAAATCGGTCATAAAGTCGGTCAGGGAGCGGTCAAACGGTCATAACACCACTTTTCTCAGAAGGTCATTGATATCTAAGTATTCACCAAAAAAAATTTAGGTTTCTACCTTATACACAAAAGTCATAATGTAGAAATTAAGATTTATTTAGAATTTTTTCTAATTTTTTTGCTACCCAACCGACTTTGACCGGACACCACGACCGACACAGACCAGATATCCTAATAAAATCAACTCTTGTCGACGTATAATTACTAAACTTAAAAAGTCATAAAGTTACAGCTCTCCATCTTACCTACAAAAAAAATGAGATTGAAAAAACTATCTGTAATTAATACACTGCTAAATAGATTGCTGGATAATTTGCTTGATAGACAGATTGATGAAAAGATTGATAAATAGATTGATAAATAGATTAATAAATATGTTAATTGATAGATTCATCAATAAATTTATTGGTGGGATGATTAAACAATCAAAAGATAGATTGGTAAAACATTGATTAATAGATTGATGGAAATGTGTATTAATTGATAGAATTCTCAAAAGATTGAGTGAATTGATTGAAAGATTGATTGCTAGATTATTTGATACATTGAATGGATTGATTGATTATATTGATTTGTGGATTTATTAGATAGATTGATTATGTTCATTGTTATATTAGATTGATTGATGGATAGATTGATTAAGATATTGATTGAATGATTGATTAAATGATTGATTGAATGCATGATTAAATGAATGACTGATTAAAAGATTGAAAAAGATTGATTGAATGAATGACTGATTAAAAGATTGAAAAAGATTGATTAAATGAGCAATTAAAAGATTGCTGGATAAATTGAACAGATAGATTAATTGGTAGATTGAGTAATATATTTGACATTGATCGATGATTGTTTAATATATTTAGGGTTGAAAAAAGCACATAAGGATGTACAAAGAAGGGGGGGGGGGGGTAAGGTGTTATTAATCTCCCAAAAGAGAAAAAACTTTGAGATGCCGTCGACATAATATTAGCAAAAAAAGTTTAACAGGGTAGGGACGAATAAAGTAGCACCTGCCTTCTAGGTCCATAATGACCTGAACTTGGAATATTTTTCCCCCCACAAATGGTCCAAAGTAAAGTGTGGTATGATTAAGACGGACAGGGAGCTGTATATAATAAAAAGGATGACAACATCCATAAAAGCGAAGCACTGAAACGGCAGGACAAACGGACATTAACACTTGTATAGTGTCAAAACTGAATAATCAGAATATAAATGTGTAAGAATCGAAGCAAAATTGTAAGTAAATTTGTTGAAAAAGTGCTTGATACAGGATAATGTTTATGGACATACTTACATTTTTAGGACTTGATTATAGAGTTGCTTCGCTTATAAAATTATACTTTGTTGTCCCAGGAATCTACATACCAAAAATCGAATCAATCAGATGATTTGATCACATAAAAATTTGTTGTTAAAAAAACATGTTTAAAATGGACGTACGGACATTCCTGTAATGATTATAGAATTGCTACGCTTTTTAAATCGTACCTAAATACTAAAGGAATCACCAAAGTTTAAAATCGATAGGACAATTCTAACATGCCCAAATTAACGAAAAAAGCTATCCATCTGTGACGGAAGGACGTACTGACCGACCCTAATTATAGAAAAGCTTTGCTTTTAAAAACAAATAGTAAAATAAAGCCATTAAATAAGGATTACAACATCCATAAACCAATTTTTATGACACAATTATATAGTAAATTTACTTTTTGTAGAGTAGTTGCATTCTAAATATTTGATAAGATGTAAAAATATTCACAAAAAAATACATTGATTATGACTTACAGATAATTAAAATTTCAAAAGTGCTTAGTTTCAAGTTAATTAAAGCCCTTCGCGGTAAAAGAATAAGCCTATTTCATTAAAGCACATCGTAATGATACAATTTTGGAAAATATTATGAATCTAACATTTAGTTTTACGAAGAATTGTCACTATTTTTGATAATTAAGTGCAGAATTGTGTAGTTTTATTCTGCATCTACAAGTGCATCTGCTAGTGTTCATACCAACATACATTGAGTGTAGAGTAGCTACTCCACATGTTTTAAATGTTGGTTTGTCTGTATGACTCCAAAGGATTGTATGCATTGATCCTACAACAGATCTATAGTATAGATATATATACAGATAACTCTCCCCCCCCCCTTTCCAAGGACTTTTTCGTCTGCTAGCCAATTTTTTCTGCTACTTGGCACTATCGGATGAATTTTAAAAACCCAATTGAGAGTCGGCACAAGGTCCTTGTTAATTACCCCTTCCATCTCTAGGGTTGTACTCTAATAGTCCAACAAACTTAACTTGAGATGGCACTTTCTTTAGGTCGATTCTAAAATCCAATAACTTTAGACCATTACAATAAGTTTGGCAAAGCTTTCCAGTATAATTAAAAAAAATTCTTTTCAAATGTGAAAAAAAATCCATCGACGTGATTCATTATGCATCTTTGAATTGCTAAATTATTTCGCTATATCTTAAAATTAGCCTTAAAGTAAAGACATTAATTTCTTTAAATGAAGTTAGTTTTGAACATGCAATTTTTTTCAAAGCGTAGCCACAATATGACTTATCTTGTCTGTTTATCAAAATGATGATAGAATTTTGACACTCACACACACATTCTAAGTGTTCATTATTTATTCCAAAAGCTTTGCTCTAATATAAAAATTAACTACAGAAAATAAAACAATCTTTCCTAACAAATACTGTGTCAGAGTTTACTGTTTTTTGTTTTTCAATGTATTTCAATGTTAGCTTGCTGCTTGACTTGACTACCAACAGCGAGGCGGGATAGAGGGATATTGGACTGTATATTACGCTGGTACCTACAGTTTTTAGCTGCGTTATCTTATTCTTTGGTTACTTTTATTGAATTTTGTCTAATTGGCTCCAAACTATTAGAGTCCAAACTTTTTAACCAATGATTTTAAGCTACGTAAGTAGTGATTTTGTTTATCATCCTAAGGGTTATACATTATTGTTCAATGTCCTATGCCTGTATATATCCCTAAGGCTACCATAGGACATATTTATCCTTGTTATAAATTAAACTAAAAGTGTTAGATGATGGACTTTCACTATCTAAATGATGTTAAAAATAAATAAATGTTTATTAATGCACAATAGAATTGTTATATTCATTTAAAACTTTGTACTTAGTCATTACACCGATTTTTTTTGCTTTATACACTAATCCATATTTCTTTATAAATTTAAACTTTTGGCTTCTCCCGTTGCCTCTAGTTTTTTATGGACTAAGTTCTTTGATAATTAATAGTTTCTGTCGTTTGTCCATATGTCTGATTTGCTGTTTTTAGGAATATTTTTCATTCTAGTTTTCTTTAACTTTTCGGAAAATAAAGAATTAAAATAAAAGTTATTTGTGTATTTCAATTGTTTTTGTGTATCTACTTTTTCTATATCGATTAATCTTTCTCAAAAACAAATCTACTAGATTAATGCTTTCTTAAGTTTTTAAGAAACTAACTGATTACTGTAAGATACAATAAAAAAAGCTTTCTTTAATTAGCCTAATAAAGTTTCTTTATTGGAACTGAAATAAATAAAAAAAATCTAGTTTCTTCAAACTCTATTAGTAATTTCTATTTGATTATAATATGTACGGCTTATGTAAAACTAAATTATGTCCGTCCGTTCATCTATCATCTTGTAACAATATTAATTCTCAGTTAACTTTCATAGATGAACAAACAAACATTTAAACGAAAAGTAAATTCTAGACTGGATGCTCATTGGTAAGTAGAACTTTTAGCAACAAAAAGCTACATGTGTATAGAGAAATATTCTAAAATATATTCTTTGTAAAATTACTCTGGGAGCCCGTGTCAAAATTAAACCTAGACTTTCACCGTATACACAAAAAAACTAAATTCGTAAAAAATAAACCCAGGTTTTTCGCAGTAAATAAAAATTTACCAAAAACAAAATATAAAAAAATGAAAAGACCAGTAGGTATAATCAATGAAGAGTAGAAACCATTTGGTTCAGCAGTTGATCTTAAGCTTCAGACGGACAGACTGATGGACAGACAGAAAGACGGACAGGCATCAAGCTACTTTGTATTATAGATTACACTTTACCATAATCTTAAGACTACGGTCAGACTAACAAACAGAGCTGGATCTTTAGATCATTTTAGTGGTAAGCCAGATCGGAGTGAGACAACTTTCCACCAAATGAGAGCATAGCATTTTATGAAATGCCGCACTGTGATTAGCTGAAATTCGGCTCACCCCGATGTAGCTTACCACTAAAATGATTTAAAGATCCAGCTCAGATTAAAGAAAATCTTTACTTCAAAAATTATCTGTATAATATTTATTAGTTCCCTCTCTCAAGATGTATGTATGTATAGTAAACAATAATTATCAATTAATAATAAGTGCAGCAGAAATATTGAAAATAGTAATTATTTGTAGCTGCACTTTTCCTAACAAACAATGCATGCAATAAATATATATATTTTAGCGGCTTCGCCTGTTTCCTCTATCTTAAATTAAGGTTATATACATATTACATATATATTACTAGCAGATTCGCCCCTAGCCTCTAGGGGCTTCGCCCCAAGAGGTATAATTAAATCTTAGTACTTACTTAGGACTGATGACACTGCCCTGCTGCATTAGGGACCCAATAGTGAACCACAAGGAGTACTTACTTGGGACTGATATCACTGCCCTGCTGCATGAGGGACCCAATAGTGAACCACAAGGAGTACTTACTTGGGACTGATGTCACTGCCCAGCTGCATGAGGGACCCAATAGTGAACCACAAGGAGTACTTACTTGGGACTGATGTCACTGCCCTGCTGCATGAGGGACCCAATAGTGAACCACAAGGAGTACTTACTTGGGACTGATGTCACTACCCTGCTGCATTAGGGACCCAATAGTGAACCACAAGGAGTACTTACTTGGGACTGATATCACTTCCCTGCTGCATGAGGGACCCAATAGTGAACCACATGGAGTTGCACAAGCTAAACTCATTCACAAGCACCTAAAAACAGATTTGAAATTAAATGACATAAGGCCAAATAAATGTAATAGGTGCGAAGTTTTATTTAAATATGTAATTAGCATAAATTGTAATTGAGAGACAGTTGAAATAGTTTGAGAGAGAGAGAGAGAGAGAAAAGAAAAAAAGGGGGATAAAGAGCGAAACAATTTAAAAGTATATTTTTTTTCAAATTAATTAAAAATAAGTGTAGTTTTTGTTTTTTGTTTATTACTTTAGGTCAGGTTTTGTTAGATTAAATGGATTATTGGGCAGGGATTAGGCACATGAAAAAACTACCCCAATCCCCCTTTTTCCAATTGATAAAAAAGGGGGTTCAGTGCTTGATAGTCACTTTTAGACAAAGAACGAAAAATCTAGAGTTACAATTTAGAGTGATTGACCTAAAGCTTTAAATAAATCAATTTGCATGTTTCAAAATGTTAATTATTGGGGGGATGGGAAAAAAATAAATCTTACCTCAGGTTCTTCTGTGCAGGGGTGGGGGTTATCCCATTCATACGGACTAAACCTGAAGAAAAAAAATAAGTTATGTATGTAGGGGTCAAAACCATATCAAAGAATTTCAGAGAGAAAAATATCAATAAAACTAGTAGCTGCACCCCTAGCATTTAGGAGCTCTATATTTGAAGGGGTATGAATACTTAGGCAGAAAAATAGCCTAAAACCATCTTATAAAAAGCCTAACTATAAAGGAGAACCCCTATCGGTTCAGAGAGTAGCAATATCTTTTGCTACAGACAAAAAAGAAGCTTACTACTTTATATAATGGGATAAATATGAAAATGCGCCTGCCGCCATTGATAGCCGAGTCTGCACTAAAATATCAATATTTAATTACAACACGTATCCGAACACTCTGACGGACAGACATAAAGACCTATAGAAAATTTTCAAACTTTTAAAAAGGAGGTAAAATACAACTCATGTTTTTTCCATAATAAAATATATTCTTATTAAATTAAGCTAAAAAGCATAATTTATATTATTCGTTTCTTGTTTTTAAGTGGTAAAATTAGATATAAATAAATACTTTTGATACAGATAAGATTTTGTAAAAATTTTAATTTAATACTATTAAAAGCGCTTTTAAAGTTTAAAATACACAAATTACAAAAAATGCCAAAATTATATACTATTTATAAAGACAATGAACAAAAAATAAAAATACATCCCCAATGATGATGAACAAAATTACCCCGTCTGTATATCAAAATTATTGGTTGAAAAGTTTAGATACAGAAAACCAAGCACCCAAAGTTTTGAGTCAAATGAGGTAAAATTTATCATATAAATTAGAAAATTTATTTTTGTTTTGCCCTTAAAATTATGATGAACAAAATTACACATATATTTTTGGTGGAAAAGTTTAGACACTGCAACTTTGACTCAATATTACCCATAATGTTTTTTGAATTAAAGAATTACATTCCAAATCCATTGTGCTCTCCTATCCGGAGCCTTCTATTTTCCCTCCTTTATTTCTGATAAGGTTTATATTAAATATTAATGGAATACATATTTGTCAGGAATGAAGGGAAAGGTCAATGGATGGTAAATTTATATTCCCCCCATTCTTGAAAATAAAAATTTGTCTTAAATGGGTCGTAGATATTAGGAGGAAGAAGGGGTTGTAGTTTAATAAAACCTCTATTGTTTCCTACCCTCCTGAATTATTGTATACTGCATTGAAACTAATAAATGTTTATTTCTATTAATTGACATACTAGTAATCTGTATCGTATCACAGAGATAAGTCAATAAAAGATAAATAAAGCGTTATCCAGATAGCTGTGTAGATCCAAACATATAATACCTGGCCAATACAAACAGAAGTACAGAACTCTCCAGGTATGCTACAGCTGTGTAGATCCAAATATATAATACCTGGCTAATACAAACAGAAGTACAGAAACCCCCAGGTATGCTACAGATGTGTAGATCCAAACATATAATACCTGGCTAATACAAACAGAAGAACAGAAACCCCCAGGTATGCTACAGCTGTGTAGATCCAAACATATAATACCTGGCTAATGCAAACAGAAGTATAGAAACCCCCAGGTATGCTACAGATGTGTAGATCCAAACATATAATACCTGGCTAATACAAACAGAAGAACAGAAACCCCCAGGTATGCTACAGCTGTGTTGATCCAAACATATAATACCTGGCTAATACAAACAGAAGAACAGAAACCCCCAGGTATGCTGCCGCAGTGTAGATCCAAACATCCAATGACAAGGGTGCCATGAAGGAAAATAGATCCGGTGGCTTTTTCTGAGGCTTCTTGTACAAAATACTAAAATAAATTTTTATCAATAAACCATTCAGGCAACACGAAAGAAAATTGTTATATATCACAAAATTTAAAAAAAAAACTTAAGGCCTCCATTTTTTAAACTAGCAGCTATACCCCAGAGGTCTCTTAAATAAGTTGGCCTTCCACTTTCCATTTTAGTTTTTAAAAACCTTTGCCCAAATAGACATAAAACTCCCTTTGTTATGTCAAAAGCTTCACTGTAAAAGAAGAACCATATCAATCTAGTGGTTAGCAAAATCTTAAGGTACACACAGACACATATTATATCATTTTATACAAGGTATATCAAAATTTTACATATGCAGTTTTAGATAGATTAAAGTTTTTGTCATAAGGAGTTGTCTTACAATTCGATTTAAACAAATTTAGTTTTTAATAAAACTAGCTCACTCACCTGATACCAAGGTTCATAAAGGGCATGCTAAAATCAACGGCCTGTTCTCTTTCATAGGTTATTGTCAAGTCTGCTATTGCTAAATCAGCTTTCTATATAAATAAAAAAAAAACAAGATAATTTTTCGTAGAATTTTAATTGAAGAAAGTTAAATAGTTTCTTAGTGCAGGTATCTTAATCAAGACTTCAGTAACGATTTAAAATTATTTTTGGGTTATGTGAAGGAAACGAAGTTGCGGGTTTCGTAATGTTTTCACAGTAGCTTTTCTCCTATTTTTAGCTCCTGCACGGGGCTCTAACCCTGCGAGGCCAATTGCCTAGCTCTGCGGAGCAATTACCTAACCTAAAATAACCTTTCAAAAGCTACTGTGAAAAAATGACAAAACTTGCAACTTCGTTTTCTTCATATTTTCCATAGATTTTAGCAACAATAATTTTGACAACCAGATAAATAATAACTAGATCTTGAAGAATGACACAAAAAACGATAAATACTTGCCCATTTGTTGATTAACAAAAGTACCTATTCAATAGATTAGAATCATCGGTTGAAAAGTGTGGCTATGCTAGTTTTATCAAATGATCAAGTTGTAATAAAAGATTCAAGTCAAAAAAAAAAAAAAAAAGACGAATTATTAAACTTGTGGTATCATAATAATATTCAGTCCAATGTTTTAGAGGTCTTTATGGTTTATAAGCAATGATAAATCATGAATAGCAGACTCAAAAATCCGCGAAAACATTTGTTTACCTGGGCAAGTAACTCCCCCATTAATCCATTCCACTCCCCGGTTTCTTTATTTTTAAATCCATAGGCTCCATCGTCCACCCATTTGAATGTGTAGTTAAATTCTAAAAACAGATAGAGGTGAAGCGTAGAGTAGTTTATTTGTAATAGAACTATGATTGGCAGAGTTGATTCACCATCTAAACCCTAGTAGACTTACTAAGAATCTTGGCAACTTCAGTGATAAGATCAGTTGCATATACCTCGAAAGCATCATTACGAGAAGCTTTTTGTAGTTAGACACTCTCCCAATCCCTTTCAAGGTATCCTTTTTTGTGTCCTGTTGTAATTTACATGATAGAACAATGACTTGTAGAGTTGCTTTACCATCTTAATCTAGGTAGACTTACTAAGAATCTTGGCAACTTCAGTGATAAGATCAATGGCATATCCCTCGAAAGTATCATTTCTAGTAGCTTCTTTGTAGTTAGACACTTTGCCATTTCCTTGCAAGATTTCCTTTTTTGTGTCCTATTGTAATGTACATAATAGAACAAAGACTTGTAGAGTTGCTTTGCTATCTAAACCCTAGTAGACTTACTAAGAATCTTGGCAACTTCTGTGATAAGATCAATGGCATACCCCTCGAAAGCATCATTACGAGCAGCTTTTTGCTTGTTACACACTTTGCATTTCCCTTGCAGGATATTTATGTCCTCTTGTAATGTATATGTTAGAACAATGACTTGTAGAGTTGCTTTACCATCTAAATCTAGGTAAACTTACTAAGAATCTTGGCAACTTCAGTGATAAGATCAATGGCATATCCCTCGAAAGCATCATTACCAGTAGCTTGTTTACTGTTGTAATGAACATGATAGAATAGTGACTTGTAGAGTTGCTTTGCCATCTAAACTTAGGTAGACTTACTAAGAATCTTTGCAACTTCAGTGACAAGATCAATGGCATATCCCTCAAAATATCATTACAAGTAGCTTCTGTAATGTTGTAATGTACATGATAGAATAATGACTTGTAGAGTTGCTTTACCATCTAAATCTAAGTAGACTTACTAAGAATCTTGGCAACTTCAGTGATAAGATCAATGGCATATCCTTCGAAAGCATCATTAAAAGTAGCTTTTTTGTAGTTAGACATTTTGTTTTTCCCTTGAAAGATTTCCTTTTTTGTGTCCTGTTGTAATGTACATAATAGAACTATGACTTGTAGAGTTGCTTTACCATCTACACCTAAGTAGACTTACTAAGAATCTTTGCAACTTCAGTGATAAGATCAATGGCATATCCCTCGAAAGCATCATTACCAGTAACTTGTTTACTGTTGTAATGAACATGATAGAACAATGACTTGTAGAGTTATTTTGCCATCTTAACCCAGGAAGACTTACTAAGAATCTTTGCAACTTCAGTGATAAGATCAATGGCATATCCTTCGAAAGCATCATTAAAAGTAGCTTTTTTGTAGTTAGACACTCTGCCATTTCCTTGCAAGATTCCCTTTTTGTGTCCTGTTGTAATGTACATGATAGAATAGTGACTTGTAGAGTTGCTTTGCCATCTAAACTTAGGTAGACTTACTAAGAATCTTTGCAACTTCAGTGATAAGATCAATGGCATATCCCTCGAAAGCATCATTACGAGTAGCTTCTGTAATGTTGTAATGTGTATGATAGAACAATGACTTGTAGAGTTGCTTTGCCATCTAAACCTAGGTAGACTTACTAAGAATCTTGGCAACTTCAGTGATAAGATCAATGGCATATCCCTCGAAAGCATCATTACGAGTAGCTTCTGTAATGTTGTAATGTACACGATAGAACCATGACTTGTAGAGTTGCTTTACCATCTAAACCTAAGTAGACTTACTAAGAATCTTTGCAACTTCTGTGATAAGATCAATGGCATATCCTTCGAAAGCATCATTACCAGTAGCTTGTTTGCTTGTCATGCTTACCATACTGTATGGAGCACTCTAAATATGTAAAGAATTATAGAAGTTGTTGCAAATATAGGTATTAAAAAATAGCAAATTCTATTATTAGCGAAGCTGCTCTATAACAGTTCGATTTTGTTTGTTGTTCGTTTGATTTAATAATTGGGTGGCACGAGTTTCAGTTATGTAATAGTACGTTGAATACCGTTCACATATTTTTGGCTGAAATTTATAAACATGGGATGCTGCCATTTCTACAACTAGCAAAAGTACCACCGCTGTATTTCTGACCGCAAAAAGGTGTTTTTTGTCATTTTAAATATTAGGTGTATAAGTCCTGGAATAGAAGTAAAAAGCACTATTTTTCCTTCTTTTTCCGACAAATGATAATAAAGATTAAGATACTATTTTTAAATTTTAACATGTTAAGTATGTTCAATAAAACTTTATTTTATACTAGCGGCTACGCCCCTAGAGGCCTCTAGGGACACTTGAGGAGGGGAGAGTCAAATTTGATAACCCAATTTATTATTTTAGATTTTAAAAATAAAGTAAAAAAATTTTAGGAGGAAATTTTTTGGGGGGGTGATTTCTCTTGAGAGGGTGGTGGTACCCTCCCCCAAGATAGTTATAAACCTTCCCGGGACCTATGAGAAGCTACCTTGTTAAGGAAAACCCGATAGGTTCCGTGGTTGGCGAGATCCTTCGGTACAAACACACAGACATCCTGTTACTTTAGTATAAAGACTAGCGGCTACGCCCCCTAGAGGCCTCTAGTGGCATTTAAATGTTTTTAATTTATTTTAAATATCTAATTTGAGAAATAATTTGTCTATGTTATCAGCTCTTAAATTCATACTTCTACGCAGCGCGACTACGCTAGCAAGACTACGCTAGCGACACTATGCGGCGAAAATATTTAATTTTTCGATTTTATTGTGATTTCTCTTGGAAGGGTGGTGGTACCCTCCCCCAAAATAGGTATAAACCTTCCCGGGACCTATGAGAAGCTACCTTGTTAAGGAGAACCCGATCGGTTCCGTGGTTGGCGATATCCTTCGGAACAAACACACAGACACACAGACACACAGATACACAGATACACAGACACACAGACATCCTGTTACTTTAGTATAAGGATAAAACTTACCCTAATAGTAGTAACAATCAAAGTTTTGTTCTGTAGGTGTTCAACAATTTCCGTATATGTTTCTGTAAAGTTGCGCTGAAACACAGCTCCTTTCTTTTCTGTCCATGATCCAACCTTAAACATTACATTTGTCTCTATTAACTTTAAGCGGCTTCGACCCTATTTGCTAGCAGAACTGTATTCGACGGGACAGAAAGGGACTAGAAAAATAGCTTAAAACCATCCCAAGACTTAATTTTGAAAAAAAAATTGGACATGACAGGACCTATGTGAAGGTTACCTAAAAAGAAGAACTCAATCAGTTATAAAGATATACAGATCTTAAGCTTCAGACAAAGAAAAATCCTATTACTTTATATAATAGGATAGGATAGGAAACTCACTAGTAGTAAATGGACGTACGGACACTCGGGTAAGTTTTATAGTTGCTACGCTTTCGAAATCGCATTTAACTGTTAACAGAATTATTAGACAAAATTTTTTTACTTTAAATTTTTCGTTTAATGAACAAACTTATTCTTGTTTGTTTATATTGTTTACTTACTAATCTATCATCTTAGTTTACACATAGAACAAGGATGACAACATCCATAAAAGTGAAGCACTATAACGGTAGTACAAACGGACATTAACACTTGTATAGAGTCAGAACTGAATAATCATAATATAAATGTATAAGAGTCAAAGCAAAATTGTAAGTAAATTTGTTGAAAAACTGCTTGATTCAGGATAATGTTTATGGGAATACTTACCTTTTTTTAGGACTTGATTATAGAGTTGCTTCGCTTATTACATTATACATGTTGTCCCAGGAATCAGTATACCAAAAATTAGATCAATCGGATAATTAGATCACATAAAAATTTGCTGTTAAAAACGTAAAAAATCAACATGTTTAAAATGGACGTACGGACATTTTGCTGATAATTATAGAGTTGCTACGCTTTCTAAATCATACCTAACTATTAAAGGAATCACCATGCTAAATTTGAAATCGATAGGACAATTCTAACATGCCTAAATTAACGAAAAAAGCTATCCGTTACGGACGGACGGACCGACCGACCGACTCTAATTATAGAAAAGCTTCGCTTTTAAAACTTAAATAACATTGTAATCTATAATACAACGTAGAACGATGTCTATCTGTGTGTCCAACTGTCCGAAGCTTAAGATCTCGGTAACCGCTCAACCGATTGGGTTCTACTCTTCAGGGAATATATGTGGTTTTGTGATAGTTTTCGGCTATTTTCTGTGTGGCCCCCAAATAAACAAAAAAATTCCCTCAATCTTTTTTTGTGGTACCTTATTTTTTTAATTACCTCTTAAGACAAAGCCCCTAGAGGCAAGGGACGAATCTGCTAGTGTACAATAAGGTTCTATAACAATATAATTCTCCTTTAAAATTGTTGACTTAGACAAAGACATACAAGCTTAAAATTTAAATTATATTTGCAGTGTTTCAAAAATAAATCAAAGACTATATATTGATTTTCTTTTAAATCTAATAATCTGGCAATACTTTTTTATAAAATGTTAGATAATCTATATGGTAATAGAACTTAACAAGTTTATTTACCAAATATATTACTACTTACTAGCTCTTTTCTTGTCATACATCTTAATGTTTATTGATACTGCGCTACTTGTTGATAAATAGTCCTTGTTATTTTTTTATTTCATTTATTTGCTCCACAAGAGTGTTAATGTGAAAATAATTCAATTATAATAAGAAGAAATATGAAGTGCATTTACAGCAGGGATCTGAAGGGATAAGACAATGGACAATACTTTGATATACAACCCCAAGGATGATAACAAAATTATCCTTCCGATAGATTGATATATTGGTTAAAAAATTTGAACACTTTATCGATTGAAACTAACTAACAGTCCAATGTCCCCTCCCTCCTCAATTTATAGGGAAGTTCCTTATTGGAAAGTGCAGGGCCCTCTAAGGCTCTAACATTCAAAATAAAAAAATTACTTTATCTTAATCACTTAGGTTAAGCCTTACATTATGATTATTAAAATGTATGTATTAGGGGAAAGTGTAATCTTATTTAATCACTTTATCTCTTATTTCAATAACTTTTAATCTGAAAGAAGTTAAGATATATTTTTAGCATTTCAAGGTAATTAAAATCATTATATCCTAAACTGTTACAAAACTTTTCTCTTTTTTTGTCCAATATCTTAACCCCACTATTTTATATGGACACCAAAAAGTGTCCAATTTTTTCTTTTAATATGAAACACAAAGCGAATGCTATGTGAAAGAGAACGCACATCCTTGATCTTTGCTATAATTAATTTTTGTTGTATGCGGAAATGAACAAACATCCTTGATCTTTGCTATAATTAATGTTTAGTTACTTGCAGAAGTGAACATACATCTTTGATGCGAAAATGAATGAACATCCTTAATCTTCTCTATAATTAATATTCAGTTGTATGCGGAAATGAACGAACATCTTCATCTTCGCTATAATTAATATTTAGTTATATGCGGAAATAAACACACATCTTTGATCTTTGCTATAATTAATGTTTACTTGTATGCGGAAATGAACGAACATTCTTAATCTTCGCTATAATTAATATTCAGTTTTATGCGGTAGTGAACGAACATCCTTGATCTTCGCCATAATTGATGTTTAGTTATATGCGGTAGTAAACGAACATCCTTGATCTTCGCTATTATTAATATTCAGTTTATGCGGAAATGAACGAACATCTTGATCTTCACTATAATTAATTTTTGTTGTATGCGGAAATGAACGAACATCTTGATCTTCACTATATAAATGTTTAGTTTTATGCGGAAATGAACGCACATCCTTGATCTTTGCTATAATTAATGTTTAGTTATATGTGGAAGTGAACGAATACTTTTGATCTTCGTTATAATTATTGTTTAGTTATATGCGGAAATGAACGAACATCCTTAATCTTCTCTATAATTAATATTCAGTTGTATGCGGAAATGAACGAACATTCTTAATCTTCGCTATATTTAATATTCAGTTGTATGCGGAAAAGAACAAACATCCTTGATCTTCGCTATGAATAATGTTTAGTTATATGCGGAAATGAACGAACATCCTTAATCTTCTCTATAATTAATATTTATTTGTATGCGGAATTAAACACACATTCTTGATTTTCGCTATAATTAATTTTTAGCTAAATGCGAAAATGAACGGACATCCTTGATCTTCGATATAATTAATGTTTAGTTGTATGCGGAAATGAACGAACATTCTTAATCTTCGATATAACTAATATTTAGTTGTATACAGAAGTGAACGCACATCCTTGATCTTTGCTATAATTGATGTTTAGTTTTATGGGGAAATGAACGAACATCCTTAATCTTCTCTATAATTAATATTCAGTTGTATGCGGAAATGAACGAACATCTTGATCTTCGCTATAATTGATATTTAGTTGTGTACGGAAGTAAACGAACATCCTCTAATTTAGCTACAAATAAAGTTTAATTGTATGCGGAAATGAACGCACATCCTTGATCTTCGCTATAATTAATATTCAGTTGTATGCGGAAATGAACGAACATCCTTAATCTTCTCTATAATTAATATTCAGTTGTATGCGGAAATGAACGAACATCTTGATCTTCGCTATAATTAATATTTAGTTGTGTACGGAAGTAAACGAACATCCTCTAATTTAGCTACAAATAAAGTTTAATTGTATGCGGAAATGAACGCACATCCTTGATCTTCGCTATAATTAATATTCAGTTGTATGCGGAAATGAACGCACATCCTTGATCTTCGCTATAATTAATATTCAGTTGTATGCGGAAATGAACGCACATCCTTCATCTTCGCTATAATTGATGTTTACTTTGTTTAGCAAACTGAGATTCTACACCAAAGATTTAGGAATCATTTTATGAGTCAAACCAAAACAAACAAAATATCAAGAAAAATGAACAATCACATTGAGCGATAGTCGATAGAATTAAGAGGGTGAGAAAAGCTTAATGTTCTCTTACTCATTATTAAAGAATAAAAGGGGGGAGGGGGGTGGTCTAACCCTATGGGCCTACACCCCTGATGTACTGTGTAGCTTTTTAAACATTTATTAATCTAAAATAAGATAGGCATCAAAAATTTTGTATGTGGTCAATTTGAATGTAATATGTGGTAATTTTTTTAAAAGGGGGGAGGTTTCTTAAATATTATATCTAAAAAATTTACGAACATAATGTTTGTCTGTACCGTTGGAATTCGGTTCTCTTTTACAGGGTAGCTTATCATAGTCCTTGGAAGTTTTATTTTGGGGGAAGGTACAAACACCCTCCCAAGAGAAATCATCCCTAGAAAAAAATTACCCCCTCCCCTAAACATTTGTTTTTACTATTTCCTATTAAATCTAAAATGAAAAATTGAATTATTTGATTAAACTCTACTCTCCTTAAGTAACCCCAGAGGCCTCTAAGGGCTGGTCCGCTAGTAGTTTATAATAGAATATAGGTTTAACAATTCCTATATCCCATAAATGTCCACAAACATGATGAAAGACCCATTACAAACAATTATTATATTTTCATGCTATATATTATATTATTCATTTCCATATATATAGCAATTAACACTTTAAACCATCAACCACTAGGGGCGTTTACATACGTGGGGGGGGGGAGCAGTGGGAAAGCCATTTTTATCCCTTTTTAGACTAGTACTATAATAATTGATTCCTATAATATGAGAAAAAGAGTTTATTATTAACGCAAAGAAATATCTACCATACAAATTTAAAAGTTGTTAAATTGAATCAAAGAAAATCTTATTATTGGGAGCAAATTATAATAATAATCACATTTAGAATTTTAATTTAAATGGCATTTTCATTGTACATATCTCAATATCAATGCTATTGTTTTGCAATTTGTAAGGATAATACAATTTTTTTTCAAATATTTACTGTTAGTTTGACTTTTGTATAGGGTTTGATGTAATTAAACAAAATAACTTATTTTCATTTTTTCATTGATTTTAATTTGTTGATTGTTCAAACGTTTCAATTGCTAATTTTATTCTACAGAAGGGGTATTTTTGTGAAACATCATTTGGGATATAATTGTACAACAATTTATCGGCCATTGTCTTATCCCTTTAGATCCCTGGGCATAAACAACAAACCTTGGTTAGTCCGTACTTCTTGAGTTCCATAACATCTAGGTTAAAACCGGTTCTCAGGCCAAACTGATCAAACCTAACTTCACCTGTCATGCCCTGCATTTCAACCTGAAATTTTTTTAAAAATATGGATCAATCTTTTTCTAGATAGTTGTAGCTTGAATTAATAGTATTTTTTGTAAAGCGAAGCTTTCCTATAATTAGGGTCGGTCCAAACGTCCAACTGCAAGTTACGTATATTTCTTTTCGTATATTTGGGCATATAGGAATTTTATCTCTCAATTTTAAAGTATGCATAATGTACAGCTAGGTATGATTTAGAAAACGTAGCAACTCTATACAGAGAAAGTCCGTACGCCCATTTATAAGACAACTATATTTTTATCATATAATTATTTTATTATACATATTCATCTGTTTTTTTTAGAATAATGATTCTTAAGGCAACAAGGCACAATATTTTAGACGAAGTAATTAAATTCTTAAAACTGTAATTATATCCTGTATTTAAGCAATTTTGCAAAAAAAAATATACACTTTCGATTAGACTGATAATTCATATTCATATTAAGTTCTGACACTCTACAAGCGTTAAGGCTCGTTTGTCCCACCTTCTTATTTAGAGCTTCGCTTTCATGGATGTTGTCATCCTCTGTGAAAACGAATAAAGTTTTGGTTAAATTTGAATTTAAAAGTGATTCAATAGGATTTCATAATATTTCAAGCATTATCATTCGATAAGGCTTTAATCTAACTAATCATATCATATAACTTTAAAAATTCAATTATGAACTTAAATTAAGTTAAAAGTAAAGCATACAATATTTTTAGTTCTCTTAAACTTTAGATTAAGATTGATTTTAATCAAAAATATTTTACATTAGTTAGCAGAAGAGTTTTATTATTGAGTGGCGAAACATCTCAATATTTTGATATTAATAATACTTAAAAACATAAAAAGGAAAACCCAAATCGTATATGGAGGCATGTTAAAATGATCCCGTTGATTTAAAACCTCGTAAGAAATAATAAAATATAATATTGACGTGTTAGAACTCTATGAACATTATAAAGATGAAATAATTTTATTGAGATATTTTTATATTAATAGTCATTTCTTTTTTATTTCAGTTCTTACCTTTAAGTAACTTCAAAAAGTGTCTAAAAATAACATGTGACGTCATAACAATGAGAGGTTATCTATCTTTTTTTAGAGGGTTTATTTTCCACTTCTCCTGTCACCTTCCTCATTGTTATGACGTCACACGGCTTTTTTTGAGAAACTTTGTGAAGTTACACTATTAAAGCTAAGCTTTTATGGATGATGTCATTCTTGTTGAGATATAAAATTATTCATACAAAATCTTTGAATAAGTTTGTGTGGTTTAAAAGTTTAGAAATCATATTAACTAGGGGTGGCCCAAATATCTTGCAAATAAATGGGAATAGCAAATTTGGGTATAGTCCCTTTCGTGGCAACGCTTCTTAAGGGGCGTTTCGTCGTATTTTCACAGTAGCTTTCCCCCTATTTCTAGCCCCTGCGGGAGGCTCTAACCCTGCGGGGAAAACACCTAACATAACTTAATCGAACCTAAACTAAAATAGTCTGTCAAAAGTTACTGTGAAAATACGACGAAACGCCTCATAAGAATCGTTGCCACAAAAGGGACTATACCCACAAATTTTAATAGATGCCCAGTCACTCTATAGATGTGAAAGTCCGTATGTTTAAATGATTAGTAAAATTCAAGTCATAATAAGCTTGAACGTGGAGCTAAAGCTGGCCCTAGTTGCTATATAAAAGTGTCTCGTCCTACTCCATCAATTCTTAAGTCAAAATGAAAATGTTATAACTATCTTTTTTATAGTTTTAACTTTATAACAGTTCACGGTTTGTTTTCTTTAGATATTTTAACTACTTTTGTTTCGCGTTTTATAGACATGGTTATCCTTCTATTAATTTCATTTCAATTTCAAAAATATTTGCTGTTTATTGGAATAAATTTTGTGTTGTTTTTGAAGAAAATTCTCTTTAACAATATTGGGGAATAATTGATTTCTATTGTACACTTAAATAGGCTTCGAGTATAGAGTAATAGATTGATAAATAGTAAG
The DNA here is from genome assembly GCF_053477335.1 of Acartia tonsa. Taxonomy (NCBI): domain Eukaryota; kingdom Metazoa; phylum Arthropoda; class Copepoda; order Calanoida; family Acartiidae; genus Acartia; species Acartia tonsa. The sequence goes on from NC_137272.1 coordinate 38,760,606, forward strand.
TTAGATTTATAAATATACAGAAAATGTAAAAATACATTAGAGTAAAAGAGGTGATTCTTAAAATATCTTTTAGATTTTAGTATATAATAATAAAACAAAAAAATCAATTATGCTAACTTCGACCTTGAAAGATAAAGTTTATCAATTCAATCCTCGTATAAATAGGTATTCTGTCTCTCTGCCTGTTTGTTTGTTTGGACGCCAAATCTCGATAACGGCTGGACCATTTGGGTTTTCCTTATCAATATACTTCTCTTATGTCCCGATAAGGTCTATTTGAAGAGGTGTGTAGCTCCTGCCTTCTATGAAAATATTTTAGGTGGCGGGATGATTTACCCCCTTTTTCCTCTTATATACAGGGTCATTCAAGAGAAATGATTTTTTTTTAAACTTAATTATGCATGGAAAATAAAACAATTATGTAAAATGCTTTATATATTTGGAAAACCGGATCATGGAAAGAAAACTGGTTTCATCCTATTTTCACATTAGCTTTTGAAGGGTTATTTTAGGTTAGGTAAGGTTAAGTAAATGATAATGATTGCCCCGCAGGGTTAGAAAACATGCCCTGCAGGGGCTAAAACTAGGAGAAAGCTACTGTGAAAAAACGACGAAACCGGCAACTTCGTTTTTTTTCCATGATCCAGAAAACCTATTATGAGACATTTATGTTTCAAATATCTAAATATGATTATTTCAACAAATTATGCCCCTAAAAACCGGTTTTTCCAAAAGATTTTTTCGAAGATTTTTGGACTGAAAGTGTGTGTAAAAAATACGCACATTTTTAAAATTTAAATTGCACAGCTTGTGTTAAAAGTAGAAAATGTTACGCATACCTTTAGAATTGTCATAAGCTCTAGTTTTTGAAAATATAAGTATCATTTTTGTGCTATTTGTAGTTTAGGAGCTACGTTGAAAAATGTTGAAAAGTTTTAAGTAATTAACCACATAGCTCCTATACTATACGTAGCACATGAATGTTTTTTACATATTAGCAAACTAGAGTTTATGACAATTCTAACAATATGCATAACATTTTTCTACTATTAACACAAGTCGCACAATTTAAATTTTAAAAATGTGCGTATAAAAAGTCCATAAATCTTTAAAAAAAAGGCCTTTGGAAAAACCGGTTTTTCGGGCATAATTTGTTGAAATAATAATTTTTAGATATTTGAAACATAAATGTCTCATAATAGGTTTTCCAAATATATAAAGCATTTTACATAATTATTTTATTTTCAATGCGTGATTAAGTTTTTTTTTTAAAATCATTTCTCTTGAATGACCCTGTAGTATAGATAAATAGACCTAAAAATATATTTAGAATATAGATAAAGATTGTCTGTTTGACGACTGTTATACAAAATTGAATAGAATCATAATGGATATAGAATACGTGGATATTGTGAGGGATTATTGCATACCCTGATATACAATGTGTCTCTCAGCTGGCTATTACAATGATACCTACCATACCCCATCCCCTCCCCTGACCATGGAGGAACGAATTGACCAATATCTTAGGACTATATAAGCTATCTAAATTGACGACAAAAATTGTCCTGTCACAAAATCCACAAATACTATATCCATTGAGTAAACCACTTGAAAGACAACCGGAAGATAGGTATTCTGTTCTCTCACTTCCACAAAATTTATAAATCTATCAAAACCGCAAATAAATACTACTGCACAAAGTGACACTATTATATCATTAAAAACCGCTATTGTGACTTGTTGGAAATATATATTACTATTTGGCTTTAAATATGCGGAAGTGAACGCTAACTAAATAGGATGTTTATTCATGATTGCTAATTTTTGGAGCTTTTAAAGTATCACTTAAAATTTAGAACGTTATAAGAATAGCGTTACATAGAGTATGGCATGTATATAACATCCAACAGACAACCAACCAATATGTCATTGATTACAAAGATGATACTCATAAGTGCATTAGATATCAAATTTAGCTTATTACTTTTTTTAAAGTAAAATAATTCTTTGTGTGTTGCAATTATTCAAATATTGCATTATTTTTTATTGACTCCCAAAAAAACAGGGTTTTCTGCGGATTATAAAATACACCGGAAAGTAAATGATAAAGATTAGATTGGGAAAAAAATTGAATGGACTACATTTTATGATTTATACCCAATTCCATATTGTCCATATATGTCTGTCTGTCTGTCTATCTATGCTGAAATATATCATACTCACATTTTTTTATATTGAATCTCCTTGAAATAGGGGGAGGGGGGGGGGTCGTGATAAAAATAAGAAATATTTTTTTACTATATGACTAAATGATCTAAGTTTTATGTATTTTTTACTAAGAGATAAAATAATAAGAATGTTTTAATATTAAAATATTTTAAGAAATTTGCTATTTTACATCTTATTAAAAGCAAATCATCCAAAATAATTTTTAGATATTTCTATGAAACTTTTTCTATAAATTTCCCCTATACTTTTCAGACTATGTATAGTACAGTTTTTGAAAAGCGAGACTTTTCAACATTTAAGGCATGTCTAATTACTCCATTAAGATGAAGTATCTTTAAAAATAGGTTTTATGTAGAATGTGTAGCTGAAAGAGAGATGAGAATAGTTATTTCTCGCATCGTATTACAGCTTTCCGCGGATATAGAATGTACAATTATAAGATTAAAACCAGTTTTTTTAGCCCCGAGGTGCCGAAGGCACCGACTAAAAAAACTTGTTTTTATCTTATGATTGTACATTTTTATATTCGTAGAAAGTTGTATATAATACGATGATAGACATAGTTTTTTCGTATGGATGAGAACTGGTTCCTATCCACCGAATTTGAATGAATACAAGAAAAACATTATACAACTTTTAAAATAAAAAAAACTATTGTAAAGAAAAAAGGGAAGAAGGAAATCAGAAATAAAGACCAAACAGATATACATTATTTATAGAACAGCTTATATCCTTATACTAAAGTAACAGGATGTCTTTTTGTCTGTGTGTTTGTGTGTCTGTGTGTTTGTACCGAAGGATCTCGCTAACCGCTGAACCAATCGGGTTCTCCTTAACCGGGTACCTTCTCATAGTTCCCGTGAAGGTTTGTAACTATTTTGGGGGAGGGTACCACCACCCTCCCAAGAGAAATCACAATAAATCTAATTTTTTTCTCTCGAATAGAGACTCCTACGTAACATTGCAAAGTATCGTAGAATATTGATAGAGACTCCTTCGAAACATTGCAAGGTATCATATTTTTTTAAAACCAGCTGTAGCCGCTAGTTTTTAATATAGCAGATATAAGAATAACGTCATTGCTTCCAAGAGCGAACATTTAACTTTAAATTATACAGATACCAAAAGTTTTATAATCACGTTATCCTATTTGTTAGATAATTTTTTTTCTCGTATTCATTCGAATCCGGTGGATATGAACCGGTTCTCATCTATACGAAAAAACCATGTCTAGCATCGTATTATATCCAGCTTTCTACGAATATAAAAATGTACATTAACAAGATTAAAACTAGTTTTTTTTAGCCGATGCCTTCGGCACCTCTGGGCTGAAAAAAACTAGTTCTAATCTTATAATTGTACATTCTATATCCGCGGAAAGCCGTTTATAGTACGATGCGAGAAATAACTATTACCTTTTATTGAATATTGATTGGTTGGTTCTAAACTACTAGTGTCCAAACTTTACAATAAATCATCTTAACCCATAGAAGAAATGTTCATCAACATTGAGGATGTAAAACAATTTATCATCCATTGTATTATCCCTTAACAGCCATAGCCATTATGAAGCGCTGGAAAGTGTCCTGTGTGACGTCATAAGAATACGTATATTATCCATCTCTTTTTAGGTGTTTCCTTTTCTACTTCTCCTCTCTTCTCTCCTTTTTAGACGTATTTTTATGACGTCACAAATGACACTTTCTGGCGCTTCGCAAATATAGACACACAGTCAAACAAATTACAGAAATACAGACATTGTGAGGGAAGCTAAGCTTTCATGAATGTTTATTTTATAAAATGAATAAGTAACAAAAATGATTTTCGCTACTTCTGTATAAAAGTATCCTAGTTTAAAAGTGAGATTTATAATCCAAATGGGAAAAATATATTCTCTAGATTTTACAAGTTCACTTTACTTTAATATAATCCTATGTATAAAAGTGTACTTATAAATAATCCTATGCATAAAAGTAACAGGATGTATATCTGTCTCTAGCCCAATATCTCGCGATTAGATTATTGGTTGAAAAGTTTGGACACTACTTTTATGAATCAACCAATTAAAATTACCCAAATTTTTGAGCCAACGAATAAGATAAAGTGGTTATAAAACAGTATCAGTGTAATATACTGCCAAATGTCCCCCCCCCCCCCCCGACCCTTTCTTTTTTCAATCTGAGTACTTCACAATGCCATCGAAGGTGATTTGACTTTTGTGTCAGAACCTGAATTGGGACATAGTGCATTTCATTACCCTGGGTTAGGTAACTTCATTTCACTTTTCAATAAAATCTAAAATGCAGCCGTTTTTGCAGGAGGTACCATTTTCTGAGAAAATTTTAGAGCAAAATTAAACAGTTTTTAGTTAATTTCTACTTCTATTTTCAACTGAAGAAAAAATCCTTTTGTGTATATACAGAATCATTGTTGTTACTTAATCTTATCAAAAAAAAAAATTTAAAAACTAACCCATAATAGCCGATTTTTCATTTTGTTCAATATGGGTAAAATAAAAATATTACCACTTCCAAAGGGTTAAAATCAAAATTTCAAAGCTCTAGAATGTTGTTCATCAAAAATAAATAGCAGTTTATAAGGACTTTTTGCATCCATCTTCTCATTTAACAGGTAAAAAAACCAAAAATAGAATCTATTTTTTCAGTGTTGACATAAAAAAGCATTTGATAAAAAACTATAAATAATAATATTTTTTAAAAGTGCTAAAAAGTAATACAGACTATTCAGTCTTTACCTCTGACATTGAAATAGATGTAAAAAAAGTCAATTTAGTATAGCAGCCAATTAAAATAAATTTTCTTATGGAAATTCTCACCAGAGCATTACTGATAAACCAAGGTCTTATTGAATACTAAATGCTCCTTTAAAAATTTGTATTCTATGAGAAAATCATATTTTCAAACGGACATTTCAAATTAAAGAGTAGCTTCAAGTGACTAGCTATTCCCAGAGTGAGAGATACCAATGTTTATTACAATAGTCGGATCATATGAAGGAAATGAAGTCATTCCTTAAAAGGACAGAAATTTCATTCCAAAAAGGACAGAAATCATCTTCCTTTTTCTCAGATAAGTGAAATATGGACCAAAATCACTCTCCTTTTTCTCACATATCTGAAAAAGAGAATAAAAATCACCTCCCTAAATCTCACTTAATCTTCCTAATCCTAAGAAAATTAACCTAGTTCCTCCAAATTCTACCTTTTCATAACAATGTCTACCTTTTCCTTACACATTCTCACTTATTCTCAGATAACCTACCTTATTCTAAGAAATTCTTCCTAAATCTAAGAAAATCTACCTGACTCCCCCAAATTCTTCCTTAGTCCCCCAAATTCTTCCTTACTCTAGGAAATTCTACCTTATTCTAAGAAATTCTTCCTTATTCTAAGAAAATCTACCTTATTCCCCCAAATTCTTCCTTATTCTTGGAAATTCTATGTTATTCTAAGAAATTCTTCCTTATTCAAAGAAAATCTTCCTAATTCTCCCAAATTCTTCCTTATTCTAAGAAAGTCTACCTTATTCTAAGAAATTCTTCCTTATTCTAAGAAAATCTACCTTATTCTAACAAATTCTTCCTTATTCTAAGAAAATCTACCTTATTCTAAGAAATTCTTCCTTATTCTAAGAAATTCTTCCTTATTTTAAGATATTCTTCCTTATTCTAAGAAATTCTTCCTTATTCTAACAAATTCTTCCTTATTCTAAGAAAATCTACCTTATTCTAAGAAATTCTACCTTATTCTAAGAAATTCTACCTTATTCCAAGAAATTCTACCTTATTCTAAGAAAATCTACCTTATTCTAAGAAATTCTTCCTAGTTCTAAGAAAATCTACCTTCTTCTAAGAAATTCTTCCTTATTCTGAGAAAATCTACCTTATTCTAAGAAATTCTTCCTTGTTCTAAGAAAATCTACCTTATTCAAAGAAAATCTATCTTATTCTAAGAAATTCTTCCTTATTCTAAGAAATTCTACCTTATTCTAAGAAAAGCTACCTTATTCTCAGAAATTCTTCCTTGTTCTAAGAAAATCTACATTATTCTAAGAAATTCTTCCTTATTCTAAGAAAATCTATATTATTCTCCCTAATTCTTTCTTATTCCCCCAAATTCTACCTTATTCTAAGAAATTCTTCCTTGTTCTAAGAAATTCTTCCTTATTCTAAGAAATTCTTCCTTATTCTAAGAAATTCTACCTTATTCTAAGAAAATCTACATTATTCTAAGAAATACTTCCTTGTTCTAAGAAATTCTTCCTTATTCTAAGAAATTCTACCTTATTCTACAAAAATCTACCTTATTCTAAGAAATTCTTCCTTATTCTAAGAAAATCTACCTAATTCTCCCAAATTCTTCCTTATTCTAAGAAAATCTACCTTATTCTAACAAATTCTTCTTATTCTAAGAATATCTATCATATTCTAAGAAATTCTTCCATATTCTAAGAAAATCTACCTTATTGTAACAAATTCTTCCTTATTCTAAGAAAATCTACCTTATTCTAAGAAATTCTTCCAAAACATAGCAAATTCTTGCAATATATAGGGGTCCCAAACTCAAAAACAAATTTTCAGCGCAATCTGACCACCCGTTCTTGAGATACGGTGACCTGGTGTCCTTGGTACCGATGGTAAGATTTGGGAAATGGTTCGAATCCTTAATAAATTTGGCAGTAAAGGCCAAAAATATTTTAGCACTTAGTCAAAATTTTGAAGAAAAAATACCCAGGTGGACAAATAATTTTAATCAAAAATTGAAAAGTGTTAAAATATTTTTGGACTTTGACCAAATTTACTAAGGATTCGAACCATTTCCCAAATCTTACCGTCGGTACCAAGGACACCAGGTCACTGTATCTTGAGAAGGGGTGGTCGGATCGCGCTGAAAATTTGTTTTTGAGTTTGGGACCCCTATATATTGCAAGAATTTGGGAGAATTAGTTAGATTTTCTTAGAATAAGGAAGAATTTCTTAGAATAAGGTAGATTTTCTTAGAATAAGGAAGAATTTCTTAGAATAAGGTAGATTTTCTTAGAATAAGTTAGAATTTCTTAGAATAAGGAAGAATTTCTTAGAATAAGGTAGATTTTCTTAGAATAAGGAAGAATTTCTTAGAACAAGGAAGAATTTCTTAGAATAAGGAAGAATTAGGAGGAATAAGGCAGATTTTCTTAGAATTAGGAAGGATTTGGGAGAATAAGGTAGATTTTCTAAAATAAGGTAGAATTTCTTAGAATAAGGAAGAATTTCTTGGAATAAGGTAGATTTTCTTAGAATAAGGAAGAATTTCTTAGAATAAGGTAGATTTTCTTAGAATAAGGAAGAATTTGGGAGAATTAGGTAGATTTTCTTAGAATAAGAAAGAATTTCTCAGAATAAGGTAGATTTTCTTAGAACAAGTAAGATTTTCTTAGAATAAGGTAGAATTTGGGGGAATAAGAAAGAATTAGGGAGAATAAGGTAGATTTTCTTAGAATAAGGTAGAATTTCTTAGAATAAGGTAGATTTTCTTAGAACAAGGAAGAATTTCTTAGAATAAGGTAGATTTTCTTAGGATAAGGAAGAATTTCTTAAAATAAGGTAGATTTTTTTAGAATAAGGTAGAATTTCTTAGAATAAGGAAGAATTTGGAAGAATTAGGTAGATTTTCTTAGAATAAGGAAGAATTTCTTAGAATAAGGTAGATTTTCTTAGAACAAGTAAGAATTTCTTAGAATAAGGTAGAATTTGGGGGAATAAGGAATAATTAGGGAGAATAAGGTTGATTTTCTTAGAATAAGAAAGAATTTCTTAGAATAAGGTAGATTTTCTTAGAACAAGGAAGAATTTCTTAGAATAAGGAAGAATTTGGGAGAATAAGGTAGATTTTCTTAGAATAAGGAAGAATTTCTTAGAATAAGGTAGATTTTCTTAGAATAAGGTAGAATTTCTTATAACAAGGAAGAATTTGAGGGAATAAGGTAGATTTTCTTAGAATAAGGAAGAATTTGGGGAAATAAGGTAAATTTTCTTGAAATAAGGAAGAAATTCTTAGAATAAGGTAAGTTATCTGAGAATAAGGGAGAATTTGTGTAATTAAGGTAGAATTTCTGAGAATAAGGAAGAATTTGGTGAAATAAGGTAGATTAATTAAACATGGTTGTAATAGTGAGGAAAAGGAAGAATTTCTAAGAACTAGGAAGAATTTGTAAGATGGTGGACAGAGGTCACCTTCCTTTAGTGATAATTTGTAAGATAGTGGACAGAAATCACCTTCCTTACTGAGAATTTGTAAGAAAAAGGAAAGGAAATAGCCTTCCTATACCCAAGGAAGGGGATTTCTGTCCTTTTTAGGAATGACTTCATTTCCTTCATATGATCCCACTAGTCCTTCAATTTTTACAATCATGTTTCTTATTCGTTGGTTTAACAACTTTGAGGACTTTTTTAATTGGTTAGTTTATTAAGTTGACTGTTCAAACATTTCAACCACTAATCTTGAGCTCCAAAGAAGGTAATTTTGTGTTTCAATATTGGGGATGTACATCAATTTATTGGCCTTTGTCTTATCCCTTTAGATCCATGAGTTGTTCTACCCTTAGGGCGATATTGATGTTGAAAATAGTCTAAAACCACACCAAAATAAATGTGAAACCAAGTTGGACCAGCGATTTCAGATAATTTTGGATACAGACAAAAAACCTTAGTACTGTATGTATATTAGATTGACAAGATTAAATGTTTAATGTCTATTTTATAGGTAAAATTGTCTTTCACGCTCTCTTATGCTCCCTCTCTCTCTCTTTGTTTCTCTGTCTCTTTCTCTCTCTATTCAAGGGTGATAAAAGGGAAATGCAGTTCTTCATAAAATGTTGTTTCATGGGGTTGTATATGTGGTATTTGGCAGCTCTGGACCATGCAGAAACCAAGACATTATAGTGATGCTACGCACCTAGTTAAATCCTGTTATTCTACAATTATGAAGCCACCTGAAAAGATGTCAGATAACGGTACTGATTTTATCCCTCAGTTGTCCTGCAAATGGAGGGAGGGGTGTTAACCCTCCCTCTCCCATCTTAAGCACCGGAACCCTCCCCTTCAACCACCAAGTTATCAGCACCACCTCAACCCTGAGGATAAAGGATCTAAACCTGCCCCCACACAGACTGTTGTTGTCACAAGTAATCATCAAACCTTCCCTCCTTAGTACCCAGACCTACCACTCAACCCCTCTATGCTTATCTACCTATTGTGCTGCTCCATGGGCTATCCTGCCTGCCCCAGACAGGGATAGCCATCTACCTAACCATTGCAATTATCTATGTTTTACTGTATGATTTATCTTTAACCATCTTTATTCCTAATCCAAATGTATTTATATTGTGGTTAACTGTATTCTTAATCCCCCCCACCCTTTCCAGGGATGGGGAATCATGATTGCCCAAACTGACTATTGTATATGTATTATAATGCTTTTATGTTATGATCATTTATTCCTATCCATGTAGTTATTGTTTGTTGTATATAACTTTAGTATCCTTCACACCTTCAATAAAGTGACAACTGAAATAGATGTTGATTCTTGTCTAGTGAATGCTAGAGAAGCATAGCTTCTCTATAGTAAGGTGTCCACGTCTGTTCACACTGCCGTAGTCTTTATTCGAACTCTGGTGTCTGCCATTTACCCTAGGCGGATACCACAACTTTGGTGACAGCTGTGTGAGATTACGGCGAACCACAAGTGTAGAGCAGACGCGTATCTGAGGCTAAGGTACTCTCAGCAGTGAATCTGGCAAAACTGACGCAAGCAACCTGAATTACCCACCCTGGACAGCAAAGTTTAACTCTGCATCCGGCAGTTGTGGAAGCGAGACAGCGAAATTTGACGAATAACCGCGAGCAGCGCTGATATCTAACGGAGAATTGAGCGCCAAAAGGGCTGAAACAGGCCTGCGGACCGGCTGAAACAAGCCAAATAAGTGTAAACGGCTGGAAATAGGCCAATTTTACTGCAAGAGATAGCAGGATCCGAACCAGTGGCGCTAGCAGGACGGGACATTCCCTGCCGCCATCAGCTGGATTTGGATAAGCGGCGCTAGCAGGACGGGACATTCCCTGCCGCCGATAGGCTGAAACACGCCACATAGCTGCAAGCGGCGCTAGCAGGACGGGACATTCCCTGCCGCCGATAGGCTGAAACACGCCACATAGCTGCAAGCTGCGAGCCAACATACGAGTGTAGTGCACCAGAACAGAGAAAAACTACGTCAACTCCAAGTATCCTGAGAAGCTACAACGCAGCCACCCATCTAGAAAAACAGATATTATGTTACATTGCAGGGATTACCACCCTGATGTGATGGCCAAACAATAGATTTATGAGCAAAGCTTGGCAAACAAATTGTTGTGTTGTGATAAATCTAAGAATAGAAGTATTGTGATAACAGCTAAAAATAGAACAGAGTTGGTAAACAAATCTGTTATACAATTGTGATAAGGACAAAAATAGAATCTAGATGTAATATAATAAAGATCCTGATATACAATCAAAACATCTCAAGCCCACAGCACAATAACAATACACCCCTTATTCCAAGGGAAGGGGAGAAGCCCCTCTCCATTGAAGGCAAATACAATCAGGGTGATATAATAGATAAACCTAGGATTAAGAAGAAAAGGCACTATTATACCAGCACCCAGTTACCTCCCTCCCTCACAGGGGGAACGGACGGAGTTACCCCCGTCCCCTCACGCGCTTCCCCCTTCCTACCCACACAAGACTAAGTCCGTCTGTAGTGTGGGGCTAGCGATCGGACACACAGAGCGCCATTCACGGGTAGCGCAACAGAGTGCGGAAAATATCATAAATCCAACGGACGAAGCAGACCAATGAGAGAGCGAGTTGAGGGGTGAGAGCGCGTTTTCCCCGTGTGCGCGGATTTGACGGTGCGGACGCGCGTTGCAAGGACAGGAGATTTCACACACACACACCCACACAGGAGAGGGGCCATTCTATAGCATACATCAGAGATATTTTTTTAGGAGAAAAACTTGTAAGCTCCTCCCTCCCTGTCTACAGTGTGACAAGGAAAACTAAACCAGTTCCTTAAACCCGCTCAGACCCTCAACATCTTCCTAGCCTGCCAACCCTACTTCAAAGCTGAATGGTTAGTGAAACAAATATATGTATATATAAATACCCAAGTGATAAATGAGGTTGTTTTTTTTGTATCATGGGTACAAGTAAGTGAATACTAACCTCACCAAACAACACTGGAAACTGATATGGTAACTGAACAAAAGTACGCCCACCCTGTGGACATAGCCTGACTTGCTGCCCCACACTGGGCAGTGGTGGTGTGTACCTGGACCATCGACCTTCATAGTTGTGAACTATATACAGAGGAAGCGTGATTTTTTTTGAAGCAAGGAGGAAAAGCTAGCTAGCTCTGGGGATATTCCTATACACGTATATATATATATATGGGCGTGTAGCCATGTATATATATAGGTAACCTACCTATCCATATATCCACTAGCGGATACGCTCCTAGAGACATCTGTGATACCTAACATATTCCCTGTTACCTTTAAGCTAAGATCCGCTGGTTACCACAGAAATCAAGAGCTATACTGGAAAGGAGAACAACTCAGGCTCAACAGTTAAACAAGACGCTGGCACCAACAAACCAACCCCCTACTACTTATCATGGGGGCGCGCCAGCCACAGAAACTCTTGAGCCAGGAGGACCGAGCCTACGGCTACATGGACTACCACCCTAATTACACAGCTATAGTATTTATACTAGGGGTGAGCCGGCTCGAACCTCCTTGCGGTGCGGCTACTCTACTCTGCTCCTATATCTACAAGATACTGCTTCTGTTATTACTTTGGCCTACTGTGTTGAGTACAGTGAACATCAAACACATGCCAGGTCACAGACCCCTGGTCCCTGAGATGCCCTTGTCTGGAAGGGCGACTGAATGTCCGCTGCACAGCTCCTGTTCAGTTGGTGCTCAACGTACGAGAAATAGCAATACTGGACTGGGGGTTGCTGAACCTGTAGGTGTCCTCCTGGGGGTGTTGAACGATGCAACTGAGCCTAATGAGAAGGTGACAAGCTTCAGAGACTTAGTGGCCAGCCCCAAGATGGACACTACTCCCAGAACTGAGATTTCAAAGGGGCCCAGCCCTAGGGCCAGTACCACCTGTTTCTGGGGTGGAAAGGTCCTCCCTGGCACTGGCCTCACCAATCTGGAGGATGGGGAGCTGTCCCAGGGGAATAGGCTCTTCACCCAGATGCCCGACGCGTACCTGGGGGTGGGGGAGCCGCCACCCAAGCCTCCCTGGGAGCCCCCAGGCATGGAACGACTGGGGACCGGCCTAAGGATGGGGACTGGTGACCTGCTGCAGTGGAAGACTTTACCCAGCACGGAGGGAGCAGGGTTGACCAGCAGCAGTGAGGCTGTTCCCCCACACTCCAAGACCAGATGCCGCTACTCTGTTGAACCACTGCACATGTCCCAGCCAAGTTCCCCCATGCTGCTGAAGATGGAGGCCCACCAGGATGCAGAGCTCCAACTAGGAAAGTCAATAAGAAGGCCACCCCTTGCCAAGACCAGAACCACCGCAGGGGCTCCCCACCAGCAGCTGACGGAGCCTGGCAGGGACGCAATACTAGCTGGCAACTCTGGCCCAACTCAGGTGGCTACCAACAGTCTGCTGACAGTCCGGAATACAGTTCAGGCTACCATCAGTATGGCATCTTCTGGGCCTTACTGGTCCACCTGTGGGTACCTGTCCACACACTGGCCACAGGTACCCCCCAGAGATCATAGCCCCCTTTCCGACTGGCACCATCAACAGCCTTTGCTACCAACCACCTGGCATACCCAGAGGCAGGATCCCTCATGTGGAGAAGCACCTGCAGAAGCTAAGGCCGAGGCTGGCCTCGCCACCCAGGGGAGGAGAGCCGCTGTTGGATGGAAGGAACCTGTGTGTATGGGGAGGAGGCTGAATGTAACCAAGGAGCCACCACAAGCAGCCCAGCACCGCCTGACCCCTAGTAGGGGAGACCCTGTTTGTCAGCTGGTGCCCCAACTGGAGGAGGAGAGACCTGGCAGGTTGATACACCCTGGGGAAGCCGGCCTGATGGGACCCAGCTGGACGAAGGGGCGCTGCCGCTTCAACGGCCACACAGCCGCCAAGTGTAGAACCGGTTGGGACCGGGCAATGAAGAAACACCAGGCCGCCCAACAACCTGCAGGCAACCAGTCTGCCACCCAGGTCCACCTGGAGGGAGATGCCCAGCCGTCACCCCAACTAGCTGCCGCCGCTGGGGCCGCGGCTACCCAGGAGTCTGTGTCTCAGATTGGGACCATGGTGGCCAGGATCAACGTGCTGGGAGGAGCGGCTGAACCCAACCGGGTTGGCCTGGACCTCAGCCGCAACCACAGGGGACCGGTGTCCGTAACCCCTGTCACCCCCAGCAAGAGCCGAGGGGCGCTACCCAGCGCCACCGGGACGGTGTACGGGGAGGCCCTGGCGGCCGCCGAGTGGGAGAGGCAAGAGGCGCTAGCCAGCGAGTCTGAGTCGATGTATGGGACGCCAACCGGCGTCGCCACCTGGAAGGAACGAGAGGTGCTTCCCTGCACCACCAAGCTGATGTCTGGGGCGACAACCGTCGCCGCCACCTGTGAAGACTGGGGGGTGCTATCCAGCGCCCCACGCTGGTGCCTGGGGCGACAACCGTCGCCGCCACCGAGAGACCTGGACCCCTGTGAAGACTGGGGGGTGCTATCCAGCGCCCCCACACTGGTGCCTGGGGCGACAACCGTCGCCGCCACCGAGATACCTGGACCCCGGAATGAACCCGCAGCCCCAGAGGAAGGGGTGACACCCGTCACCCCCAGCCGGCCAGAGCCCCCAGCCAGCAGGGAGAGTCCAGCTGTCCCTCACCCTCAACTGCATCCAGCTGTCTACCTCCCTCAACCAAGCCAGGGTAATTGTATTGCACTGGTGTACCAGGACGTTTGGGCTGGGCCAAACTTGCCTGCGCCCCCTGCATCTGCCCCAGGAGCCAGGGTATCAGCCATTACCAGCCAAACTGAAGAAGCTTTGACCGCTGCCTGGGGAGTAACACAACTAGATGCGCCAAGTGCCGAGCCTAACCATAGAAGTAGAGGATCCCCAACAATTATGTCTACCCAAGATGGAGACAATGTGCCTGGACCCCTTCAGGCTAGGGGAGGAAATCCGGAGCCTTGTGCCTCCAGTCCACTAGCAGTAGTGTCCGTGGATGGGCCTGTCTCCCAGCCAACTAGAGCGGAGCCACCCTTGCAGATCCAAGACAGCCTCCGGCATCAAGGGTGGACTGTTACCTTTCCCTACCCCGCAGGTCGGATTGCCATGCACCACCCTGCCAATGTCCAGAATGAGCCTGAAGGAGGCAACGCTCCTACAGTATGGCAACCACCACCTGCCCGCATTGACAGAGACCCTGGAAGCCAAATGAACCTGACCAGCCCCGAGGGCGAAGAAACTGCGCCTGCATCCAGTAGCCAGCCTGCCAGCAGCAAGGTGACCAACACGATGGAGACCACCAGCCCAGTGGGGAAACCTGCAGAGGTGTCTACCAGGCGGCTGTTGGTCCAAGCCCCCTCAGGTGCTGTGCCACCCCTGGAGGTTGCCAGGGTGGCCTCAGAGGTACACATCCAACGGCCAGAAGATCCAACAGGACCAGCTACTCCCGCAGATATAGCCGATTCCGTTAGACCTGGGGAGGGCTGGAGTCCACCACCGTCCAGCAACTGGTATCCTGGCGGATCCATTCCACAAGGACAACAAACTGGAGGCCGCAACCACTGTCGGAAGTCTGGCGGTGCAGACAACCCCTCCAGCCTTCCGAGGGGAGAGTTGTGGTATTTGGCAGCTCTGGACCATGCAGAAACCAAGACATTATAGTGATGCTACGCACCTAGTTAAATCCTGTTATTCTACAATTATGAAGCCACCTGAAAAGATGTCAGATAACGGTACTGATTTTATCCCTCAGTTGTCCTGCAAATGGAGGGAGGGGTGTTAACCCTCCCTCTCCCATCTTAAGCACCGGAACCCTCCCCTTCAACCACCAAGTTATCAGCACCACCTCAACCCTGAGGATAAAGGATCTAAACCTGCCCCCACACAGACTGTTGTTGTCACAAGTAATCATCAAACCTTCCCTCCTTAGTACCCAGACCTACCACTCAACCCCTCTATGCTTATCTACCTATTGTGCTGCTCCATGGGCTATCCTGCCTGCCCCAGACAGGGATAGCCATCTACCTAACCATTGCAATTATCTATGTTTTACTGTATGATTTATCTTTAACCATCTTTATTCCTAATCCAAATGTATTTATATTGTGGTTAACTGTATTCTTAATCCCCCCCACCCTTTCCAGGGATGGGGAATCATGATTGCCCAAACTGACTATTGTATATGTATTATAATGCTTTTATGTTATGATCATTTATTCCTATCCATGTAGTTATTGTTTGTTGTATATAACTTTAGTATCCTTCACACCTTCAATAAAGTGACAACTGAAATAGATGTTGATTCTTGTCTAGTGAATGCTAGAGAAGCATAGCTTCTCTATAGTAAGGTGTCCACGTCTGTTCACACTGCCGTAGTCTTTATTCGAACTCTGGTGTCTGCCATTTACCCTAGGCGGATACCACATATACATCCCCTTCTGCACGCTTATGATCCAAAATATTGCAGACTATATTGTAAAATACCCTTTTTCCAAAATGATCATGTTTATGGGTTGCACTTGTTTTTGAGAGAAGGCATTTCCCCTACTTTTACTATAAATGCCGCTCATCTGACATAGCAGCAGTAGGTCTTTATTTTGTCTTTAGTTATGAAATTTGTTTAGGCTAAGATTCGTACCTTTCTCTACCATGTGCAGATTTGCTGAATGCTATAGAAATATTACTATTACTTGAATGTTGCACCAGATTTTCGTGTACTCTAATAAAGTAATTCTCACAGCCAGCTAAAGTTATAATACCCAAATCCACCCTCTGGATGAACAAACTATAATAAACGAGGTCCATATTAGCTAGCTAAATTGGCGAAAAATTTTCCCTTGTTAATATATACATGTATTCTATATACATTGCTAAAGTAAACCAGTTTTTAAAAATATAAAAAAGATAAACGGACATTGGAATTATAGAGTAGCTTCACTACTAATAATGGATATATTATTATTTGGATTTTCATGTTCTCTAATAAGGCTAAATTAACATTTCCCCCTCTACCACTTTTATATCCGCCCCTCTTTCTGGATGAACAAACTGACCAATACATGGGTTTCATGTTAGCAAGCTTAATTGACGACAATTTCCCCCTGTCGTAATAGCCATGTATATTCTACATCCATTATTAAAATTGTGACTATTTCTAAATTATGATTATTTGGGATTAAGTCGGACAGAAAAACATTGTTTTTAATCATATTATGTAAAACTAGGGGATGCGCCACTAGCATCTAGAAGCTTTTAATGCTTTTAATTCAAAGGGATGGGGAAATTCCTAAAATCATTCCGGGACCAGGTAAAAGTGAAAGGTTAGTAGAATAAAACCTTCCATCACATTTTCTACCAAATCCAACTTTTGAATAACATAGTTTAAATTAAGCGGCACTTTTCAAGTTCGAGAGTATAAACAAGAATTATTATAAAACAATCTACATTTCTAATTATATACTGCCATGCTAGTCATATATATGTCAAGATAAAATTCAAAAACTTTTTTATTCTTTATTTTAATTCTTTAAAGATTAAATAGATTGTACTTTTTAAAAGCTACTCTATAATTTGAAATGTCCATTTGAAAAAATGATTTTCTTATAGAATACATTTATAGAATACAGAATACATAGAATCTTTTTACAAAGGAGCATTTAGTATGTTATCTAATAAGTCCTTGGTTTAACAGTAATGCTTTGGTGAAAATTTTGTAAACAAATTATTATAATTGTCTGCTATAATAAATAGATTTTTTTTACATCTAATTAAATGTCAGAGGTAAAGTTGAATACTCTGTATTACTTTTTTGCACTTTTTAAAAAAATTATTATTTATATTTTTAATCAAATGCTTTTTTTATGTCAACACTGAAAAAATAGATTCTATTTTTGGTTTTTTTTCCTGTTAAATGAGAAGATGGATGCAAAAAGTCCTTATAAACTGCTATTTATTTTCGATGAACAACATTTTAGAGCTTTGAAATTTTGATTTTAACCCTTTGGAAGTGGTAATATTTTTATTTTACCCATATTGAACAAAATGAAAAATCGGCTATTATGGGTTAGTTTTTAAATTTTTTTTTTGATAAGATTAAGTAACAACAATGATTCTGTATATACACAAAAGGATTTTTTCTTCAGTTGAAAATAGAAGTAGAAATTAACTAAAAACTGTTTAATTTTGCTCTAAAATTTTCACAGAAAATGGTACCTCCTGCAAAAACGGCTGCATTTTAGATTTTATTGAAAAGTGAAATGAAGTTACCTAACCTAGGGTAATGAAATGCACTATGTCCCAATTCAGGTTCTGACACAAAAGTCAAATCATTTTCGATGGCATTGTGACTTGTAATAAAAGTACATTTAATTAAAGTAATTATGTTATAATTTATCTTAAATATAAACTTTCTTTCATTCCTTTATAGGCTTCAATTTTACTTTTGCCATTATATACATGAAATACAGTTTACCACATATTTGATATAACATTTTTATTAGCTATTTTTTTTTATAAAAACTTCTCCCATTTACATTGAATTTTAAACCTAAATCAATGTAATTACCCTCAACAAAAACAAATCCGCTAAAATTCTTTTATAATAAATCGCCAAACTCAAGTTGCCTGTAAAATTTGTATTATTGAAAATAAAGGAGGAATGGTTTTTCCCAGTCTATAAAAATAAAAAATCCGAACTTGCGCTCTTGTCCAAAATAAATATTGTTTTTTTTCGGGAGCTAATTTTGTTCTTATTAATACTGTTATTTAGTATATATTATGATTTTTAGTATAACAAGTAATTTTAAACTTTACATATGAATGGCTACTTTCGAGTTTCAACTTACATTCAATATATAATAAAGCACAAAGAGACAAACATTTGTTTCTAACTTATACTTTTTATTGTCCGCTAACCTCCTTCAAGGAAAAATCAGGAAATTGTTGAAAGAAATGCAGACAGACATAAGAACAGACAAACTGAAGTACAGACAGATGTGCAAAAAGAATTGAAGAGTAAGACAGTAATTTACAGACAGGTAGGAACAGAATAACAGACAGACATACATTTATGGACCGAGAAACAAAATAAAGAATAAAATGAAAGATTGAAAAATAGAAGAAAAGACAGTCAGAAAGAAATACAGACAGGAAAAAGAACAGAAAAACATAAGGATACACACATTAAAGTAATATATATAGAGTGATAAATAGCTATGAAACCATGTTCCCTAACCAAAGACCTATGACGTTGCAGAAGGTTGTTTATCGATAGAAATTTTGCTTTCTCACTTAGCTGCTAGAAAGCTCATAAGCTGTCATTGGAATAAGGTTTGAAGGAACTTTACTAATTAATCAAAACCACCATACATTTTGGTATAAGGATTTGGGGGACCTTTATTATTAATTAATGTCATGTGACCTAATGTACAAGAGTTAAAACAATTAAATCAAAAGATTTTAGTATAAAACTATTTTTAAATAAGAGTATAAGAATAAGATATTGTTATCAACGACAAAAAATAAATGTTTTGCCTGGTTTTTGTAAAAATTTAAAGCATATTTATCATTTAAAATCAATGCTATATTTTCAAAAGTGATTCCATTAATTTGATTGTGTTTTGTAAGCAAAACCTGTTTTTTATTATTTGTACTGTGTAATTTTATTTGAATATTTAATTCAAAGATAGCAATTTTTTTTAAAAATAACGTAAGATGAATGTCGGAATTTTCTTATTAAACATAATAATGTATATATAATTAGAATAGTAAGACCTTGGAAATAAGCAAAAAATTATTATATGATAATTATCAGTAAATCTAACAGAATTTAAACGTAATTATTAAAAAGCTAGCTTCAAAAAATAATAATACATTTTTTATTCAAATACTATAGTACATTCTAACAAGGATGATGATATCAAGTTTAGCAACATTTAACAAATATGTCTTTCAAAAATCAGTTGATTTATTGCATGAAATATTGAAAATGTATATAGCAATTTACAGAGTTTTATGATTTTCAGGAATTTAAAATAATTACATTCATTTGGTAACTGTAAAAGCATGTATAGTGTCATAAATGAGTTACAATTTGAAATAATTTACATATATTTATTAGGATGTAAAATCCTTTTATAAAAGGCAAATACAGATTGATTTTAATTACAAATTCATTGAAAAAAAATTCGGACTGTCTGATGGATAGACAAAGTGAATTATAGAGTAGCTTCGCTACTAAATATAACATATAATCAGAAATGTGCACTGGTTCAGTTCACATTGCTATGGACAGTTAACATATTTAGGAAAGTTGTAAGGAAGAAAGTTATCCATCTAGTACTAAGATGAAGATTTAAAAGCCTCCTAAAAAAAGAAATATATCTTTAAAAACAAATTAAATCTATATTGCTGTTAACATGAACTTTAATATTGTTATTATAAAAAATGGAAGTAATGTCTACTTTCCGAAATGATTGTACTCAAGACAGCTTGTAATGAAATTATTATCCAGATTTTTACGATTTTATAATTTTTTGACAACGCCAAAATTGTTTTTTTTTACTTTATTAATTCTAAGATATATGCATTATCTATAAAGGACAAACACAAATACATAATAAATTTTATAGTTAGGATATTGTTTCTAAAAATGAAAAATCCTGTATAAAACTCAGCCATTTTAGAGTCTAAGCTGTCAAATTTCTTGAGCAATGGGATTGTATTGGTAGGTCTTTGCGATAGTTCTATATAGTCATGTACCCTTGCTCCCTCTATTCTCTAACTTTATTATACACACGAAGGACGTCCAAGGGGGGGGGGTAAAGGGGTGATTAGCCCCTCCCCCCATTAAAATTTACCCCTACCATGGGGGTGCCGTAGCCACCCCCAACCATTTAGGAGGTGGTATTTACCCCCCCCCCAAAAAAAAAAAAAAATCAATAACAAAAAAATTTGGACGCCTAAATATTTAATAGTATTTCATTATTAGGTAGGTACCTTTTTACATTATTAAATTACCCCGCCCCAAAAAATTTTACCCCTGGGGTAAATTTTTGGGAGAGGGTAAAAATTCAGGGTACCCCCCACAAAAACAAATTACCCCCTCCCTTAAAAAAAATTTACCCCAGACGTACAGACAAAAAGAAAGAGTGGCAGAAGGAAAGACTGATAGGAATACAGAAGAACATACAAATAAACGAATAGACAGTTATATGGACAGACAGACAAACATAAAAAGACTTTTAAGAGAAGGCTTACACTTGCTCTTGTTATGTTTAAGGCTATTGATTTGCTAGGAAAGTACAATTATAGAGAAAAAACAAACCAATTTAGAATAAACTTTTTGCATTGAGCATGATATATATATTTACATATAACTTACCATTTTCATAAAGTTGAGGATAGAATTACCATGTTGCCACGTTGACCGCCCGTCACAGCTTAACGGCTCTATTTGTACTACCTACAAGTCGGAAAAATTATTGTAGGCTAAAATTAAAAAGGCACAATAAATAAAGCATGATTCCGTTTTTGCATGCATATGTTATTTATTATATAATAAAAAAATTACTGCTTATCTGTTGGTCAATTCTATCCTGCGATTGGTCAATAGCCTAATAATCACCTGTGATTAGTTAATATTTCAATAGTTAATTGAGATTGGTCAAAATTGAATTCTCACCTGTGATTGGTCAAGATTGTCCAGCGCCATGGCGAATAGCATCACAGCATCGTAAATCAGTGCAGTGTCGGTCTGTAAAAGATAATCTAACTGAATTTTAAGTGTTGCCATTTTATATTCAATAATAATTTTTTTTACTGAAAAAAAGAATCAATATTCAATTTTTTCTAAAGAATATAATGATAAGTTTAATATTTCTATAGCACTAAAGAGTTTTCCAAAGGAAGGGGAGGGGGTTGAACAGGGGCGTCCAAGCTTTTTATTTTGGGGGGGGTAAAATTTTTTTAAGGGGGGGGTAAAATGGCGCGCGAAGCGCGCCGCAAATTTTTTTTACCCCCCCCAAAATTTTTACCCCGGGGTTAAATTTGCTTGGGGGGGGGGGGTAATTACCCCCCCTGAAATCTGTTGGCAGGGGTAAAATTTGTTTACCCCCCCCCAAATTTACCTCCGGGGTAAAATTTTTGGGTAATTTAAATTTTATCAAAAATTTAGTATTAAAAATTTTTTTTGTTAGAGATTTTCTATTTTGGGGGGAGTATTTATCCCCCCAAAATTGTTTGGGGGGGGAAAATACCCCCTCCTTAATGGTTGGGGGTGCCTACGGCACCCCCAGGGTAGGGGTAAATTTTAAATGGGGGGGGGTAAAATGAAAAAAATTTGGGGGGGGGGGTAATCGCCCCATTACCCCCCCCCCCCTTGGACGCCTATGGGGTTGAATGCCCTATAACCATACAAAATATCAACAACAAAAAACTGCTTGGGCCAGTTATAAACTTGTATAACTTGTTTATGAGATCTTGCTGGACAGATACAATACATCCTGTTACGATATATTATAGAATAATAAAAGGTAGAAAGTGGATAAGGAAGGAAAGGGAAATTGACGTCACCGAAACTGTCCCAATTTTGTATAACTTTTGCGGAACAAGTTCCAATTACGTCATATTTTTCTTTCCCGAAGAAAGGAGGGGGGGAAGAAAATCTCTTCAAAAGAGATGGGGAAAACCCCCTTTTCTCCCATCTCTTTTTTCTTCCCCCCTTCCCTTTTTTTTCTTTCCCCCTTCTCTTTTTCGGGAAAGAAAAATATGACGTAATTGGAACTTGTTCCGCAAAAGTTATACAAAATTGGGACAGTTTCGGTGACGTCAGGGAAATTAGATCAATTTAAATGTAAATGAAAACATAGAAGATAAAAACACTGGCAGAACCTTCCTTACATCACAAGTTTTAAAAACCCCCCTAACCCCCCCCCCCCTACCTTTTACAAGAAAAGGAGAATTTAACACTCTCAGTAAGAAATTGGTTGTTCATTAGGTTAGGTTAAGGTTATGGCAACCGCATGGAACTTAATTGTTTAAGAAAGGTATAAAAGCCTCATAAAATACAGCTGGGTTCCAATCCCCCCAAAAATAACATAGAAAGTAGACTTTTTATGAGGAGGGGGGAGGGGTAAATTAATTATGAAGGTTCTAAAAAGATTCTGGACACCTTTAAGCATGGTTTATCAGAGTTCCAATTGCATGAAACGAGATTCTACCCAGAAGCCTTGTAAAAATGCAGCAAATCGGTGATGTCAAAAATATTGGCTTATTATCAAAGTAATTAAAACAAATCATAACATTGCAATTGTCGTCAATTTCAAAGGTTAAATCTTAAAGCGACGCAACTCTAAAAAAAATTGATAATATTTCCAGTATTGTCCATTTTTTGTTAAGAATTCACTGTTTATTAAAAAGAAAAATTAACAAAATTTACTGATTTTAAATCGTAAGACTACCTCTTATAGTTTAATTACGTAATGTTTTTAAAAAAATATTAAGACAGCTTAAAGTGGCTCCAAAAAAATGACGTCATACAATAAAGTCGACCAATGAGAGGCAAGTATATACTGTAATTGACCAATAGTAAAATTTTTACTGACCTCTCATTGGTTATTTTAAGTATGACGGTATTTTTTAGGTGCTACTTTACGCGTCTCGAAAATAATTACAAACATGTACCAAAGTATTATATCTCACGTTTTTATACCTTATAATATTGGGTACTTTTATTGAATCTTGATTGTTTGGTACAAACTAAAAGTGTCCAAACCGAATTATTTTTATAAATCAATTTATCGTCCATTGTGTTATCTCTTTAATCCCTGATATTTTCTTAAATCTTCATCTAAATTTTACAGATCTTTGGGCCAGCAAAAGATAATACATTATACTTTTTTTTTTGAAAATTCTTGTTTTATTTTGCAACTTTTTCTTCATTACCTTGTAGATTGCATTGGCGTAATTTTATGCATAATTCTCCGGTTCCCTTATTCAACAAAATAATAAAATTACAGTATAATTATACCCTAAGAAGTTCTATTTTGTGCTGTTATACCATGTGACAAAGGAGAATTTAGTACCAACAAAAAAGTTTACTTTTTTTATTTGGTTGACTATTTCAAGACTAAGTTTTGTCATCTAATTTCAAATATTAATTTACTTTCACTAGGAGGAAATAAATATCCTTAAAAACAAAGGACAATTATCTCCATAAGTTGGAAGCAGTTTACAAGGCCTAACAAAAAAAAATAACGTCATACAAGTCAAATGACCAATGATAGGCCAGTATATATTTTACCATTGGCCAATTAAAATGTATACTCGCCTATCAAATGTTATTTGTATTGTATGTAATTTTTATTAGGTATTATATGCTGCTTACATAAGTAGAAAAGCAAAAAAGTCATGGATGAACGAACAAAGTGATTTAAAGAGCAGATTTGCAGTGGTTAATTCAAGAATCTATTTAGACAAAATAAACCACAAAAACTTTACATATATTTTAATATCTGTATTTTTTTCGAATGACTGATTACTGAGACCATTTGACCAATTAAATTTGATACTGGACGCTTGGACGTCCCTGGGGCAGATGGATCTATAGAATAGATGTATATACAGACAACTATTTTTCTTTCTTTTTCAATGACCTTTTTCGTCTGCTTCTAAATTATTATCTGCTACTTGGCTGTGTTAATATAAGCGACACCAATGGTTGATTTTGAATGACCCAATAGAAAGGTTGCAAAAGGTGGTAGCGATGGAAAGATAGAGTTATTTGTACCCTTTCTCCATCTAGTGTTTTACTTTAATGATATTTAAAATGTAGGACGATTATGCCTATATGAAGCGCAACAATATCGAACTAACAAGAAAATATAGCTATACAGAATTGAACAGCAATACACCCTGCCCCCTCTCCACACGCCTCTTGATATAATTATGACTAAAATAAATCTTACCCGCAAAGATGCCAAGCTATCTTCAGGATTATTTGACATCGCATTTCCTATTAAATTATTAAAAAACATAATATTATTTTATATTAATACTAGCGGCTGCGCCCCTAGCATCTAGGGACTCTATTTGAAGCATAAGAATTGCCTAGAACCATCTCTAACCTATAAGAAGCTTCACTCCAAAGGAGAACCTTTATCGGTTCAGCAGTTTACGAGATCCTTCGCTACAGACAAAAAATAGGATGTATTTTACATTCAGTCGATTTATCAAATAAAAACAGGTTGATTAAATATATAATTGAATCTTTGTTAATATATTTTGTTGGTTTTAATTTGTATAGTAGAAATTATTACCAACAAAAAAGTGGGGGGAAAACTCCAAACGGACATACCCCAATTATAGAGTAGCTGCGCTATTTAAAGAGTTGGAAAGAGGACACAATAAGAGAGCGGAATAGTTATTTCTTGCATTGTATTATAAACGGCTTTCCGCGGATATAGAATGTACAATTATAAGATTAAAACCAGTTTTTTTAGCCCTGAGGTGCCAGAGGCACGGGCTAAAAAAACTGGTTTTAATCTTATGATTGTACATTTTTATATTCGTAGAAAGCTGGATATAATACGATGCTAGACATAGTTTTTTCGTATGGATGAGAACCGGTTCCTATCCACCGGATTCGAATGAATACGAGAAAAGCAGATACAGACCGACACAATTAATTTGTAGTGTAGCTACTCTATACTGGTTATTTATCGCATCGTAATATAAACAGCTTTCCGTGGATATACAAATGTACAATTATAAGATTAAAACCAGTTTTTTAGTCCAGAGATTCCAAAGGCACAGGCTAAAAAACTAGTTTTAATCTTATGATTGTATATTTTTATAATCCTAGAAAACTGAATATAATCCGATGCTAGACATAATTTTTCAGTATGGTTAAGAACTGGTTCTAATCCACCGGCTATTGATCGGTTTCGAAGCGATACGGAAAATAGTTTTATGCATGCATACCTGGATTGTACTTCATTGATGCTTGATATTTCCTCAGGACACTCTGATTTTCAAACAATTATAATTGTTATCGAGATTAAATATATAGTCTGATTATGGTTTTAACCATTGTTTCCTCCATATCACAAGTAATCAAAACGTCTCCGAGTAGGTGATAGGTTCGAATCTCGGGCCGACACCACGTATTAACTAAAGACGTTAAAAATGGTTCCTACTGCTGCTATGTCAGGTGCGCGACATAAATAGTAAGAGTAGAGGGAATGCCTTGGCCCATAAACAGGCGCAGCTTACTACCATGCACAGTTAGGACTTCTGAGACAAAGGTCGTGCAAACAAAGGGTTGGTTGTCTGATAGATTTTACTTAACCTAATATCCTTGGGTGTTAGAGTATCTCATCCCATTACACGTGGATGATGTTCTGAATTCTCTAGATGATCACTTAAAGTCGAAGGAGAATCCAGCCCTTACGAGGTAATGGTAAAACCACGAACAAACAAATGAAATAATGGGATCATGGAAAGAAAACGAAGTTGCCGGTTTCATCGTATTTTCACAGTAGCTTTTAAAGGGTTATTTTAGGTTAGATTAGGTTAAGTAAATGTTAATGATTGCCCCGCAGGGTTAGAAAATATGCCCTGCAGGGCTAGAGCCCCCCGCAGGGGCTAGAGGTTAGGTTAAGTAAGAACTAAGAATCATCTAGTAAATTACCTTCTTTAGGTGAGATTCTCCTTTGTTTTTCATCGAAATCATCTAGAGAACCAAAAAGCATCATCCGTTTGTTTTCGGATGCGTTACTCTTATGCCCCAAGGATCTAAGGAATAAGAACGGCCGATAAATTTATGTACATCCCCAATGATGGTTGGCAATATTATTAACATTTTGTAGTTGAAACGTTTGGACACTCAACTTAATGAACCAACCTATCAGAAATCAATAAAATTCCCCAATGTTGTTACGCCAACGAATAAGAAAACATCGTTATAATACTTTGGGGACTAGAGTAAAAAACAGCCTAATGTTCCCTCCCTCCCTGCTTATGCTCACTGAGCAAGTCGACTCAGTCGACTTTGTCCGTTTGTCAATCCTTAATTTGTTGTAACTCGTTACTTATGGATGTTGTCATCCTTGTTAATATCTACAGATGGCAATTCTAATATTAATAATCGATGATTGAGTACTGATAGGGAAAAGGCTCTGAACTCACTGTGCATGGTAAAGTTAACAATCATCCCTTACCCGTGAAAGAAAATATAAATTCTTGAGAAAAATAAACCCTCACAAATTCAAACTGTAGAAAAACAGTGACACAGAAATGATTTAGAAAAAATAACAAAATAATTTTTTCTTCATTGTCTTATCCCTTAGAATCCAAAAGTTTTATAAATACGATTTCTCATTGGCTAGTTTAACAATTTTGGGTACTTCTATCAAATCTTGACTGGTATAGTGATAATCTTTAGTGTCCAAACTTTCCCACCAATATTTTTGATCTACAACAGGGGTAATAATGATTATTATTGGGGTTATGCATCAATTTATCGCCCATTGTCTTATCCCTTTAGATCCATGTCTATATTATGTGTTGTTCTTAAACACCAAGCTAATATTGCTTAATTCACTTCTGCAAGAGACAAAATGAATTGAAAATGATTGTTAAAATCGAAATATATTTTCATGCCTTAGAATAGTGTTTTTTTAAAAGCGAAGCTTTTCTATAATTAGGGTCGGTCCGTCCGTACGTCCGTAACGGATAGCTTTTTTCGTTAATTTAGGCATGTTAGAATTGTCCTATCGATTTCAAATGGTAGAATTGTCCTATCGATTTTGCATGGTGATTCCTTTCATAGTTAGGTACGATTTAGAAAGCGTAGCAACTCTATAATCATCACCAAAATGTCCGTACGTCCATTTTAAACATGTTGATTTTTTTACTTTTTTAACAACAAATTTTTATGTGATCTAATCATCCGATTGATCTGATTTTTGGTATATTGATTCCTGGGACAACAAAGTATAATGTAATAAGCGAAGCAACTCTATAATCAAGTCCTAAAATGTAAGTATGTCCATAAACATTGTCCTGAATCAAGCTGTTTTTCAACAAATTTACTTACAATTTTGCTTTGACTCTTATACATTTATATTCTGATTATTCAGTTCTGACACTATACAAGTATTAATGTGCGTTTGTCCTACCGTTTCTGTGCTTCGCTTTTATGGATGTTGTCATCCTTGTTTTTAAAATAGGTTTAAAAGCATGCTAACTTTAAAATATCGTTCTTAAAACAAATTCCCCTTCTGGTGGCGTTGGAAAGATGTAAATAAATATGAATGAAATCAAATTTCTATGAATTCATAATTCTGGCCTAAAACAAACAAGATACAAAATAGAATAATCATAAACGTTGAACATCGAAACTTGTTTATTAAGCTTCCACTAGAATTGCATGTCAGCTTGTAATGTAACATAGAATACAATCAGCTCTACGCAAAGCTTACCAATCTAAGACTGGCCAAAGGATTCTCACTTCCAGACTCCGTGTTCATCTGAGTCCTAACTTCAAAGAATCAGGGCTACAGCAACTTGTTTATTAAAATTTTAGCTAAAACCTTGAACCACCATCGTTCATAATGATAACAATCATCTAACAACATATGAGAATTGTTAATGTAAAGGAACGCCAAACGGTAGACTCATATGAAGAATCATCGATATATTACCTTTTTGTAAAGAATTCAAATGCATATCAAAAACTATTTTTTTTTCTCGATAATACAAATTATAGAGAGGCTTTATAACACACTGTAAATGGCTTGCAAGATTTGATTTTGTTTTTTGTTTGAAAAGGGACCCAAAACTATAAACAAAATTCTATAAAATTTGAAGTATAATGCCTGTCGGACACCTATTTTTCCAAAATTTCTATTAGTCAACAAAAATATCATTTCAATAATGACGTAGTCCTTTGAAATTTTTTTTAGTAGGTCCCTTTTTTATTTTTTAACCGAGCTAAATCCTTGGTTCCTAAATGTACATTGCTCACTGAAATTGAAATATATATTTCAATATTCTAACCACATTCAAATTTTCAAGATTTAGGGGTAGTCAAAATAAAATGTTAATATTCTGAATACAGAAAGTGTAACACAGATGATAGATAATACAACCGGTAATTTTACTTCAACTAAAAATGGATCACAGAAAAACAAAGCAAGTTTTAGGTTAGGTTAAGTCACGCCTATTAAAGCTTAACAATATACTTTTAAAATAGAGTGGAGTTTCAGTAAATGCTTTATGTTGCCAAATAACATCATACCACTGTTTAACCATAAAACATTTTTCATTGGTATCAGTCCAGTAGCAGTATTTATCCTGACTGTTACAGGTCAAGGCATTCCATTGTTCTTAGTCTTATATAACCTAGCAGTGTTTTTGCTTAAAATAGTTGAAATTATTTTTGCTTAATTTAATCTAAAATTTTTAACTTTTATTTACGCTTTCTAAAGAAACAAGGAAATTTTACTGACAGAAACTCATATTGCATCTTTTTTTCCGCCATGGGCATTGTCAAAAAAATTCCAAATGAAGAAGAAAAAAGTCGCTCAATGACGTCATAAAAATGAGGAATGGGGAATGGGATAGGAGGAGTGGATAATCCCTCGTTTTTATGACGTAACATGCTGATTTTTTGAGAAACTTTCTTCGTCTCCATTGTAAATAGGGGGAGACAAAGCAAAAAGACAGACATACATCCTATTACTCGCGAAGAAGGATAGAAAGCTAATTAAATTTGATTTGAAGATAACAATTAAATTCCTTGACACTTAGATTTTCAGGGTCCACTAGTCGCAGAGAAGTTATATTGGTCCCTGTATACTTTAACTCCTAAATATGATATATTATATTACTAGTCGCAGAGTGGTTATATTGGTCCTAATGTACTTTAACTTCTAAATATAATATATCCACTGCACTAGTCGCAGACAGGTTATATTGGTCAATGTATACATTAACTCCTCAATATAATTTATCCACTAGTTGCAGAGAGGTTACATTGGTTCCTGTATACTTTAACTCCAAATTATAATATAGTCTCTCACTAATCGCAGAACGGTTATATTGGTCCCTGTATATACTACATAAAATACATCACTAGTCGCAAAGAGATTATTTAAGTCACAGTACATTCTAGATCCTAAATATATAGTATACTTCAACTGGATATTTTCATAAATCCAGTGTTAAAGTAGATCATACATTTTCCTCTCCCTCCTTGGTAAATGGAAAAATGTAGAAATTATGATGTTTCCAATGCATTTGATACAATAAACATTGCGAATCTTTCTCATAAATTCAATCTGGGCCAAATTTAAAACCCCATCCTTAAAAAGTACCTACAGACAAGGGTTGCTAAATAAAAGAGTAAACGAATAAAAAAAGAGACCCTACCATTTTATTTGGTTAAAATCATTTGAGAATTAATTGATTCATTTAAGTAACTTTTCACTGATAATAATGATTTGGATTTCACAATAAGATTGGCTTTTCTTAAGGGTATTTAATCATATTAAATTAGTTTATCTTAATAGGAATTCTATAATATAAGTATATAAGCAGTGCTTATACAACCTCCAGAAACATATAAAGGGAAAATGAAAAACATTTAAAGTTATGACGATAAACAGTAGCAATAACATATGTTTTACAATCATAACCATAAATAAACCAAAGTTTTCTAACAAATAAAGAAAAATAGAAAATTAAAAATAAATAAGTAACCTACACCTTTAAACGACCTTTGCTACAAGCCTTAGACTGGATCAGGCGAGACTGTTCTGTAAGAACCATTCTTCTAGCTCTACTTCTAGTCGAAGTTAAAGTTCTTTTATATAACCCCTCTTTTTGTTGCATTACAGACAGATGGATCGGCAATTATAGAGTAGCTTCACTTGCAAAATTTTGTAAGAGACAGAATAATGTATTTCTTAAAAATGTAAATTTTATGGACCAAAATGGAACAATTTAACTTTGATCAAGTAGAATTTATATTTCTTCAACACAACCAAAACTATTAATAGCTTAGTAGCAAAGCTGCTTTGTGGGTTGGTTAGTAATCTTTATATAAAAGTAACAGGATGTCTGTCTGTACCAACCACTGGCCCGACATGTTTTAGGAAAGGTATATAAC
Organism: Acartia tonsa; assembly: GCF_053477335.1. Classification (NCBI taxonomy): domain Eukaryota; kingdom Metazoa; phylum Arthropoda; class Copepoda; order Calanoida; family Acartiidae; genus Acartia; species Acartia tonsa. The sequence continues at coordinate 38,791,313 of NC_137272.1, forward strand.
AATTTTAGGGGCCAGACCCACCTTCCTGAAAGAAATTGCCCCTGAAAAGAATACCCCTCCAAAAAAATTATTTAACTTTTCTAAAATAGACTAAAATAGAGGGTTTGCTTTAATACAATTGATTAAATTGATACACATAATTTGTAAAAAAAAAAAAACTTTTAAAGACTAATTGATAAAAGCAAAACTATGTCTGTCTGTCATCTATCGGTTTGTATCAAAAGGCTCTATAAATAAATTTAATGTATGAGGTAAAAAATCCTTTTATTTTAAAAAAAAGTTTTAATTCATGGCTAAAACATATATGTATGATATCAAAGTAGAATATCTAAAGCCAGTAATATGTAATAATTCTTTTTAACTTCGATTTAAATTATCTTTTTTGAGACATTTGGAATTTTTTTATGAAACCAAAATAAGAAAAAGGTAGAAAATCAAAGTCAATGACATAGAAATGGCACCAGATTGAAATCTAATTGCCTGAAGTTTTTCAACCAATTGATGTTTGAAGCAACAATACAATTATAAACATGCTGGTTTTAATAAAGAAGAAAAACATTAATAAGAAGGTCATATTGTCAAATTTTCAGTAAATTTCTTAATTTTGATACCTTAAAAAAGAGGAAATAGCGTAAATTGTGGCGTATTTTGAAAGCTCTAGTGTTCTGAAGATTTCTTAAATATATTATTTGCAGAGCTCACTTTGATCAATAAATTTCTAATTAATTTGCATCAATTTGCTTTTAAATTGCATCTAGTTTTATGTTGAAAGTCAAATGATTTTGTATTTCCCCAATACTATATTTTTTGAAAAAACTTAGAAATATTTCCTATTTCTTTTTGGTTTCAATAAAAGTAAGTTTTGGGGGTGGAAAAATCTAATGTTTTCCAAAATTTCCAAAAAGAGGGACCATAAAATTTGTATGGAAAGGGGGTAACCACCTCAAAAAACCCACGATCGTGGCTCATCCGCTCGTCGTCAAGGAGGTGTTAGGTTCTAATCTTTGCTTAACACCACGTCATAACCAAAGATGTTAAAAACGCTTCCTACTTCTGCTAGGTCAGGTGCGCGACATAAATAGCGTAGGGGGAATGCCTTGGCTCAAAACAGGTTTAACTCGTTAGGACACAGTTAGGACTTCTAAGACAAAGGTCGTTCAATCAAAGGGTTGGTTGTCTATTGAATGTTACTAAACCTAATATCCTTGGTTGTTAGAGTATCGCTCTAGATTCTCTAGATGACCACTTAAAAATCGAAGGAGAATCCCACCATTACAAGATAAGTAAGAAGAAAATATCCCAATACCCCACCCTCCCTCCCTGGACGTCTGTATGTCCTGTACTATTTACTAACCTCTAGGTCAACCAGGTGAAGGTCTAAGCTTGTGATCAGATAATTGTGGTACGCAGTCATTAGTCCAGCTGTCTGACATTCCTAGATAGATAGATAGATAGATAGATAGATAGATAGATAGATAGATAGATAGATAGATAGATAGATAGATAGATAGATAGATAGATAGATAGATAGATAGATAGATAGATAGATAGATAGATAGATAGATAGATAGATAGATAGATAGATAGATAGATAGATAGATAGATAGATAGATAGATAGATAGATAGATAGATAGATAGATAGATAGATAGATAGATAGATAGATAGATAGATAGATAGATAGATAGATAGATAGATAGATAGATAGATAGATAGATAGATAGATAGATAGATAGATAGATAGATAGATAGATAGATAGATAGATAGATAGATAGATAGATAGATAGATAGATAGATAGATAGATAGATAGATAGATAGATAGATAGATAGATAGATAGATAGATAGATAGATAGATAGAAAAAAAGTATAAATAAGACGCACTCCTAAAAATGAATTATTAATTAAGAAATTCTTCTAACTATTAATCTGAATAAGTCAAAAGTTTTTATCTACTTTTAAAAAACTTAAAATTTTAATTCAAATGAATTTACTATATTATTAAGTTGTAAAATGTGTGTCTTTGTTTGGCAAGATCTTCCAAACGGCTGGGCTGGTCGATCCACATTTTGTAAGGGCAGGGCAGTTTTTATGCTAATTTTTATGCTATTACCTCCCACCAAGAAATATGGCAAAAAGATAAAAATCTTCCCTCCCCTACATCCAAAAAAATATATAGAGAGATAACCCTTTCTTGGTGCTTTGTACCTTGCGGCTAGGGATAAAGCCACTTGTATGAAGTGAAATAGGCTTTAAAAATACCTATTTTTGGGTATAGCCCCTTTCGTAACATCACAATAGCTTTTCTCCTATTTCTAGCCCCTGCAGGGGGGGCTGTAACCCTGCGGGGCCAATTACCTAACGCTGTGGCGCAATCACCTAACACAATATAACCTAACCTAACCTAAAATAACCTGTAAAAAGCCATTTTAAAAAAACGACGAATCGTCCCTCATGTGGCGATGTTACGAAAGGGACTATTCCCCTTTTTTTCAGAACTCACAATATCTATAGATCTAGTTGTCTAACGTTTCATAATATTTTGTCTGTAGACAGCCTTAATCAAAATTCGTTGCTGTTTTGGACCTAGGAATACTATCCTATTCACATAAAGTTTTAATTTACAAAATGATACAAAGATAAATTAATTAGAGGGGTGCTATATGATGGGATTGAAGCAAATGTTATGTTTTAACTGAAGACATTAATAATGGTTCCTACTTCTGCTATGTCAGATGTGCGATATATATAGTTAGGGTAGGGGGTATGCCTCGGCCCAAAACAGACGTAACTCATTCTCATGCACATTTATGACTTATGATAAAATTTATCTGTATGCGGAAGTGAATACACAACAACCACATATAATCAGGGGTAGCTATTTTAATAATCAATTCTACAAAAAAAAATCACGAAACCTTTAAAGTATTTGGAAGTATGTTTTTTTTAAGTGAAGAGGGGTGGGTAAGAATCGGAGGAAAAAGGGAAGGGGGTTGAGGGGAAATTTTCCTTTAGATTTGTTTGTCAGAATATCATTCCCTTGTACCTGCATATAATCTAATCTATTGAAACAAAAACAGAATTTAGATAATCTGCTAAGCTACGTCTAAATTTAAACTAATATTATTGTAATAATTCACAATTATAGGGATGGTTTTAAGCTACTCTATGCCCCTTCTAACCTCTTCAATAGGTAGTTACTAGATTCTAGGGGCGAAACCGTTAGTGTTAAAAAAATACTTCTTATCCACATATTTATAATTATTAGTGCTAAGATGCAGATATTATTACTTTATTACGCAAAAACTTTTTTGCCAACGAATGATAAAATGAGTTTAACATGATTTTCTTCAAACTTCGTTGACCACTCCCTCAATAGAATAATTGTAATTCATGAACTGAATTTGTCATTAATCGTTGATTTTCACTTTTGCATCAACTGTCAAAATTCATTCTAAAATATTTTCTTTCATTTTTCTCTATTTCAAAATTGTTTTATATGTAGTAAAGCTCATAGAGAGAAGGGACAATGGAGTGTTTATTAAACTAGTCCACAAAGTTTTCTCTTTCTTTTGCTTAAAAACTTTGGGGACTTCATTGAATTTCATTGGTTGTTTCATTTAGTGTTCCAAAGTTTCAATTTTATCGCTACATAGAAGGGGTAATTTCTGTATCATCATTGAGGATGTACATCAATTTATCGGTCATATCTTATACCTTAAGATCAATGAGTAAAGCAACTCAATGATTGAACTTTACTAAAATGTACACTTTATGAAAATTTCTTATCCGTTATAAATATAAATATATAAATTCCGAAAGCATAAATGTATTTAAATATGATAGAATTGTCATATTAACTTAAATTTTGTTTATCTATTACCAAACCTTAAAGTTTAAGTTTGTAATATAAAGAAACCTGTATTCAAGCAATTAAGCGAAAGGTTTACACCAATATAAATGTGTGTCTCTTCAATACAAAAAAAATGCCACTCTGTCAATGTCCGTTTGTCATTCATATTTGTTAAAACAATTAGAAATGGTCTTATATAATCTTTTATACTTTCTTAAAATTCTTAATGTGAATTCTTGGTTTTTAGAATATCATCATTTTTTGGTAATAAAGTTATGAGCTGCTCTGTAAAAAATTTTCTCTAAAAAAGGATGACAATATCCATAAAATGGAAGCTCAAAAAATTCTAAAGTCAGAAAACGACCCTTTACAATTACAGGGTATATATGAGCACTTCAGAAGTTTGAACACAATTTATTTAAATACAGGTTGTTTTAAAAGGACGGATAAATAATAGAGATGCTACTCTATTAAACTGTGCCTAATCATACTAGGAATTAATGTAACAATTATGAAGGAAAATGAAATGAGAAAAAAATGACATTTTCTAGGGATGACGCAAAGTGCAAGTTACAAAATTTCTACATACAAAAAATAAGAAATTTAACTTTGTAGACAGAAATATTACATTTCTAGTACCTCAGCTACTCTTTAACTAGGGCTGTACTATAAGGACGTACATACTTTTATTGAGGGGGTGTGGAATTTAACTTTGAGGAGGCTAAACTTTACCCTTATGATATATATTACATTTTTAGTAGAGGGGGGGGGGGGTAATCTTTATAGGGTGTATTATGTTACTTTGGCGAGGCTAAATTTCCGTTAATGGTATATACAATACATTTTTAGCAACAAAGCTACTCTTTAACTAAAGGGTCTGTACCATAGACGTACAGACTGTTATTGGGAGAGCTTAATAGGGTATGTGTGTTATTTAACATTAGAGGGGCTAAACTTTATCCTTATAGTATATATTACATGGGGGGGGGGGGAGGAGAAGATAGTATCCCCATTATTTTTTTTATGGGTTACCTAAATAAATATAATCTGAAATGTAATAAATGTAAACAAATAAGACTTTGGGTGAAGAAATTAAAAAATTCCACTAAAAAGAATTGGATGATAAAATTTTTAATAATTTCTTTGAATTTGCGTAAGAATGACTGTCTTTATTGAAGTAAATATAATATTGTAATCTATAATACAAAGTAGAATGATGTCTGTCTGTCTGTCTGTCTGTTTGTCGGTCCGTCCGTCTGTCTGTCCGTCTGTCCATTAAAATTGTGATAACCACTGAACCGATCGGATTCTATTCTTCAGGGAATGTTTCTACTGGTCCTGTGGCGCTTTTAGGCTATTTTCTTGGAGGATAAGACGCCCCCAAAAATGAAAAAAAAATTTTATTTTTTTTTTATTTAAAATTAGTGGTGGAGTGGGGGCTTCTCTTCAGGTACTTAAATTTTTTTTTAATTATTTAGAATTAGTGGTGGAGTGGGGGCATCTCCAGAGGTACTTAATTTTTTTTCTTCATTAATTACCTCTTGGAGGAAAGCCCCTAGAGGCTAGGGGCGAAGCTGATAGTTGATTTATAATTTCTTGGATGGTACACTAGATTTTTTTGTATTCTTATAAAGTGATACTTCCAGCTGTCTAAAATAACGATACCCCAATTTGACACTTACCCACCTCCTCCCCTCCTTCTGGGTAAACAAACTTACCAATAAATGAAATCAATATTAGCAACCTGAATTGACGAAAATGTTCCCCTGTCAATATATCCATGTATTCTAAATCCATTAATAGTGTAGACAATGAGTATAAATTTTGGAATTTAGAATTGGTTAATTCCCAAATGATAACCTGACTTTAAAATGCATTTAAATCACGTGATTTAACATACAAACTTCTTTTAGCATTATTTGAAAAATTACTCTTTTTTTACACGAAGCTTTTTATGGATGTTGATTTAGAAATGTTAGAATGGTCATTTCGTTTTCAAACTTTGCAAGATAATAAAACTCGCAACATCTATAAAATAACTACGAGAAAATCAGTACGTCTATTTTAAACATGTTGATTTTACGACAACTTGTGAATACTATTATATTGGATTTATTATTAGGCCTACTTTAATCTTACACCAGAATATAATGAATTCTAATAAAGTAAAACTAGTAGCTGGCTAAAATAACAATCCTCCCATCCACTCCATTTACCCATTCCTACCCTCCTACTGAATGAACGAACTGACCAATAAATGATATCCATGTTAGCAACCTAAATTGACGAAACATTTTCCCTTGTTATGATATGCTTGTTTTTGCTAGTTTGTCCATCCGTCTTTGCTTTTTAAATAAGTTCTCCTATTAGGAAAGCATTACATAGGTCCGAGGTAGGTTTTAGGCTATTTAAGCCTTGAGGATACTTTTAGGATATTTTTCCGTCAACTCCTTATCAATTTGAATAAAGAGCTCCTATGTGCTAACCGCTTATACGATCGTGTTCTTCTTAACATGGTAGCTTTTCATAGGTCCCGGGAAGGTTTATGCCTATTTTGGGGAAGGGTACCACCAAAAATCACAAAAAAATCATAAATTCATAAAATTTACTCCACTTGAACCCAACATAGACATATTTGAAATAAAAAAAAAAAATTTTAAGTGCAACAAAAGGCCTCTAGGGGCGTAGTCACTAGTCTTAAATAAAGAAATATGTTTTACCTTCAGAAGTTGGCTGAGATTTTCTAACTGACAGTCCAGAACTAAATGTATTTCTCCACTTTGCTTCACTTCTTGTAACAAATCACTAAAAATATTCACAATAATAAAATTAGCAATCTATTTATTCATTTCGTTTTTAAAGATTTTCAAGGATGATAACGTCCGTGCGTCCGTAAATGATAGCTGTAATATAAACTTACTTAGAATTACTTTTCTTAATGTTCACTAATAACCCTATTTTTTGCTGTTGCGCTACTTAAGTACATTTTGGCTCATGTTACCATTCAAAATCATAATTGAACAGTCTTTGAAATTTTAATACAATTAAAATTCTGGAAATTTAAATTCAATTAGAATATTGCAGAATGAAAAGTCATTGAATTTCTGCGCCTAATTATTTCTATTTAAACTTTTGTTCTTAGATAATTAACAAGGATGACAAAGTCAATGGAGGCTAAAATGTATATGTTTGAAGAAATTAACAAGTATAAAAAGGGGCTTTGACCCAAGAGGTTTAATCAAACCAATTTTTCGTATTTTAGAATTAAAAGAAAAATTAAAATTAGCGGTTAGCAAGATCCTTCGCTACAAACAGACAGACAATTAAACAGACAGACAAACAAACAGACAAACAAACAGACATCGTTCTACTTTGTATTATAGATTACTAAAATTTGGTATAAAAAGCTGCAAATGTTGCAAGTAGTAATTATCACAATGATGTGATATAAAATTTAGCGTTATATGCTCGATTTAATTCAAATGAAAGGCCTTGTGATACTAAAGATGTTAAAAATAACACTACTATTTTAGGAGTCTACAGAAAGAGTAGAGGGATTACCATAGATCATAGATCAAGTATAGTTATATCCTTATGATAAAATAACAGGATGTCTGTCTATCTAAATGTTTGTACCGATGAATCTCGCTACCCGCAGAACCGATATGTTTCTCCTTTACAGTGTAGCTTCTCGCAGGCCCTGGGAAGATTTATAGCTATTTTGGGGGAGGGTACCATCACTCTTCCAAGAGAAATTGCCAGAAATAAAAAAAAACGCCGACTAGTATAGTAATAACGTAATAAATGACCTTAAAATTAAGACAACAAACATTGAGTTGGTTGTCTGCAACGTCAATTTATACGTTGTCAAACGTAATAAATGAATTGTAAAGCAGTATTAACATAACTGAAATAGGAATAATGCATCTGAAGGGAAAAAAATAAACTCCAGTTTTTATTTCTTTGGCAAATTGTACTGGATTTTTGTAAAGTAAGTTGCAGTATTAATAACCCATAAGAAAACTAAAAACGGGGCTCTCATAGTCTTTACTAAACCTTACCTAACCTGAAAAAGCCTCAAGAACATTGGAGGAAAATTTTTTTAGGTTTCAGATATCTGTCTATGGGTTAAAGTATTAACAATTGAACTAAACCAACTAGAAGTAAAAGGAAGATAGGGAAATATATTCTGAAGACTTATCAGTAAGGGAAGGACAAGGCAATGGCGGTTAAATTAATCTACGACACTTTCCCCCATTTCTAATTGCTATTATAGGCGTCTTTTCCAGTTATTATAATAATCCTATTATATAAAGTAGTAAGAGTTTTTTTTCTGAAGCTTCAAATCTCAGTACCTACTGAACCGATTGGGTTCTCTATTTTAAGTAAGCTTCACAAAGGTCCAGTTATGGTTTTAGGCTATTTCATTTTTAGATTTAAGTCTTGGGGTGGTTTTAAGCTATTTTTTCTAGTATATCCACAAAGTATAAAAATCTCTGGATCTAGTGCAGTTCACGGTAAAAATGTTCCTGGTAACGATCAGCTCAAAAAAATCTATGAACTTTGAAGGTTGCTAGCATCCCAACAGCTGAACGTACATGTCGTGCACGCACGCTGTTCTAAGTAACATAAAAAGGCCTATAAATATTCTGGAATAGCCAAGTTCCAATGATGCATGAGGAAAGCTTCACTGAAGAAAAAGTGAGTAAACAATTAATTGTAGGCCATTCTTTTGTCGCTTAAAACCTAATGCGAGAATAATCTATACGTTCAACGGTTTTACCGTTAGCAGTCTTAAAAGTTTATAGATATCTTTTTAGATAATCGCTACAAGGAACATTTCACCGTGAACTGCACTAAATTTCAATCTCTATCTGTCAATGTGCAAGTCAGACAGACAGACAACCTGTCTGTCTAGGAGTCTCACTTTTTGACAGTCTGTCTGTCCTCTAAATGTAGATTAACCTCTGCACTGTTTGGGCTCTACTATTCAAGCAGATATACCAATTGGTCATGCCATAGTTTAAGCCCTAGAAAATGCCTTTCCCTCGCAAAAGAAATTTTATTTTCTAAAAATGAATTAAATGTGATAAACCCAGTAAAGGCTAGTAATAAGATATTTATGTAATAATATAAATGAATTTAATTCAAATGATTTTGTATAATGGCCGTTTGCAGTCTAGTTTACCAGAACATTCTTACCTATCTTTAGCTTAAAGTTGGTTTAATTAAGTTCTTATTACTTCAAGTCTGGGACCAAAATTTTAATTAATTTATAGATTTCAATTTTTGATTTCAGAGTTTACTTTAAAACATACGCATAAAACACGCAAATTATATTATTTAATAATATTTTTATTTATGTATCAATATACGCACTAGCAGCTGTGTCCCTGTATTTAAAGAGGTAGAAACGGACAGAAAAATAGACTAAAACCATCTAAAGACTTTTTATCTTGAATAGAATAATACTGTGAAGCTTTCTTGAAATGAAGAACTCAATCGGTTTAGTACTTATTAATCTTAAGCTACAGATAAAGAAAAACCGTACTACTTTCTATAACAGGGTGTCATATCAGGTCATAGGTTCTAATCTCTGCCTAACTCTAGCCAAAATCTAAGACATTTTAAACTAGTTCCTACTACTCATATCTAAGAAACGTAAAATTTATTATTAGAGTTGTGGTAATGCATTGGCACAAAACAAACGTAACTCATTACCCTCAAACTTTAGACTTCTAGAGAAAATTAATGCTTCGTTACTTTTTAAAATCTCTACTACGTAATCAACCATACTAAGAGGCATTCATTTAGTATTTCTTTATATTAAAACTAGCGGCTACGCCCCTAGAGGCCTCTAGGGGCACTTGAGGAGGGGAGAGTCGAATTTGATAACCCAACTTCTTATTTTAGATTTTAAAAGAAAAAGTAAAAAAATAAATTTTTGGGGGGTCGAAAAAAAAATTTCGGGGGGGGGAGCCCACCCCCATATTTTTTTTATTTTAGTTAAAACAAATTTTTTTGGGGGGGAGGCATTTTTCATTTTTTGGGGGGTTTGGGGTGTCCCACCCCCTAAGAAAATAGTTATAAACCTTCCCGGGAACTATGAGAAGCTACCCTGTTAAGGAGAACCCGATCGGTTCAGCGGTTAGCGAGAACCCTTCGGTACAGACACACAGATACACAGACACACAGACATCCTGTTACTTTATTATAAGGATAAAAAAATCACTAAGACGAACTATGACGGACTGACAGATCCTAACAACAGCTTTTAGAGTAGCATTGTTTCAATTCTTTGTAAGCCTTATATCTAATTTTATTTTTACAATGTGTTGTTTATATTTTACAATTATGTAGAAAAACCTGCAGTGCCTTATATTTTTTTCACGGATACAGTGGAACTATTGGTGTCCTCGGTAAATGTTCCTGGTAACGATTATCTTTAAAAAATCTATGAATTTCAAAGGCTGCTAGCTGCCAAACGGCTGTACGTACATACCTTTCTACAACTAATCTGGAATATCCAATGATGCACAGGGAAAGCTTCACTGAGGAAACAACGCGTGAAATAAGTCTTTTTCGCGCATTTATTTGCACTGCGAGATAACTGTGCAGTTTTGATAAATGACTATTACATATTATTTGTAGGCTTTTTTTTGACAAAGCCCAAATTGTGTCAAATGATCCATGTGAGTGTGACGTCATAAAAAAGAGGGAGATGAGAGGAGAAGTGGAAAAGAAAACCCTTTAAAAAGAGATGGATAATCCTTTATTTTTATGACGTCACATGGATGATTTTTGACACAATTTGGGCTTTGTCCTTTCTTTCGTTGGTTAAAATTCTGTGTAAGCAAAATATATACGTTACACCGTTTGGCCGTTAGCAGTATTTAAAGTTTACTGTGTTCTTTGAAGGGAAAATTAAAATTATTTGGTTTTTCCATATAGAAACTTCAACTTGGGGGTGGAGTAAGGGCGGTGTCGAAAAATGACATTTTATAGTATACAACTAAAGAGCTTGAGATTTAATGGTGCTTCGTGTAATTTTGAAGTTTATAAATTATATCGTGAAAAACTAGAAAGAAAAATTATCTTCACAATATCTAGGTAGATCTCGGTAGATACGAGATAAATAAAAAAAAACTCAATTGGTACGTACGGGCAAAATCACTGGTTACATACATCTCCATCATTTTTATGATGTCACATGGCTGGTTTTTGAGACACATTGTCCCACTACGGATATTCTGTCAAAATAAAATGTTAAAATATATCGTTTTTGTGATTTGATAGCGCTTTAACTTAAGCAAAGCATTGGTTAAGCAAATTAATTATTGCTTTTGAATGATAATAAACTAAAAACGAACAGATAACTTAAAACTATAGAATAGCTAAAAAAATAAATAAGGATAGGTGAAGTTTTTTTCTATGCCTCTAAGCCCTGCAGGGGGCTATACAGTACCCAATATAACCTAACCTAACCTGACCTAAAAGAAAAAGGGGTGTTAATTGTGCTCAACAAGGCAATTAGAGGGAAAACTCCAATCTTTGTAACGGAAAGTGTCGTGCAAGAGGAAATAAAGATAATAAAATATACAACTAGCTTTACTTTTTTTTATGCTTTATTGGAAATGCATACTTTTATTTTATAGCGTAGCTACTCTAAACGTAGGTCCGTATGTCTTTTTGTCTGCCGATATTCGATTTTGCCATCCAAAATCTATACTTTCTTGCATCCATATTAAAGTATCAGAATATATGTCTGTTTTGTAAGATCTCGCTAACTGTTAAACCGATATGCCTTTTCTTTACAGTAAAGCTTCTTCTAGATCAAGAAAAGTTTATTTATAAAATGTTTTTGGAGATGTTACCCCCCCCCCCCCCAACTCCCCAAAAAAAATCTCGTACTTCTGTTTAAAACTTATATTGAAAGTGGAGGATGGACCTCCCTCATATTGATCTAGACCTGCCCTGGAGGCCACAGGGACCAAAAAACGGATTTATTTTACAATGCATTCGTTTTTTTTTTAATTGTCCTTTTTTCATCTTGCTTTGTTTTTTAAGAACATTTTCTTCCTAGTTTTATTGTCTAAACATTGGACAATTTTTTTTGTAGCATATAAAAGACATAGGATCATTAAACGAGGATAATTATGTTCATTTGAAACCAGAGAGATGGAACAATGGGCTGTTTATTACACAAGTCACCAAAGTTTTATAATAACGTTTTCTTATTCGTTGGCTTAACAACTTTGGGGACTTTTAATGAATTTTGATTTGTTGGTTTATTATGAAATTTAGTGTTCATACGTTTCAACCACTACGTGTTATCTACAGAAGGGTTAGTTATGTGTATTAACATTGGGGATGTACATCATGTAGTCGACCATTGTCCTATCCCTTTAGATCCCTGATTTGAAACAAGGGTTGAACTGCAAAAAAGGGGGAAAAGGGTAAAAATCTTGAGATACATATATTAATTTTTGGATCATGTTACTTGTAGGTTAAGCAAACACATACATGTTTCTTGTAGGTTTAGCAATATCCCCACTCCATGCCTATCTCCTCTTTTTTATCTCCCTTTAACATGTTACTTGTAGGTTAAGCAAGGTTGAACATGTTACTTGTAGGTTTAGCGCTAAACTTACAAGTAACATGATCCTAATTTTTATTGGTAATAAGTTAATCATTATTAACATAAAAACTTACTGACAAAGGTTATGTAATCAATCCACGGGTTGGTTGTTTATAAATGTCGTCTGTACAAAAACAGCCTACCTATTTCCCTCGGCAAAATTAAGCTGTAGAACCCGAATTTTGATATCCGTTTCTGTGGGGGATTTGAGCAAGTCTTGGAGGCGCATTAAACCTAAATATAAATAGGTTCATATTAAAGGTTATAGTACTGATGATGTCGTATGGGTTAGTTACACCTGGACTCAACAATCAACTTGTGAACTCAAGGCTAGATACTTGGTCCTTCACCTCATACCCATGGTACAGAACATAGCAGATACCCAGGTTCTACGAAATACCAGAAAAAAAAATCGTTTTACCAGAAAAGTGGTAAAGCTGGTCAACCTGGTAAAATATACCAGTTTCGTGGTAAATTTTACCAGCAAAAATTTTAGCCAAAAAATTAGTCAAATTTTACCATTTTTTTTGTAAAATTTGACGAAACAAAAAAACCCGTTTTTTGTGTTTTAAATTAAAAACAGCTCTTCATAATCAGTTGTAGTACTTTAAAATAATGACTTCTATACAATGAAGCCTAAATTTAAATTTTTTTTTTTTTTTTTAATTTTACCACTTTTGGAAGTTTTACCAAAAATGTGGTCAATTTTACAACTCTATTTTTCAGGTTAAGTCCGAATTTTCGGACTTAGACAAAAAAACGCAATTTGGTCAATTTTTACCAAAAAGTTAGTAAAATTTGACAAGGTATTTTTTTAGGCTAAGTCCAGATTTTTGGACTTTGCCAAAAAAAAAACTTGGTAAAATTTGACCAACTTTTTGGTAAAAATTGACAAGGTAAATTTTTAGGCTAAGTCCAGATTTTTGGACTTTGCCAAAAAAAAAAACTTGGTAAAATTTGACCAACTTTTTGGTAAAAATTGACAAGGTAAATTTTTAGGCTAAGTCCAGATTTTTCCAAACAAACATCCTTCTACTTAATGATAAAAATCGCAAATAAAATATAATGAGGAAATATTCAGACCTAATACTTTCCAAACAAACATCCTTTTACTCAGCACTATTTGCTTTCGTTATATGGAATATGAAATTAATAAAATATGATGATAATGATTTTATTTAGAATTTATTTCATATTATAACATAACAGGTCATATAGATATTATCCAGGTCAATACTGAAACTACAAAAGATTGGCATCCAAGATAACAACAGTCTACTACTGATGCCTAAATGTCGATTGATAACAGTGCCACCTGGAGAGGGAAATTGTAATGCTGCTTTTATGGAGATTAATGTACTGAAGAACAATCAGGCAAGTCTCCTACCTGGAGGTACTCTGACTATTTGGCTGGAAGTTATAAAACCTGGACCTGAAAGTGCAGTATCCTGTCTCTCTGGTGACCTGGAGAATTGTTTTGAGGATCCAGAGTTTACTGATTGTTTGATAGAAACTAGTACCTCCAAATTAAAAGTGCACAAGTTTATACTTGCCTCAAGATCTCCAGTATTTAAGGTAGGTTTTTCCATTCTTACTTGTTAATTAAATTCTTGTCAATATTTTTAGGTAAATTTTTAGGCTAAGTCCAGATTTTTCCAAACAAACATCCTTCTACTTAATGATAAAAATCGCAAATAAAATATAATGAGGAAATATTCAGACCTAATACTTTCCAAACAAACATCCTTTTACTCAGCACTATTTGCTTTCGTTATATGGAATATGAAATTAATAAAATATGATGATAATGATTTTATTTAGAATTTATTTCATATTATAACATAACAGGTCATATAGATATTATCCAGGTCAATACTGAAACTACAAAACTTACTAGTATCGTTTCTGTAAATAACATACCATACACCTGTCAAATGTGTAATGAAGTCAATATTTTTTAGAATTTTAGCTTGTGGAATGTTTGGAGCTCTCGAGTAGAACTTAATTAACTGACACAAATTTTCTCGGTTCTACATTGTTGTCATAATAAACACTGATTGGGCGGATTGTAATCAATACGCTTTATTTGTTAATAAAGTCAATATTTTTTAGAATTTTAGCTTGTGGAATGTTTGGTGTCAACATTGTCGTCATAATAAACACTGATTGTAATCAATACGCTTTATTTAAGTTAATTTTAACTGACTAACAGAATATTCTCGGTTCAACATTGATCGTCATAATAAAACTTATTAGTATCGTTCTGTAAATTATTTGTTAATTTTAACTGACTAACAAATTTTCTCGGTTCAACATTGTCGTCATAATAAATAATGAAATTTTTTGTATAATCTGTGACTGTTACATGTTGAGATGGAACTCAAGTTGTTCTCCATGGAACTGCAAAGCTCCACACTTCAAAACTGGTTCAACTCCAAAATCCTGAAAAAGAATATTCATTTTTAAATTAAGCAATTAAAGGATTAACAAATCAAAAAGGCCTTACAAAAAGGAAAGTTAACTGTTTTGGGAAAATTTCATGGAGAAAGTAGATACAGCTTGTGTACGTGCCTGCTTATTAGAGAAAGTTTAATTCAGTTATCAATACATAACCAGACTGAGAGAAACTAAGAATGTCTTATAACGGGAATTTGGAGTTATGGTATGAATTAAATAGTCGTATGTTAGTTTTAAGAGAGAGTCTAGAGATTAGAGCCAGAACTGACAATGTCGAGATCCAGAGGGAGGTTTGTAAGAGGTTATATCAGCATGGATGGATTACTACACATCTTAATCGCTGCCGTCCTTCCCCTCTGCTGCCCGCCGCTGCCCAGGCTGCCGAACTGGCAGCTGTTCTTCATGAAGTAAACATGCACGAGGATGAATGTAATGCTGTTTAGATTTTAATAATATCCTGAATGTACTGTTTCAATAATATAAAGTAGTAAAATCTAATTTTAAATAGCTACCTATCTAGTACGTTATTTTTATGTATTAACTTTTGTCTAACCAGTTTAATATCTATCTAATAAATTTAATGATAGCTTAATTGTTAATATAATTTAGTATACAGTTTCATGAAGGTAGTTCGATGTGTGTCTGTGTATATTAACTTCATATTTGTTACGCTTGTATACATGGAAACTACCTTTTGGGGCCGAGGTGTTGCCGTAGTTGCGTGTAGGATTATTCCAACTATCTTTTATTACAAATAATTAAACACTTACTTTTAACGGATGAATTTCTGATGGCAACAGCTTCATGTTGGTGCAAGAAATGTTCCACGATCGAATTGCGGTCAGCTTATAATCAGAGAATACACCCAGCTGTGTGCGAAGCTAAACCTGAAAAAGAATATTAATTGAAATATAATTTATATATATTTTCAATATTATTTTACATAAAACACATCTTATAATATCTTTCTATTAAGGGTATAAAAATTCGTTACGCTTAAAACAATCATAAACCTTAAAGGGCGAATATAGGTTGGATATAATATGAGCTTATTTCAAAGGTGCTATTATATAGATTATAATAAATAATTTAAAGATAATGACATATCTAATTGTATTAGTCTGTTTACAGCTTATAAAACCTGTCTAACTCAAGATAATATTATGTAATTAGTGTGGTTCCCTAAGAACTCAAACACTCTACCATCACACAAGGCTTCGTAGCAAGGTTGAATTAAAAAGGTTTCGTTAAAGGATAGTCTTAATAACATGGCCTAAAATATCCATGTTCTTATTAAAATTATTTTAACACTTACTTCTATGTAAACCATTCACTAATTGCAGCGCCCATATACAGACTGGCCAGCCAATTTTGAAAATAAAAAACGTACATAACGTACACAAAAAAAATACGTTACGTACATAAAAAAAAGTAAAAAAACGTACAAAAACGTACATTCCTAATAAAAATAAGTTAAATAATTTCCTAGTTACCTATTATCAATACATTTAAGTCTACTAGCAGCTACCTGTAAAGGAGAACCATAGCGAACTGAAAGACACAAGATATCCTATTACTCTATTCAAAAGAACTAGCGTCTACGCTCCTAAAGGCCTCTAGGGGCACTTGAGGAGGGGAGAGTTGAATTCAATAAAAAAAACATGGATGACAACATACATAAGTAGCGAAGCTCAAAAGTTATTTAAAGACAACTGGAAAAAAATTAACTTAAAATCGCAATTAAAATTCATTTTTGGGGGGAGGAGGTAGTTTTTTTTCTAAAGTCAATTTCTCTTGGGAGGGTGGATGGTGATACTCTTCCCCAAAATAGTTATAAAACTTCCAAAAACCTATGAGAAGCTATCCTGTTAAGGAGAACCATATCGGTTCCGTGGTTAGCGAGATTCTTTGGTTCAAACAAACAGACATTCTGTTATTATGTACAAAGTATATCCTATTATAAGGACCAGCGACTACGCCCTTAGAGGCCTCTAGAGGAACTTGATAGGGGGGGGGGGGGTAATTGAATTCAAAAACCCATTTTTTTATTTAAAAATAAAAAGTAAAAAACAAGGATGACAACATCCTTAAGTAGCGAAGCTCAAAAGTTATGGATTGAAATCTGGGAACTATAAAAACTATAGAGTAGTGTCGTAAAAAATAAGCATTTAACTTATTTAAATAAATCACAAAACCTTTTAAAAATATATAATAACGTGAAAATCTAGGAATAAATTCAGCCCCCCAACCAATAAGCAAATCTCAATAAAATTTAGTGGAAGTTTTAAGAATGAAAACTAATACAATCCCTGAAAATTACAACCGTCTATCAGGAATATGAGTTGTGAAAATCACAAAAACCTATACATCTAGGAATCGATCTAGCACTGCAACAAATAGACAAACCTTAAAGAAACTTTTTGAAAATATGTAGAATGTGAATTTATTTATTCCCTGAAAATTTCAGCCGTCTATCTTGAATAGAAGTCGAGAAAACCATGAAAAAAAGAAAATCTAGGAATAGATCTAGCACCCAACCAAAAGGCAAATCTCAATGAAAATATGTAGAATGTGAACTTATTCAATCAAAAAACAGGAGCCGAGAAAATCACGTTTCTCCGATAGCATAACGGACTGACAAAGTGATTATAGAGTAGCTTCGCTAATAATTTTTTTAGTGAGGGAAGGGGGAGTAGACCACCCCCATTTCTGATTTCAATTTTAAAAAGAAAGAAAAAATAGGGGAAGGGTTGTGATTTTTTTCTAAGAGTAGTTTCTCTTGGGAGGGTGGTTGTACCCTCTCCCAGGACCTATGAGAAGCTACCCTGTAAAAGAGAACCATATCGGTTTAGCGGTTAGCGAGAACCTACAGTACAAATAAACTGACAGAGAGACATACATCCTGTTATTACGTACTAAGTATATTCTATTAAATAAAGTAGTAAGTTTTTTGTCTGATGCTTAAGATTTTCATAACTACTTCACACAGTTACCGAGATGGTTTTAGGCTATTTTTCTACCATTTTAAATACAGGTTCTTGAAGGGATATGGAAGGACAGAGAAAATAGCCTACAACCTCACAAAGATCATGTCGGTTCAGCAGTTAGCGAGATTCTTTGTTACAGAAAAAAAAGGATTTATAGGATAAACATATAATAGGATATAGGGTTATTTTGTCTATTGCTAAAGATCTCAGAAAATACTAGTCTTTAATACAAAGTAAATCAATGCCTGTCTGTCTAAAGCTTAAGATCTTGGTAACCGCTGAACAGATTGGGTTCTAAATTCTAATCTTCAGGGAATATATCTACTAGTCCTGTGGTAGTTTTAGGCTATTTACTTAGAGTGTGGGAAACCCCCAACCCCAAAAAAAAAAAAATCAACCACCCCTCAATTTATTTTTGTAAACTAATGCAAATCAGCGGGGTGGGGGAACCCCCACCGCACCCTGGGGCGAAGCCTAAATGAAAAAAATAATCACAATTTTTTTTTTATATTTTTTTTGGACAAATTTCCAACAAACGATTCTATAAAAGAGGGATACGAAGCCTCTAATCCTAGTAGAAAGTAAAAAGCTTTAAGTGTCCCTCCCCCAAAGAAAATAGCAAAAACCATCACAGGACTATTAGGTATATTCCATGAAGAGTAGAGCACAATAGGTTCAGTGGTTACTGAGATATTAAGCTTCTGATATACAGACGGACAAGCAGACGGACAGACATCATTCTACTTTGCATTATAGATAATATACTATTTTTGTAATACTTTTTGTACAAATACAAATAAATATACAAATACTTTTATACTTATATTTGATTCTTATTCTTTAAAAACTGAAGATACCAAAAAATAAGACTTCTTAATCCTACACTGTGCACCATATGATATCTCGGAAAATTTACCCAAGTATATAAAGAATTTGAAAAAATTATCGTAAAATCTATTAAAGGGGTAGTAGCATGAAGTGCATTTAAACTTGAATTTAGTCAACTGCATATCTCTTTCTGTTCAATAGTTTAAACTATATCTATAGGACATATATTTCAAATCCATAAATTTAAACTGTAAGTTCTAATAACATATATGCATAATTTATATACATATTTTTGTTCTATGAAAATTGAAGATATTATTGAATTTATTTAAATAATACACCTATTGTTTTTGCAAAAATTTTCGTACAAAACATACAAATTACTTTTCTGCTAATATTTGATTCTTATTATTTAAAAAAAAAACGTAAAACGTACAAAAATACAAATTTCAAAATACGTTACGTACACATATCAAAATAACGTCCAGAACGTACACAGATTTGATGCGTAACGTACAAAACGTACAAAACGTACACTCTGGCCAGTCTGCATATATTTTCTCACGAATCTGATTCCTGGTTAAGTCTGAAAAACAATATTAATTGAAATATAATTTGTTAATATTTCTATTATTATTTATATATATTAATAGTAGAATACTTTAAATATTAAGAATAGGATAAAAAGTCGTTCTTATATCATATATCAAAAAGGTTTAAAAAATTATAAAACAAACAGTTTATCGAAGCAGCTTAAAACCATGCGTAAGGTCCTAAATTATATTGATTTTTTTATTACATTATTTAAACACTTACTTCTATCTCGCCAATCTTTAATTGCAGCGCCCAAATAGTTATTTCTGATGAATCAGTGTTGCTGAACCTGAAAAACAATATTCAATTTAAATATAATTTATTAATATTTCTTTTACATTTATATATATTAAACCCGGATTATTTAATATTAAGAATAGGATAAAAAGTGTTTCTTAGATCAAATCAAAAAGGCTTAAAAAAGGCTTAAAACAATTATCCTATTATATAAATATATTAATATTGTTCTCTTTTACAACGAAGCTTTTTATTTATTTTAATCTATAGCTGAAACTCAAATTAAAAATAGGATGAGGCCTCGACTTTTCTCTTCCTACTTTAAGTGCCCCTAGAGGCTTCTAAGGGGCATAGCCGCTAGTAAAACTTAAACCGTTAATCGAAGGCAGCCTAAAACCGTACGCTCAAGGTCCTATATTATCAATGTTTTTATATTAAAATTATTTAACCACTTACTTTTACGCAAACCACTCTTTGATTGCAGGGTCCATATACTAACAGCCAAGACTGAAGGTGGACACGTACTTTTTTAAACTTCTGAATATCAGCTCTCTAGAATTCTTAAATGACATTCATATAAATCTTGTGAGATGGACCATCTCCTGTCAATCATACTTGGATATAACACGTATTTTCTCTAAGAGACTTGAAATATAACACTCATTGTTTACAATAGTTTTCAATCGGTATAGCGGCATTCATGCACATGCTCTGTACAGGTATACAACTTTATATTGAAAAATATTTCTTTTATATCCATTGCAATATATTTTTTTATATTTTATCGATGATATTTCATTTAAGTCATTGCAAAAATATATTACATTCACATTAAAAAAAATTTACATTAATTTAACTTTCGTAACCCTGTTTTCAGAAGATCAAATCAGCGTGCTCGACAAAGTTGCCAAACTTTAAAAAACACCTTATGTATATAATATCATTTTAATATTTTACCGGTTAATTAATTAAAACTGCATAACTTATATAATTCATGAAATGTTATTATTCGTTGCATTTTTACGATTAAAAATATAACTGTCTTGCAAAGTGTTTTGCCACCTATTCAATCTGTATGTTGGCAACCGTAACTTTCCATCGGCGCAATATTCAACTGCACTATATGACTACGGTGCATTTTTGTATTTTAGTAATCATTTTTAGTGAAATTACAGTGAATTTTGAAGTTAATATGTAACATTCTGTTTTATAATTCAAATTTTATCATTAATTATTGAGAATTCTTTGTAAAATATTCTTCGTATTCGTTTTTTCTCCCATTTTTGGGACTCTTTTTAGCTTACGTAATATACAGGACTTTTTTAAATGTAAAATTAATAAATATATTTCTTGCATCGTAGTATAAACGGATTTTCGCATATATAGGAGTACAATTATAAGAATGAAACTACTTTTTTGCCCAGAGGTGCCGGAGGCACTGGCTAAAAATAACTGTTTTTAATCTTATGCTTTTAGATTTTTATATTCGTAGAAAACCATGGATATAATACGATATGCTAGTTACCTAGTTTTTTTGCGTATGAATGAGAACACCTGTTCCTATCCACCGGATTCGAATGAATACGAGCTAATTTTATTTTGTAATTTTTTATTTCTTAAATATTCTACCTTTTCAGATAGTTCTGAATAACAGGCTATTCAAGTCAATCACCTGGGTACGCGTACATCATAATAACAGGTATGGGTGTATATTAGCTGTATAAGATTTATTTTTTTTCTCCTGCTACAAAATTTGTTTTAAATAAATAAGGGGGGGGGGAAGTTTTGACACATTTGCGTAAACAGGGAGTATAGGCTTTATCTTTGGACTGAGAGTATAGGTTATTAGGGATAAAATCATTCTTATATGATGAATTTTCCCAAGTTTTAAGATTTTTTGGATAGGCCTCCAGGTTCCGGAGCTCCAGGCCTTCCCCCCCCCCCCTTGTTTAAGGACAAATAAAATACCGGAAAGTTAAAAAACATTAATCACACCCCTCCCAAAAATAAACAAGACAAACAAAATAATCATTTCTCAAATTAGGATGAATCCATACGAATACCACGAGCTGCATGACAGATGGGACGCCCTCATGGTTAGGATGTTGAGACTCTTCTCCAAGCTAAATATTCGAGTTCAAGAAGAATCATGTGGCATTGATGACGCTGTTGAAATAGTAAAACTGTTATACCATCACGGTTGGGTAGAGACACACTTAAAGAAGAATGAACCTATGCCCGAGAATCTCTACGAGAAGGAGAGACCCCGCCTGGATGATACCGAGAGATATGTCATTGACCATGAAGCCGACTGTGCACCTTTCCTCACCAACGTCAGCCCTTTTTTCTAAATAAAACCCATAGTAACACATCTCTTTTCTTAATTTAGATTAACCTGCTCGGCAGCTGATAATATTCAAGACCATGAGTTCTTCACATTCTGACGAGCAGGAAAGATTAAGGAAAGGTAAAAACTACGAAATTATTGCAGGGGTGTATATTCTGCTCCGGGGGGGGGGGGGGGAGGGGGAAAAAAGAAATAAGTGGATCAATGATGGAAGTTGCTTCAAATCACCTGCTCTTGTTCATGGCTAGTTGTCTTTTGTAGCAGGGGAAAAAATTGTTTTTAACCAAAAAATGTTTCAGAATTCTTTGAGTTTCTTCATTAAAAAACGCTTTAGTTTTCTCATTTTTAATTCAATGTTCTTTCCTTTCAGGGAAGAGAAAGGAGAAGCTAGGAGAAGCCGAGCTCGCCGCCGGCGATTTCATCCAGCCTCCGGATATCCATGCTGAAAGCGAATTTTAATTGTAATTTGTGGCGTTATCCTCTTAGAAAATTTTGTTTGTATTATTTAACTCCCCATCCCCCCCCCCCCCCAAACTAAATTGCTGGGTTAGGTTAGGCTAGGTTAAGTTATACGGCTAGGTAGAGGCCAGGGGCCGTTTTTCTAGGGGGGGGGGGGGGTTTTCCTAAGAGGATAACATCAATTTGTTCTTTCAGAACATTTACGTTAACCTCTCTTTGATTGCAGCGCCCATATATTTTATAATTAAGTACCCATGGTGACAGTGATCGAGCCCCACTGGTCGTGCAGATATATAATTTCCTGCATATAAACATTAATAAACATTATTTACCCCTAAAGCCGACGATTACGTATGCACGTGTACAGTTTTTTAAGCTTCTGGCTATAGCTCTCTAGGAGATCTTAATTGATATGTTTTATTTTTTGTTTTTGTTTTTTAATATTTTTGTTATGTTGTTTTCGTTGTTTTACATTATTTATTTTATAGCAAATTAACAAATTTTCTGGGTTCAACACTGTTGTTATAATAAATCTCCATGCAACTGCAGAATTCTGCAAAAGTCACGACCAGTGGGGCTCGATTATATATGCGTTCGTCGGCTTTTCAGGGAAGGCAGGAAATTTATATAGGTATTATCCAGGTCAGGACTGGAACAAACAAAATTTTATGTATAATTGTATATAGTTATTTTTTTCAAAGTAAAAAAATGTCAGACCAACGCTGGATGACATATGTATAATTGGATCACAATTTTGATAGGTAAGTTTAATTAATTTTATAGACAATCAAAGAATAAATAAGGGTATTTTCTTATGTTTGTAACTCTAACTCTTTATTTTGTGAGTTCCTTTGACATTTAATTTTGGTTTCAAAAAGTGTCACTCCCCCCCCCCCCCTTTTTTACTTTCTCCTTCTTTCGTTATATGTAAACAAGTAATAACCTTATTATTATAACCAGGGGTGTATATTCTGCACAAGATTTATTTTTTTTCCCCTGCTACAAAATTTTTTATTTTTTTTCCCCCCTAGATTTTTCTGAAAAAGTAGGGGGGGAAATAGAAAAATATTTAAAGAACTCTATATTTCATTTATTTTATCCCTCCTACCACACATTTTTTTAGTTTTTTTAACCAAGGAGGGGGGCAAAATGGAAAAAATGTTTTCAGTTTTCTTAATTTTTACATTTTTTTTTCCTCCAACCACTTATTTTTTATTTCCCCCCCCCCCCCTGAGCAGGGGATCCCATGCAGAATATACATCCCTGATTATAACATATACTTCTTATTTCAGGAGTTACCTATACACCCCTGTTAGACGTTATTGAAATGGGAGACAATTTGATTGGTACACTCTCTAAAGCTCTACTGAAGCGTATAAGAAGTGGAGATAAGAGGAAAAATGTACAGGTGACTTTTTACAACTAATTATTTCTACATATTTAAGATGAGACCTTACTTTTCATTACTGTACTTAAAGTATAATCTATGCTCGACTTTAATTTCTATTTTTCACTTGCAGTCAGCGCACTATAAACATGCTTGCTCTTACACCAGTATAGTCATATGTACTGTAATCAATTGACACGTGTAGCTTGCCCAAATAACGATCCATAACAACTCCCCTATATTATTTTAAATAAGTAATTCACTAATTATGTAATCTTTTTCCAGTTGCAGCATAAACTGAGGT
Organism: Acartia tonsa; assembly: GCF_053477335.1. Taxonomy (NCBI): domain Eukaryota; kingdom Metazoa; phylum Arthropoda; class Copepoda; order Calanoida; family Acartiidae; genus Acartia; species Acartia tonsa. The sequence continues at coordinate 38,815,403 of NC_137272.1, forward strand.
CCATAAGAAAACTCTTCTGTAATGCAACGAGATACAGAAAATGGCGCAAGAAACATCAACAAAGTGAAGACAGTCAGCCATTACTAGAAGAAGAACAGCAGGAGGATTTGATGGATGTGGAATATGAGAACGAAACTGCATCGTCAAAAGGTAACCTACAATATCTGTAATATAAAGTAGAACGATGTCGGTCTGTCTGTTTGTTGTTTGTTTGTCCAAATTCCCACAAACATTGTCTCCCAATTTTTGTTTTTTATTTTCCTTTCAATCTAAATTTCAAACAATTGGTTTGATCAAATGTTAGTTAAGTTTGTCTCAAGATATCCTTGTTCCAGGGGTGTATATTCTACATGGGATCCCTTAACCTAACCCACCTTCACCCACTCTCTACATTTATCTACTTTTTCTGGAATTTTTAATTTTTTAACTTTCTAATTTGACTAGTTTTTCTTTACGGCATTATCCTTATACTAAAGTAACAGGATGTCTGTGTGTCTGTTCAAAAGGATCTTGCTAACCGCTGAACCGATTGGGTTCTCCTTTACAGGGTACCTTCACATAGGTCCCGGGAAGGTTTATAACTATAAAACATCATGTTTAACATCGTATTTTTTTAGGTAAAGTTTGTACAGGCTGCAATACCAACTTCACAAAGGAAACCGAAAGTATATGTTATCAATGCTACGCAAACCAAGTTTTGGAGCGATTAAATAACAATCCTGAAGAAACGGACTACATTAATATTGTTGTAGACAATATTAACAACAATAATACCAACGATAATAATGATGCAGACAATGACAGCATTCAAGATGCCGAGGACTGGGAACACGTCGAATTGTTTGATATACCTGAAGATTATTTTGACCCAGATGATGACGATGACCCTGATGACGAACCTGATGGCGATCATGACGGGGATCCCTTCAAACATCTTACAGAACTTGAGAAAGAAGTTGTTAATGATTTCAGAAGCGTTTGTGTTCTAGACAACCCCATCTCTCACAACAAAGTTAGAATCATCCTGGCGATTCTGAAACGCTTGTGTATTTTCAAATTTCCGTCATATAATACATTATTCAAACCCAAATACAAAGTTGAAATCAAAGAAAACAAATATAATCCTACAAATGCTCCTGGTTCACTGATTGAGTGCAGGTATGTTTATATACGATTTAGAAAGCGTAGCATTTCTATAATCATTACCAGAATTTCCGTACGTCCATTTTAAACATGTCGATTTTTCTCCTTTTTTAACAACAAACTTTCAAGTGTTCTAATTATCAGTTTGATCATTCTTTGGTATATTGCTTCCTGCGACAACTTGAGAACAATATTATAAGCGAAGCCACTCTATAATTAATTCCTTAAAATTTAAGTATGTGCATAAACCTTATCCTTCTTGAAGCATTTTTTTTTAACAAATTTACTTACATACAATTTTGGTTCGACTTTAATATTTTTAAATTCAGTTCAGATACTTCACAATTGTTAATGTCCGTTTGTCGTACCGTTTCAGTGCTTTGGTTTTTATGGATGTTGTCATCCTTGTTCCATTACTTTTCATCGTAATATTATTTGGAGCCCGATGGTGCAAAATTTCTTTGAATTGTGCAAGTTTTAGTTAAAAATATATTTCTTTTTCCAGATTCCCTACCTATGAGATCCTCCAAGACGCCATCACAGACTTTAAACGGTTGAATGGACAACAGGCCGTTGATGATCATATAACTTTTGACATCTCGGGTGACGGAGTGAAAGCAGCTCAGGGATCTCATATCTCCTATTATACTGTCTGGATTAGGTAAGTAATTAATATATTGTGGATTTGAAAGGGTTGGGTTGGGATAAAGTTCTTTTCATATACAGCATGACCCTCGAAAAGGTATTTTTTAGGATTGGCAGCCTATATTTCAAAGGATATCAAAATATTTGTTTTACATCAATTGACAGCCCAGATTTTTAAAGCCAAAGTTTAGGAAACCATTCAATAAACAAATAAGAAAGAAAACTAAGTTTACAATTGATACTTTTTTCTATTGCATTCATATATAAAAATCTGTCTTACTGTATACCAGGACTTAATTAATACCATAAGTAAACCTAGTTTTTACCACTTTTACGGTAAAATTTTACCAGCCTTTACGTTTTATAAATCAGTGACTACAATTTTAAGTCTAAGGTATTAAATGCTATTATTATTAATTCTTCTTTATTATTTCAGGTTATTCTTCAACAAAGATTTCAGTGTTATATTGCCAGTCAGCATATTTGAGAAGATGAGGAAGCGTCCCTACAGTTACAACTTTCTGGATAATGTTACCCGATTCATCAACAAACTAATTCAAGAAGGATTACCTGGACATACCTTTCAATGTAGAACCATCATCCACGATGCCGTTGCCAGAGCCGATGTATTCGGCCTTCTTGGCCATGGATCAAAAAATGGATGCCCACACTGTGACCTTCCAGGGATGGCTTTTTCACAGACTTATCTCCGTCAAAAGAACTTGGTATTGTTCGAATCAATGAATGTATTTTACCCCAGTGACAGTCAAAATATGGGTACGCCGAGGTCTGACGAGAAATTCCGCAAGTTAGAGGAAAATAATCAGAACATGAAAACCAGTTTTTCTGACCTTGACCCGAGCTTGGATTTAATACAAGATTGCCCCAGTGATCCGATGCACGCGTTGCACCTGGGCTATGTAAAGAAAGTGATGACGTACCTGAAGAAAGGACGTAATAGTTATCCAGAATTGGAAGAAGAAGACTTAGTTCAAATGGAGAGAATTACAGGGATGTACTGCATTTGACTAAAGAAATGACGCGTAAAATAGGTGTTTTCTTCGCGCATTTCTCGGCACTGCGATAAAATTCTGCAGTTTTGGATTTATGTCTATTACACATTATTTGTACGCCTTGTTATGCCGCTTAAAAGAGTGTTAGTTTGAAAAGTTTAAAGAACTTAAATTTTGAAAATTTTCTCCTTATCACCCATATTTTACCATGAACTGCAGTAACTCCAATTATAGATGAAATCAACGATCAATTGAAGCTTGTTGGCGATTTTGATCGCGTTCCCCGTACGTCCATCATGCGCCTGACAGAGAAGAAGCTAGCCCTCAATTTGAAAAGTTCTGAATTCAAAGTACTGGGCTTCTACCATATGATATTTTATGCAGAGGTAGGTTTTTACCATATTATAATCTTTTTAGAATTTAAAGCTTATTTCAGTTTCATTATATTGTATAGCAATAACATTCTTTTTAAATTTGCGCACGTGTGCTATATTATATATATATTTCTATTGAGGAGGGTGGACTTCCAATAAGTATATAGGGCGAAGCCCCTAGAGGCTAGGGGCGAAACAGCTAGTTTTACCTTAAATTATTACAATGTTTTTTTTTTCCAGTTGGCAAATCTTAAAGATGAACAACGTCTGATATGCAAGTTTTTATTCCACATATTGCTCAGTCTCGAAGAGCATATAACAACTGAATGTGTGGCTGAGCTCAAGACCATGATAATGGTCCTGAACTCAAAATTGGCGGAGATGTACGGCGAATCGTGCTTGAGTTACAATACTCACATGCTTTACCATATGCCGGAACATGTCCGCCGATTTGGACCATCCATGGCGTTCAGTTGTTATGCTTTCGAAAGTGCCAATCATGTGATATCAACTTACATCCGAGGATATAATTTTGGCCTTAAAGAGGTTTCAAACAGGTAATACTATTTTTTTTTAGTTGAGTTCCTTTGACTTTTAGTTTTGGTTTCAAGAAGTGTCACTTCTCCCCCCCCCCCACTCTTCACAAATTTTAATGTAATTTTTAAAAATGTAACATAACTTTCTTTGCTGATCAAACACTTAAGCTATAACGATTTCACCAGCAACATACCTTTCCGTTTAACAGCCATTAATGACATAAATGACATATTTAGATTGTTGATATTTCACACAGTGAAACCGTACATAAATGAAAAGCTGGCTGTCAGGGGAACTAGGAATGCCAACAAACGAAAGTTCGAGAGTAATCAATTCTATACAGACTGCCAAGACCTCTACTTTGTCCCAGACTGCCGTCGTGATAAAACAGTATGGTTGGTCCACAAAGTGAGGACATTTTTTCCGGCATACACCTTTCCTGAAGATTCCAGAATAATAGGTAGGGGTGTATATTTTGCACATGATTAATTGTTGTATAGAAATATTTCATGAACTATACATTTCATCTAATTCCTTTTTAACCTACCACAATTTATTTGTAATTCTCTTATCATGCCAGGAGGAGAGTGTGGTAAAGGGGGGGTCTAGGAAATATGAATTAAGTTTTATGGTTTTAAACACTGAAAATATACACCCCTGGTATTAGGAGTAGGCAAGACTGACGATCCCGAAGACTATAGCCATCCTCCAACACAACTAGCCTCCAACCTACTGAAGTACAGAGTAGCATGTATCTCCGTACACCTGTTGCATCAAGATGTCTCCATCGTAATTCCTATCGGAATTTAATTTTGTACATTGAAAGCAGAGAAAGGGGGGGGGGGGGGGAAATGACACTTTTTAAAACCAAAACTAAAAGTTCCATATTGTACCCCTATAAAACAACTGCCATGCAAAATGTCAGATCTGTAACTGTTTCTTTAGTTCAGTTCCTTTGACTTTTAGTTTTGGTTTCAAAAAGTGTCACTTCCCCCCCCCCCCCCTTTTGTTATAATATGTATGTAAAATGTTGTAAAATTCAACTGAAGGCCCTTCCCTCTTTATTTGGAATTTATGTGAAATGTACTTTAAAATATTTTTTTCATTAAAATTATTTTTTATAGCTAATTTTAAAAAAGGCATTTCAACTTAATTTAGCAAAACCCTACCTTTTTGGCCATCGATGGGTATGAAGTTAAAGTGTTATAAGTCTAGTCTGTAATTTGAAAGAGTACATGTTTGCAATTTAATTTAATTTTACATAAAATTTTAATTTCTGTCTACACATTTCAGATTTAAAACTATGCAAATTGCCCATGCCAACGACCTGGATAGAACAGCGTAATTTCGACTGGCAATTGACCAAGCTAGATCCCAAAATGACGAGGACTGGAAAGAGTGCTAGTTCTGGAAAGGTAAAAATTATATTTAAGGCCTAATTTACTATTGTACAAATTGCTGCTACCCTTCGCTCTTAAAACTTATAAATTCGCATGTTACCGGATCGAAAGGAAAACCTTATCGGTTCATGCTTAACAGACCACAAAAGATTATTGACCAAGTATAATTATTTATTAATTTTCCACAGTGTGTTTAACATTTGATATTAGTAATTAGAATTCTAGGGGCGTAGCCACTGCTATCTAATATCTTATTATGCATTGTAAATACAACAATTATTTCTTGTTTTAGAACAACAAGCCTACTGGAGGTGGCAAACCTAATGGAAGTGCCAGAGGTGGAAGTGCCAAAGCTGCAAGTGCCAAACCTGGAAGTTCCAAACCTGGAAGTAACAAATCTACTGGAGGTGGCAAAGGTACAACAGCAAAGGTAGGATTTTAAGTTTTATTGTTATCGGTTTTTGGTTTGTTGGTGTTTTGTTGTTATACTAAACTTACTAACATGATGTCTGTTTGTGGGTTTGTACCAACAAATCTCGTTAACCGTTGAACAAATTGGGTCCCTCTAACCATATAACTTAACCTAGCCTAACCTAACACAGTCATTTTGTCGGGAGAGGGGGGGGGGAGGGTAAAGTTTTAAAAAATAGAAGAAAAAAATTCCTAACAGGATAATGCCGGTGTTGTTTAAAACTATAATCCTCGGTAAGTAATGCTTTACAATAATTATCTATATTATTTTTAGAACACAACTAGAACCACAACATCTCCAATAAGGATTACCCCACCTCCATCTCCACGGCCACGGCCCCCCTCCGCGAGTCAACGGACCGAGAGAGCTGTACTTCCTCCTGCAACATCATCACGACCCCAGTCCCAGTCATCACGACCCCAGGGATCATCTGCCCCTTCTGGTAGAACCGTAGAGATGGAAGAAAGCGAGGTATTATTTTTATTTCATTTTGTCATCCAGAGGATACAAATTACAATTATTTAGGATATATATCGACTTAGCCTGGAAAAAATAACTTGTAAGATTTGACTAAATTTTTGGTAAACATTGACCAATAAAAATTTACCTTGTAAATTTTTACAAAGAAGTTGGTCAAATTTTACCAAGTTGATTTTTTGGTCAAAGTTCAAAAATCTGGACTTAGCCTAAAAATTTACCTTGTCAATTTTTACCAAAAAGTTGGTCAATTTTTACCAAGTTTTTTTGTTTGTCAAAGTCCAAAAATGATGGAAGATGCTTAGGATCACTTGCTCTTGTTTGTGGATAGTCCTCTTTTCTACCACGTAGTTTTTAAAATACCAAGACTTGAAAATATGTGGTTTAATATGTTTAATTTTAAGGATTTGTTGACCGGGGCCGTTATGAACCAAATTCAGAACCAATTTCAGCAGCTACGTACTTACTTCGCCTCACACATAAAAAATCAAATAGAGCCCATTAATGCGTCCATCAGAAACTTGGCAAACAAATCGTCGACAAACCATGAATTACTAAAGAATGACATCAAAGACCTGCAAGACAGTGTATCAAGAGATATGGCTGAAAATACTGTAACGCTGACAACAGAAATGAAGAAAACCGGAAAAATAGTGGAAACCTTGGTGACTGATCTAAGAAGACTGACCAATGTGGATGAGCAACTTGAGGAGGAGGCGAATAAAGGGCCTAGTGAGAATCAGGATGTTGTCGTGGACCGTATTTTCTCACCAGAATTTTACAAAGAAAGAATACAGAACCATGACCCCTTGAAAAAAGATGGTTATATGCGAAGAGAAGAAATTGTCTTTTTCATCCAAAATTTCGATGACCCACTGAAAGTGCATAAAGACTGGCAAACCTTACTGAAAGTATGCAGAGACACCATCACCTTCATATATGTCGTGTTCGAGCAGTTCACCTTTGACGCCCGCATCACCGCTGCCTTTTGGACTGCTCCGGAACTTATTGATGACGAAACTGGTAAGTAAATATTATTTTGTAAATTTGACATGATGAGAAAACGTGTAAAACAGGGAGAAGGGAGGTGGGGGCAAGGGAAATAAACCGAATAAAAGGGGCATTCCTATTCTTGCTAGCAGGTGACCATGTACAATAATCTTTTTATATATATATTTTATTTGTGAAAATAAATCTTGTGCAGAATATACACCCCTGGTACAATAATAAACATGTACCTATGCATAGTTAATTCAAAATTTCATTATTATTTCAGTGGAACGTTTCTTGGATCATTGTAAGTTAGTGCTTAACCACACGTACCTACATGAAGCTATCCCACCAAATTTGTGGAGAACAGGAACCTATGTGTCTTCAAGCGACCTTTTTCTAGTGAGGAACCACGTACAAGCTTGTAGGTAATTCAATTATTTATCGCATCTATTCCGCGTCTATTAAATGTGAAAGTGGTAGTTTCACAAAATGCATTTCAATGTTCTTTAGTTAAAAAAGTAGTTTCACGAAATGTTAACTGCATATTGTATTCTTGTTAAATTGTTAAACTACATTTCTATGGCATATGTTTCAAAGAATTTCAATTTTGTACCATGTATTTTTTTATGTGGCAAGACTTTTAGTTCATCTTTTCTTGATATATGTTATATATTGAGACTGTTTTGATATAAACCCTTTTTTTATCTAGGTTCAAGCGCAATTTCGAACACACTTTTACCAAGGACGCGAATGGTTTTTGTGAAAATATGAAGAGAGCCGAAGATTATATGATTCATAATGATGATCCTGTCATCTGGAGGTTATTTCGAGCGCTGGTAACGCGAAAACAAGAACGCGCATTGTCAACCCCCCTCTACAATTTCGAACAGGTTTTTGAACTCAAGCCAAGCAAGGAGACAAGCAAGAAGAAAGGCAAGAAAGACAAGAAAGACAAGAAGGAAAAGCCACAGAAACGATCAGCCTTAGAGATGTGTGGATTGTATCTGGCCCCTGCAGAGATACAAAGAATTAAGCGGCGTATTAAACCGAAGACAATCACAACTTCAACACCAGGTGTTACAGCCGAAGACAAGAAATTTTACTACATGTTAGGTGGCTACTCAATGGGTTGCTTACCCCACGAAGTTCAAGGAAAGAACCAGATTTACTTGAAAAGAAACAATGACAGGTCGGGTACTGCATATCAGATCAAAAATTATGCAGACATTGGGAATGCAAAGAACCCCAAGCAATTTTTCAAGACAGTCCATAGTAATAAGAAGGTTATAGCAAGAGCTGTAATGTATTATACGTACGCCACACAAAATTTGAAACCAGAAATGAGTGAAGAACAGACAAAGATTCACAATGCCAGTGAGAAAGCAACAGTAATTTCCAGAAATAGAAAGATCGGAAGAATGAACACCACTGCTGATGAATCCACTGCTGATGATTCCACTGCTGATGATTCCACTGCTGATGAATCCACTGATGGTGAAGACAATGATGGTGAAGGCAATCATGGTGGAGGCAATGCTGTTGAAGACAATGATGCTGAAGGCAATGCTGTTGAAGAAAATGGTATGGAAAACATTGCTGATGAAGAAAGCAACAATGGTGAGCTTGTAATTGATGAAAGAGGCGACGACGTTGAAATGAATTCAAATGATGATCAGATTGGGAATGAGTTTGGCATACCACCCGCGGAGAATCCAGCAGTAACTCCAGAACCAGTAAAGCAACCAGTAAAGCCACGTAGGTTATATGATGATCCAATGGTCAACAGCCAGTCCAATAATAAATCCTTTGTAAATTTATTTGAAAACATCACAAGCTCCAAAAGGAAGAAGCATGGAAAAGGAAAGGGCTCGAAAAAGTCGAAGAAGATAATTATTTGTGAAACAGACGATGAGGCCCAAAATGTGGAAAATCTTGATGATACAGTGCCAATGGAAGATGATGAACCACCACCAAACTTGCCACCACTGCAAAGACAGAAAGAATTTTCTGGACGAAATAATTCAATCACAGGTACATATTTGTTGAACATTAATTATTATTTATAAGTTTTATCTTTCCTCGTATTGTGTATATACTGCACAAGATTTTTTTTCCTCTGCTACTAATTTTTTTAAAATTTTTCTTCCCCCCCCCCTAGTTTTTTTTCACCAAGTAGGGGGAAAATGGAAAAATATTTAAAGAACTCTATGATTTATTTATTCTATCCCTCCTACAACACATTTCCTTTTAAAATTTTTTTTCCACCAAGTAGGGGGGGTGGGGGGGTGGAAAAAATGTTTTCAGTACTTGCTTTTTGTTTGGAAACGTATAAAATTAATGTATAAATTAATTATTTACAGGCAACAGTAACGAGAGACAGGTGACTGGAAAGGCAACAAGTGTCGTGGAGGAAAGCAGCAGTGATGAGAATGATGAGGATGCCGAAGGTATTGTTATTTATAGTTTGAAAAACGTAGGAACTGTATCACCTAAATTTAAGTTTATTAATATTTTAGTTGAGAAGTAGTCTTAGATAAAAACCCTGTGCATTAATTTTGTTTTAAGGGAAACTTCGTACAGGCCCTGACAGGGTTTTAGGCTAAAATTTGTATGGGCGCAGCCGCTATCTATAATACTAAGTAGCTTAATGTCTGTCCGGCCGTCAGAAGCTTAAGATCTCAGTAACCACTGAATCGATCGAGGTTACGGTAAAATTTTACCACCTTTTAAATCGTATAGGCTGGTAAAATTTTACCATAAAAGTGGTAAAAACTAGGTTTTTTATGGTATTAATTGTGTCCTGGGGATCGGATTCTACTCTTCTGTGTATTGGTCCTGCGGTGATTTTAAGCTATTTCCTTGGAGGGGGGGGGGGGGGGTAACATTTATACTATTTGAAATAATGACTATAATAATTATTTAGATGATGTGCCGATCATTCCAAAGAAGAACCGGGAGCGAAGGCAAACCGCATTGGAAGCCGAAGCAAAAACCAAGAGAAGTTTACAGCTGGACTCAAATGAACCATCATTCGAGGTGGATAACGAAGATGACAGAAACGAGAGTGACGAAATTTTGGAGGTTGAGGACATTGAGGGCAAGAATGACGGCAAAGCAAGTAAGGAAATTCGGATACATCCATGTGGAATAATATTACCCAAACTTGCCATTATAATTGAAAACCACCTGGGTCATTATGAGGTTGTTGCAGTAGGCTCAAATGTTTCTATACACAACCAAAGGGAAATTTTAGAACTCATCAACATTGTAGGTAAGTTACAGGTCTTAATGGAATAAATGGGGGGGGGGTGGGCGAAAGTGACACTTTTTGAAACCAAAACTAAAACCAGCCGAATTTTTTTTGGGGCTTTTATTGGCGGTTCTCGGCGGTGGCGACGCCGTTTCTTCACAGTTCCATATTGTACCCCTATAAAGCAACTGCCAATGCAAAATTCCCCCTTTTATCTTTGATTGGCATATAAATATAGGGTAAAAAATATTGCTTGTTTTCATTTGAATCTGATTAATAGTAACTAATGTTCATATAGGTATGGAAATAATATTGAAGCTACAATTATGTACATTTGCTTTAACATTTTTTATTTCTTTGTAGGAGAAAAAGCATCGTGGAAAAAAGATGGAGAAGAAGGTGAATTAATTTCTGACATCAAAGAAGAAGCACCAGAAAGTGATGATACAGATCAAGGTCATCAATCAGACCCAGACACTGGAACTGGCAGTAGTAGTAGTAGTGAAGAAGAAGAAGTTGAACGCAGGCCAAAAGCAAAAGTGGCCCAAAAGCCAAAGCCTACCAAAGAAGTTCCTAAACGTCCCAGAAAACAAACAACATTTCCATCTGGGAATCAAATTGATGCGGTGTTGTACAGAAACCAGAGCAGAGCAAGCACGAGCAGAGCACAAAATTCAAGCCGGGATTATGCTGAAAGTTGTGCAGGCACATCAAATCCTGATGAAGACGTAAACCCAGAACCAGGTTGTAGTTATAGTCAACTCAGTCCAGAGCCAGGTTGTAGTTATAGTCAACTCAGTGAGCAACCTAACCAAATTAGGATGCAGCAAATGTTGAACAGAACAAATACACATTTGCCCGATTTCGGCCAGCGTGGTGAGGCTCGGACAAGAAGAGATGCCAACAAACGAGTAAAGGCCAACATGAAGCAGCAAAGATTGTGGGAACAGGGATATAGGCCTGAAGATGCTGAGTTAGAGAAGAAGAAAAGATCAAGCTCCAGACCACCACAGAGAGCAAGTTCTCAACAATGTGCTCAGAACATAAGCAATTACAGTATCTTTGGCAGCTACATTGATTCGGGAAAGGGGTGTATATTCTGCACAAGAAATATTGTTTGTCCACGGCTAAAAATTTTTAAAATTTACAAATGTTTTCAGTTTTCTTAATTATTACCTTTTTTTCTTTCCTCCATCTATTTATATTTAATGAAATATAATATACATCCCTGCGCAGAATTGGAAAAAATATTACACATCCGAACCATGTAGAATATACATCCCTGCGCACCGCAGAATGGAAACAAGTATTATTCGTCGGAACTTTCATCTGAAAACGAAGTACAAGACGAAGAACAAGACGAAGAACAAGACGAAGACCTGATAGGTCCCAGTCAATCCCAATAATTCCAGGACTTTACGTATATATATATTTATATGTAATTTTTTTTATATTTCATAAGTTTCATCTTAAACTTTTTTTTATAATATCTAGAAAGGAGTAGTTTCCCAAAATGCATTTGAAGTTAATTTAGTGAACCGTATATTTGAACCTGTTTAAATGTGTTTAAACTCTATTTATATGGCATAAATTTGAAGAAAGTTAAATTTTCTACCACGTACTTTTACCATCTTAACAAAGAAAAATATGCAATTCACAAAATTAAGTTCAAATGCATTTTGTGAAACTACCCCTTTCCACCAATTAAGTTTAATGAGCTTAAAGTTAAGAGCTTAAACTGAAAATTTTTTGTTGTATAATCTGTCGCATTTTTTGTAATTCAGTATATAGCAGTTGTAGTTTACCCCCTAAACTAAGGGAAAAAAAATATTCACAATTAGCTTTTGTTAATTTTATATATTTGTTTAATTTTGTATATAAATATTATATATAACAGTTATCGTAGGGAATGTTTTAATTAATAGGGTGGTAGATTTCCATGGTAAAATCCGTAAGGTTTATGTGCTGTAATTAAAAAAGAGAACGTTTCAAATTTGTATTAACTTTTTGTAAATGAAATTTGTCTATATACTTGTTTACAATATAAGATATACCAATATGTGATCTTGCTGGACCCTATTATATTAAAATTCCCTACGTCAGTTTTTTGGACATTTATTCATGAAAATTTAATTACCAGTGATAATTTGTTTCTTTTCAAATTTAATATAGAATGTCCGACATGTCAGCCGCAGCAGCCGACTTAGAGAGAGACGAACAGCACGAAGAACAGAAGCCGGAAACCACAAGTGGGTGAGTAATATTTTAATATGTATAAAACGAAGTAGAATGATGTCTGTCTGTCTGTCTGTCCGTCCGTCCGTCCGTCCCTAGCTATATTTTGGTAACCATTCATCGAATCGGATTCGACAATCCATCACAACATAATTACATAAATACATATTACATATTTTTTGGTAATTACTTCTTTGGGCAAAGGTCCGATTACCTGGGATATATAATATATATTTATATATTTCAGTGATAGCGAAAAAGAGAAGAACGAAATGAGTGTGTCTGAGCCTGAGCTGCCTGCTAAGCTGCCTGACCTGCCTGATAGCCCTCCTAAATCGTCTGATACAGAAGATTTGAACCTAACTTTGGATTGCACTACGTAAGTTTATTTATTTTTGTTACCATTCTATTTCTGTTCGGAAGGTGGTAGTAGCCGGATTGAAAAGAGTAGGATAAACATTATTGTTATGGCGAATAATTATAGTTTCATTCAGGGGTGTACATTACGCACAAGATTTATTTTGTTCCCGTGGTACAAAATTTTGTATTTTTTTCCCACCTATTTTTATCTCACCAAGTAGGGACGGAAATGGAGAAATATTTAAAGAACTAAAATTTTTTGGTTTAATACCTCCTACCACACATATTTTAGTTATTTTCCCCCCACCACCTGAACAGGGGATCCCATATAGGATATACACCCCTGATATTTCAAATTAACAGCTACGCTAAACCCTCTAATATGAAGTATATCTCTTAAAGTTTCTTTTGCCACTCCCTTCCCTTGCCGGTACCTATGAGAAGAACCCGATCTGTTCAGTGGTTAGCGAGATCCTTCGGTACATAAACACGGACATCCTGTTACTTTAGTATTATTTTTTTTTATTTTTCAGGGACGACGATGGATGGGATAGTTTCCCAAGCTTGACAATGCAGAAATTAAAACAAGACCTTGGGGCAGCAAAGCAAAAAATTGCTTCTTTGGAAGAGGAGATCGCTTGTTTGGAAACACAAACAAAGTAAGAAATTTTTTTCACTTCTTTTTTTCTATTTAATCCGGGCGACTGTGTTGTAAATGATTTTTCGGTACAGACAAATTCACCTTTATATATTACAAAACTAGCAAGTATGCCTCTAGGGGTAAGGTGGGAGGGGTAAATGTGGACCAAAAAAAGTTTACTATTTAATTATAATATGATTGCTTAATTCAGGGAGCAATCCAAGAGATGTCCGGCACAAAAGGATGACCAGAAGGTCGGACAAGCCTCTGTTATGGAAGGAGAAGCAAAGTAAGATATTTCTTTTAATATTCTTTTTTCATACTTTATCCGGGCGACTGTGTTGTAAATGATTTTTCGGTACAGACAAATTCACCTTTATATATTACAAAACTAGCAAGTATGCCTCTATGGGTAAGGTGGGAGGGGTAAATGTGGACCAAAAAAAGTTTACTATTTAATTATAATATGATTGCTTAATTCAGGGAGCAATCCGAGAGATGTCCGGCACAAAAGGATGACCAGAAGGTCGGACAAGCCTCTGTTATGGAAGGAGAAGCAAAGTAAGATATTTCTTTTAATATTCTTTTTTCATACTTTATCCGGGCGACTGTGTTGTAAATGATTTTTCGGTACAGACAAATTCACCTTTATGTATTACAAAACTAGCAAGTATGCCTCTATGGGTAAGGTGGGAGGGGTAAATGTGGACCAAAAAAAGTTTACTATTTAATTATAATATGATTGCTTAATTCAGGGAGCAATCCGAGAGATGTCCGGCACAAAAGGATGACCAGAAGGTCGGACAAGCCTCTGTTATGGAAGGAGAAGCAAAGTAAGATATTTCTTTTAATATTCTTTTTTCATACTTTATCCGGGCGACTGTGTTGTAAATGATTTTTCGGTACAGACAAATTCACCTTTATATATTACAAAACTAGCAAGTATGCCTCTAGGGGTAAGGTGGGAGTGGTAAATGTGGACCAAAAAAAGTTTACTATTTAATTATAATATGATTGCTTAATTCAGGGAGCAATCCGAGAGATGTCCGGCACAAAAGGATGACCAGAAGGTCGGACAAGACTCTGTTATGGAAGGAGAAGCAAAGTAAGATATTTCTTTTAATATTCTTTTTTCATACTTTATCCGGGCGACAGTGTTGTAAATGATTTTTCTGTAAAGACAAATTCAACGTGTTCCTTTATTTATTAAAAGCGAGTACTAGCAAGTACGCCTCTAGCTGGGTAAGGTGGAAGGGGTAAATGTGGAACCAAAAAGTTGACTACTTAATTTAAATAGATTATTATATATATATTGTTTAATTCAGGAACAAAACAGCTGGCTCTCCAGGAAAACCGGATGAGAACGAGGTTAAGGAAATCACTGTTATGGAAGGAGAAGCAAAGTAAGATATTTCTTTTAATATTCTTTTTTCATACTTTATCCGGGCGACAGTGTTGTAAATGATTTTTCTGTAAAGACAAATTCAACGTGTTCCTTTATTTATTAAAAGCAAGTACTAGCAAGTACGCCTCTAGCTGGGTAAGGTGGAAGGGGTAAATGTGGAACCAAAAAGTTAACTACTTAATTTAAATAGATTATTATATTTATATTGTTTAATTCAGGAACAAAACAGCTGGCTCTCCAGAAAATTCGGATGAGAACGAGGTTAAGGAAATCACTGTTATGGAAACACCAGCAAAGTAAGATTTTTTTTAAATTGTTTTTACTACTTTATCCTGGCGACTGTGTTGTAAATGATTTTTCTGTACGCTAAACCCTCTAATATGAAGTATATCCTTAAAGTTTCTTTTGCCACTCCCTTCCCTTGCCGGTACCTATGAGAAGAACCCGATCGGTTCAGCGGTTAGCAAGATCCTTCGCTACATACAAACAAAAATCGTTTTACTTTGTAGTATAGATTGTTTAATTTCAGGATGGAAAACAAACCGGATTTTGATATCATTTATGAGAACATAAAGAATCCAGGACCAAAAAGCCCAGGTATAGTACAATATTTATACTAGCGACTGTGCCCAAAGCATATAGTGAAACATTTCTGTACTAGGCACTAAGAAAATGCCGTAATACATTGTATTATTACACTAGGTTAGGTTAGGTTAGGTTAGGTTAGGTTAGGTTAGGTTAGGTTAGGTTAGGCTAGGCTAGGCTAGGCTAGGCTAGGCTAGGTTAGGTAGGCTAGGTTAGGCTAAAACTAGAAATATTACTCTTTCTATTAATACACTAGGTTAGGTTAGGTTAGGTTAGGCTAGAAAAAAAAACTATTGTAAAATTGAACTATTTTTTTGTACAAAAAAATAATTTTAAAAAATATTTTAATTTCAGTGTATCGAGTGTCAGATGATGAGCAGGAGATGTTTGAACCACCCCCTCCTACAATCCCGCCAGCATCAAAACTGAGTAGGCGCAAAAGAACTGCAACACCGGGGAAAATCAAGACCTGCGCCCATGGACGCAGTCCCCGAAGCGAGCTGCCAACGAACACAAGACTCATCGAATGCACCTATTTGTGTGCTGACTGCCGCGTGTTCTTTCACAAGAGGCAAAAGGAAAGAAAAGAAGGACAAAAGTAAGCTGATGTATAATAGTCCTTCCAGTCAGATCATATATAAACTATTTGTGATAAAAAAGTGATATATATCAAGATATCTTGAGTCAAAAATATGTTTAACCACCTTTAATTTGTACGTACATTAATCTATATGACAGTTTTGACAGTTTTGTTCTGACGATGAGAATATTCATATAATATTATTTGAAACCGCTATTCCTATAGCAAATTTTTGAAAATTTTATAATGGAAAGTAACTTCGTAATATATTTTTCTTGTGTATAAAAATGTTCTAGTATAAAGTACAATTAGAATGCAGATCTCAGCTTAAAACCTATGTATAATTTGTGTTAATTTCTCAGCTTAAACCGATTAAACATGCAGTTATAGTATCTGAATAAAACTATGTAATATTTGGTCATTTAAACCACGTCTAGAATTAGACTAATTAAGAAAATTTCTGTGAATATATACCTATATAGTAGCGCGCTATCGTACCTATGTAAATCATTATGTAAAAAAATATGTTTAAGTGTTTCAATCAATAAAGATAAAAATGAAAACAATTTTTTTTTTATTTTTGCGATTTGTGTACAAGCGATGTTTTTCTATAATTAAGGTCAGTCGTTTTTTACCACTTTCTCGTGATTTTTACCACCCGTTTTTACCACAATTTTTGGTAAATTTTTACCATATTTACCCTATTTCTGGTAAAATTTTACCAATTTAGGGCAAAAATATTACCAGGTGTTGAACAGTTTTACCACTTTTTCGGTAAAATCTTACAGAAATTTGCGGTAAATTTTACCAAAAAAGTGGTAAAAATTGGTCAAAATCTGGTATAAATTTGCGTCCTAAAATGGTAATATTTTACCGGAAATCTGGTAAAATTTTACCGATAATTGTGGTAAAAATCGCTGGTAAAAAGCGTTAGAGAGTACCACAAAAAGTGTTTTTACCACGGTTACGGTAAAATTTTACCACCTTTTAAATCGTATAGGCTGGTAAAATTTTACCATAAAAGTGGTAAAACCTAGGTGTTTTTATGGTATTAATTAGAACCTGGGTAACCAACCCTTTAATTGCACGATTTTGGTCTGGAGATCCTCAATGTGCATGGTAATGAGTTGCGCCTGTTTTTGGCCCAGGCATTACCCCAACTCTAACTTTTTGATGTCCTGTGCCGAACAAAGCAGATAGGTATAGTTTTTAAAGTCTTTGGTATGACGCAGATATTAAAGGTTAACTCACAAACATTTCGTTGATTAAAAAAATTTGATTACTTTTATTTAATTTGTGTCTGAACTTGCATTGTCAAAACTTTTCAATCAAAATTCCTTAAAATAGGTCTGGGGAAGGTTTATAGCTATTTTGGGGGAGGGTACCACCACCCTTTCAAGATAAATCACAAACTCGAAATCGACTTTTTTTACTTCTATCGATTTAACGTAGAGAGTTTAACGCAACATAGACATATTTGAAATATAAAAAAGTGCCACTAGAGCTTAGACGTCCAAGCTTTTTTTGGGGGGGTGGGTAAAATTTTTTTAAGGGGGGGGGGTAAAATGACGCGCGAAGCGCGCCGCAATTTTTTTTTACAAACAAATTTTACCCCCGGGATAAAAATTTTGGGGGGGGGTAATTACGTCTATGCACTAGAGGCCTGTAGGGGCATAGCCGCTAGTAAGTAAGAGAGAGAGAGAAAAAAAAGATAAATAAAGAGAAAGAGAGAGAGAGAGAGAGAGAGAGAGAGAGAGAGAGAGAGAGAGAGAGAGAGAGAGAGAGAGAGAGTGAGAGAGAGAGAGAGAGAGAGAGAGAGAGAGAGTAGAGAGGAAGATACAATTAACAAAATGTTGATTAACAATTTTGCATAACAGACTGACAGACAGCCATGGATACATATAAAGTAGCTTAGCAACTATTTTTACCTTCGTTATCTTCGTACAAAATAGTGAAACTCTTCCATTCAAATGCCAAAATGATATCTAAGTAGGCCTAAATAGATAAATCCTGATATAAAAGTAACAGGATCTGTGTCTGTCTATCTGTACTAAACTGATTGATTTATATTTTTTAGGCAAGCTTTAAATAGCTCTTGTGACGCTTTTAGGCCATTCTTTAATCACATTTAAGATTTGGGATGGTTTTGAACTATTTTTCTAACGCCAGCTCTCTACCTCTTTGAATACGGAGTCCCTATAGAGGCAAGGGGCGTAGCCGCTTTTATGATACAAAAAAAAAAAAAAGATTTGAAGTTTAAGATCTCGCCAACGTCTGAGTTTGTTACAGCTCAACATTTTAACCGGCATACAAAAGAATATAATAGTCTCGATTGATTTGCATTTGTAAATAATATTATTCAGAACCGGTTTTGTATACTTAACGAAAGGCTCTTTGCTGGTTAAAAAAAGCCAAAACTAAATATAGTTCAAAAATAACCGCTAGGTGTCTCTTGCTTTTATATATAATTATATAATTCACTTTTCTTAAAAATAATTATGGTGCAAAAATGTCTTTAAATGAGTTAAATTTTAGGCTTAATTAAATTATAGTTTTGTTCTCATTTTAAATGTTGTTATTATTCTATGGTCAAGGCCTAAACATGTAAAAAATGTATTAGTTTGTGAAATCCAAGCATGTAATTTGCAACTTGTCGATTACTAATTTAGTCGTTTATTTTGAGATCATCATGATCCTATTAGTTGCAGTTTCTAGCGGCTACGACCCCAAACGCCTTTAGGGGCATTTAAAGTAGGACAGAGGGAAGATGACCCCCCCCCCCCCCTATTCTTAACTGAAGTTATAAATAATGTTAAGGACAATACCCTACCATAACACCTTCCTTTGACCTATCGGTTCAGCGTTGGCAAGATCCTTTGGTACTGATAAAAAAGCTTACTTCTTTATCTTTTTTACTAGCGCCTGCGCCCCCTAGAAGCCTCTAGGGGCACTTAAGGTAGGAGGGGGGAAACGTTGACCTCATCCCATTTTAAATTCGAGTTTTAAAAAAATTATGGGGGGGCAGAGGCGGTGAAGACACCCTCCCCAAAAATAGTTTAAAACCTTCCCAGGACCTTTAATAAGCTTCGCTGTAAAGGAGAACAATATCAGTTCAGCGGTTAGCAAGATCCTTCGGGACAGACAAGAAACGCTTACTACTTTATATTATAGTATTTTCTAATAGGGTATTATTATTTTTTTTGTGAGAACTGTCTACACTTACCTTTAGGGACTAGACCAATGATCTCCCCTCCCCCTTATTTTTGATTGGCATATTTCTAGGGTTGTTTTGTTAATTATATGCGAAACTTCTCTAAGCTATATGAGTGAAAAGTGCAGCTGTATGCCAACTAAGTTACGCAAAAAATCCCCAACCGGTTCAAATGCTTCGAATATATACGCATTTTTTAATTGCGTAAATATTTAACGAAAAGAGTGCGTCTCGATAAAATCTGTATTTTTCATTATTAACACAACAAAAACAACGAGAAAAAAAATTCATATTTTTGAAATTGTGTTTTAGTTTCATAACCTAGTTTTGTATAGCATAAAGTACTGGCATTAATTCTAATTTATTTTAAAACATGTTCCACATTTGGAATTCATGTATATTTCTTTTTTCTGGAATAAAAAAAAGACATTCATGCCCAGAAAGACGTTTGTCCTTATAAAAAAAAGATACTTTATAATAAAAAAAGGCATCTACGCCACTAGAGGCCTCAAGGGGCACTTAAGGAAAGGGGGGGGGGGGTCGACGTTCAATGTACATGGTAGTTTTAAAAATAAAAAGTAAACAAAGAGTGGTACTTTTTCTCCGAGGTACCATTCCCCCCTCACAACAGTTAATAACCTTTCCAGGACCTATGAGAATCTTCATTGTATAGCAGAACCATAGCATTCCAGTGGTTAGCAAATTTTCTTTTGTAATTAAAAACTCCTGTACTTTTAAACAAGGGTAGCGAAATTAAGATAAATGAAGTTTTTTTTGAATTGGTGGAATAAGTGAAAACAATATGCCCTTTTAAAGGCATAAAAAAACAGTAAATTATAACTGTTTACTAAGCCCTAAGAAGCCAAAGGCCAGGCATTTTATTTTAATATTCGTGGAAAATTGTCTCTGATTTGATGCTATACATGATTTTTCAATCTGGACTGAAGCCATACTGGAAAAATTCTTACCTTTGAGATTTGCTTGGGGCTGGGGTGAAGGTTTATAGAGTAGTCATTCTGCTTGGTTAGGTAATCCCATCTAGATTTAAAGATAGATAGATAGATAGATAGATAGATAGATAGATAGATAGAGTAACATAAAGATAGATATATGGGGCTAGGGTGTAGGTTTATAGAGTAGTCATTCTGCTTGGTTAAATAATCCCATCTAGATATATAGATAGAAAGTTTGATAAATAGGCAGAGTAACATATAGATAGATAGATATATGGGGCTAGGGTGTAGGTTTATAGAGTATTTATTCTGCTTGGTTAAATAATCCCATCTAGATAGATAGATAGATAGATATATAGATAGATATATTGATAAATAGGCAGAGTAACATATAGATAGAAGATATATTGGGTTAGGGTGTAGGTTTATAGAGTAGTCGTTCTGTTTATTTAGGTAATCCCATCTAGGTATATAGATAGATAGATAGATAAATAGGTAGAGTAACATATAGATAGATAGATATATGGAGCTAGAGTGTAGGTTTATAGAGTAGCCATTCTGCTTGGTTAGGTAATCCCATCTAGATAGATAGATAGATAGATTGATAAATAGGCAGAGTAGCATATAGATAGATAGATATATGGAGCTAGGGTGTAGGTTTATAGAGTAGTCATTCTGCTTGGTTAGGTAATCCCATCTAGATTTAAAGATAGATAGATAGATAGATAGAGTAACATATAGATAGATAGATATATGGAGCTAGGGTGTAGGTTTATAAAGTATTTATTCTGCTTGGTTAAATAATCCCATCTAGATAGATAGATAGATAGATAGATATATAGATAGATAGATAGATAGATAGATAGATAGATAGATAGATAGATAGATAGATAGATAGATAGATAGATAGATAGATAGATAGATAGATAGATAGATAGATAGATAGATAGATAGATAGATAGAGTAACATATAGATAGATATATATATGGAGCTAGGGTGTAGGTTTATAGAGTATTTATTCTGCTTGGTTAAATAATCCCATCTAGATAGATATATAGATAGATAGATTGATAAATAGGCAGAGTAGCATATAGATAGATAGATATATGGAGCTAGGGTGTAGGTTTATAGAGTATTTATTCTGCTTGGTTAAATAATCCCATCTAGATAGATATATAGATAGATAGATTGATAAATAGGCAGAGTAACATATAGATAGAAGATATATTGGGTTAGGGTGTAGGTTTATAGAGTAGTCGTTCTGTTTATTTAGGTAATCCCATCTAGGTATATAGATAGATAGATAGATTGATAAATAGGTAGAATAACATATAGATAGATAGATATATGGGGCTAGGGTGTAGGTTTATAGAGTAGTCATTCTTTTTGGTTAGGTAATCCCATCTAGATATATAGACAGATAGATACATAGATAGAGTAACATATAGATAGATATATGGAGCTAGGGTGAAGGTTTATAGAGTAGTCATTTTGCTTGGTTAGGTAATCCCATCTAGATAGATAGATTGATAAATAATCGGAGTAACATATAGATAGATTTATAGAGTAGAAATGTATGGAAAGTTTTTTTATCTAAATAAATATATAGGAAAATTGATAAATAAGCTGATTAACATGTAGATCAGGGTCTGCTATTCAGCCAATTACTAAGTAAGGTTGGAGTAAGACTTTATTTTTCACGTAAGTGAAGGGGAGTGGGTATGAAGGGGGAGAAAAAGAGAAGGGGGTTGGGGGGAAATTTTCCTTTAGAATTGTTTGTCAAAATTACATTCCCTTTTCCCTGCATATAGATAGATAGCTTGATAATAAGATCAATGTATGATTCGGTACAGGGGCGTCCAAGTTTTTATTTTGGAAGGGGCAAAAATTTTTTAAGGGGGGGTAATTCGGTTTTGGGGGGGGTAAAATGGCGCACAAAGCGCGCCGCAATTTTTTTTTACCCCCCCCAAAATTTTTACCCCAGGGGGAAAATTTGCTTGGGGGGGTAATTAGTACTAGGGTTGGGCCGGATACTTTTTTGGCCGGATACCGGATATCCGGCTGCTTTCAAATGCCGGATATCCGGTAACCGGCCGGATATCCGGCCACCGCCGGATATCCGGCAAATATCCGGTTATCCGGCCAAATTACCGGATATCCGGCCGGATAACCGGCCAAATTACCAGATATAAAAGTAGTAAAAAAAAAATTTCTTCAGAAATCCTATATAAATTTACATAAAGTTAAACTTATTCAGAAAAAATGTTCTTCTAGCTTCAATAATAAGAAAATTATAGCCATTTAAGATTTTAAAAAGCAGAGATTTTTGGTGTAAAGTATAAAAAATTATAGAGCCGGATATCCGGCCGGATAATTTCAATATCCGGTATCCGGCCGGATATTGAAAATGGCCGGATATCCGGCCGGATATCCGGCCACACCGGATATCCGGCCCAACCCTAGTAATTACCCTCCCTGAAATCTGTTGGCAGGGGTAAATTTTGTTTACCCCCCCCCAAAATTTACCCCTGGGGTAAATTTTTTGGGGGGGGTAGTTTTGGGGGATTGGGGTAAATACCCCCTCCTAAAGGAAGGGGTAAATTTTAAATGGGGGGTGTAAAATGAAAAAATATTTGGGGGTGCCTTCCCCCCCAAATTCGTTTGGGGGGGGGGGGGTAATCACCCCATTACCCCCCCCCCCTGGACGTCTATGATTCGGTAGGCAGATAAACAGTTGTTTATTGTTTGCTTTTGGAGGAGAAGAATGGGGGATTTTTTTTCCATGGGAGGATACTACCATCCTCCAAAAATAACCCTCCCTGTACACATAAGAAGCTCTACTGATAAGAAGTACTATTTCGGTTGAGCGGTTAGCAATAGCAAGACATAGATACAGACAATAGACAGACATCCTGTTACTTTTATATAAAGATAGATACACACAAAGAGATATACAGACAGACATAAAGACATTATTTAGGCAGGTAATCTAGTCTGCATAAATACAGGAAAAAATTTATCCAACAGATTTAACAACAACGTCAGCTAAATTTACATAGTTCCCCATAAACTGTTTATTCATGAAACATGTGCAGTAGACTATATAAGATGGAAAGAATTTTAATGTTAGAGCTAGATTTGAAATCTGCATCAAATTTTAAGGATTTTGTATAAAATTCGTTTTTTTTGTATACTTCTTTATTTAATAGCGCAAATGCAGTTTTAGGTAATTAACTATGACATCTGTGATTGGAGAGCTTAAGTGTCATACATCATTCAGTCAATCAGAGCGCAGATAGTTTTCAATCCACCAATCAAGGATGTCAAAATTAATTAACTTAAATTGTATTTGCGCTTTTAAATAAAGAATTATACAAAAAACGAATTTTATACAAAATCTTTAAAAGTTGATGCAATCCAATCTACCTCTAACATTAAAATTCTTTCCATCTTATATAGTCTAAATTGTGCAGTAATTGAAGCAACAAGGATGATAACATCCATAAAAGCAAAGCTCTGAAATGGTAAAACAAATGAACATTAACACTTGTAGAGTGTCAGAACTGAATAAGCAGAATATTGAGTCATAATTCTAAACAAAATTGGAATTAAATTTGTTGCATAAAAGGACACTGTTTAAGAGCATGCTTATATTTTTAGAAATTTTATAGAGCTGCTTCGCTTTACATTGTACCTTATGCTTTTAGGAATCACTATTCCAAAAATCAGTTGTATAGGATAATTATAACATACAGAAATTTGTTGTAAAAAAGTAAGCAATCAGAATGTTTTAAATGGACGTACGGACTTTCTGGCAACGATTATTAGGTTGCTACCTACCCTAATTATAGAAAAGCTTCGCTTTTTAAAAATTAGTTGTATGGCAAGATCTGAAATTAACCTAAAAATGATCTTTGTTCAATCATAATTATAAGATGAATAGCTAGAAATCTAAAGTCACAGGGAGATATTTTGTTGATATTTTGCTTATAATCATTTTATGTTATGCAGGGATTTGGGGAATATAAATATTTTTTAAAAATACAAAATTATCTTTTTGTATGTTTGAAAAATGCACAGGAAGCTAAATTGTAAACTTGTTGAGGAGAACCTTAACGGTTCAGCAGCAAGATCCTTCGCGGTACACACAGACACTACAAACACAAACGCCCATACACTCATTGATCTTAACAATATGTTAATTTTTTTCTTTCTCTCTCTCTCTCCCACTCTTTCTGTCACACCCCTCTCTCTCTTTCTCTCTCTTTTTCTCCCAACACACTTTTTTAAAGTTTAGATATAAAATCATTACACAACATTATGTCAAGTGTTCCCTTATAACGTATGTTGAGCCTTGGACCCCTCTCCCCTATCTTTTTAGGGTGTGTGGATATTTTTCATATTTAAAAGGGAAGCTTTTCTATAATTAGGGTCGGTCCGTCCGTACGTCCGTCCGTAACAGATAGCTTTTTTCGTTAATTTAGGCATGTTAGAATTGTCCTATCGATTTCAAACTTTGCATGGTGATTCCTGTAGTAGTTAGTTCCGATTTAGAAAGCGTAGCAACTCTATAATCATTACCAAAATGTCCGTATGTCCATTTTAAACATGTTGATTTTTCAACTTTTTTAACAACAAATTTTTATGTCATCTAATCATCCGTTTGCTCTGAATTTTGGTATATTGATTCCTGGGACAACAAAGTACAATGTTATAAGCGAAGCAACTCTATAATCAGGTCCTAAAAATGTAAGTAGGTCCATAAACATTATCCTGTATCAAACAAATTTATTTACAATTTAGCTTTGACTCTTATACATTTATATTCTGATTATTCAGTTCTGACACTAGACAAGTGTTAATGTCCGTTCGTCCTACCATTTCAGTGCTTCGCTTTTATGGATGTTGTCATCCTTGTTTTATGGCAAGTTACATAATAGGTACATTTTAGCTTCCCTCATTTTGTGTTTCTGTCTTTATCTCATATTATATTGTAAATATTGTTATTGTTTTTTCCGAATAAATATAAGGAATCTTTTACTGTAGTTTTTTCTTAAAGTCAGCATAAAATTTACACATTACCTATATAATCCTGAGAGAAAGGGCAATGGGTTGTTTATAGTACTAGTCCGCAAAGTATTATAACAACATTTTCTGATTCGTTGACTAACTTTGGGGAATTTTTTAAAATATTGATTGGTTGGTTGATTAAACTAAATTAAACCACTAAATTTATTTCACAGAAGTAGGTTTTTTGAAAATCATCATAAGGGATGTACAACAACTTATCGGCTATTGTCTTTTAATATCCCTTTATATCCCTCGCTATGATCAGTCTGACAGAGTGAAATTGTAGATTATCTTCGCTACTAAAATTATGCTTTACCTTGTTTCAATATGCGGGATCTCCATGGCATCACAAATACTCTAAAATAAAAAGAGAACAATTATTTATTGCATCGTATTATAAACAGCTTTCCGCAGACATAAAATGTAATATTATAGATTAAAACTAGTTTGTTAGCCCCGAGATGAAGAGTTTTTTCGTATGGATGAGAACCGGTTCAATTCACCGGTTTCAAATGAATACGAGAAAATACATTTTATTTTATTTTTAAATCTTCTAATAATTTTGACTATAAAAAATGATCATTTTAATTGAATCTGAAAAATTATATAACTTAAAACCACCCTAGGAGTAGGACCTATCTAGCTTTCCTAAAATAGAGAACTCGATCGGTTCAGTTGTTATCAAAATCTTAAACTTAAGACAAAAAAAACTTACTACATTATGTACTAGGATTTAAACACATGGTGCTGTCTAATGGCCAAAGCTTTATGTTACTGCGCTACTTACTAACAAAATAATCCTTGTTTATTTTACAGACGATTTTACTTTTAAATGGAGTTTTATTGGCTTATAGTCAGTCTGTTAAACAGTATGGCTGGTGGGTGCGCCAAAAATTAAATTAAATGGAGACTCTTTATGTATATTTTATAAAGAAAATCTAATATTTAATACCTCCTCATAAAATCAACCGTCGTTTCGGCATTGATAATAGTTATTTCTCGCATCGTTTTATAAACAGCTTTCCGCGGATATAGAATGTACAATTATAAGATTATAATCAGTTTTTTTAGCCCCGAGGTGCCGAAGGCACGGACTAAAAAACTTGTTTTAATCTTATGATTGTACATTTTTATATTCGTAGAAAGTTGGATATAATACAATGCTAGACATAGTTTTTTCGTATGGATGAGAACCGGTTCCTTTCCACCGGATTCGAATGAAAACGAGAAACAGAATTATTTTTTAATTTTAATTAAACTTTTTTGTAGCAAAGATACTCTATTCCTACCAATAATGACCAACCAGCTAACAACTAGCTTGATCAGTTGGTCTGTTGGTCATGCAATGGGAGAGATTTTAATTTTACAGGGAAAATGCAATTTAATTAACTATTGTTATATTTTGCTGATTAATAAATATCAAAACAATACCTAGCTTTGTCTGTTTGTCTTTCATTTTGATATTAAGACGATACGAAACTGTATTAGAAAGTAGTTCCACTAATAATAATCAACCACTCACTGACGGCTTTTATGTGCAATTAGGGTGCGGGTGGAGAAATCCCCCCCCCTTTCCCCCCTTAATTATAGTTTTTAAAAATGGAACGCTTCCCCAAAATAGCTACAAACCTTCCCTGGACCTATGAGAAGCTACATATAATGAGTATCTTATCCTTTCAGCAGTTAGCGAGATCCTCTTGTACATAGATATCTTATTAATTTTATATAAGAGTTAAAATATTGTAGTGTCCTTTTAAACAAAATTTAAGTTTATGTTTCGTCACTATTACTACAATGTAAACTTAAGATAACCCTGCCAAAATACAGGCAGGGCCGGAGGGGATAATGGGCTGTTTATTATACTAGTACCCAATGTTTCATAATAACGTTTTCCTATTCGTTGGATTAATAACTGGTTACTTTTATTGAATTTTGATTGGTTGGTTCATTAGGTTGAGTGTTTAAACCTTTTAACCATTAATTGTGATCTACAGAGGGGTAATTTTGTGTATCATCATTTGGGATGTACATTAATTTAACAGTCAATGTCTTATCCCTTTGGATCCCTGGCCAAAATAACATATAAGAGGATGGTTTCTGTGTATAACAAGGACAATTGTTTGCATTAGTAGCGCAGCAATAACAGCAAAATATAAAGTTTTATAGTTCTAGACATCAAATGTGATATTTAAGTCAAAATACATGAAAATTGCAGAATTAAAAGGAAGTCCTTATACTTTATACATGTTTGAAAATAGTTCTTGCTTCTTTGTCAAATGGAGGTTATACTGGTTCTAATTGGGACAATAATCATTCGCAGTTATGACTTATAAATAAAGAATGTTCTATCAAAGGAGTATTCATTATGGCTGCTACACACACACACACACAAACAAACTCAACATACCTGAACATGACTGGAGGTTGTAGATGACTCACAGACACACACACTCACTCAACAAACCTGTAAATAACTAGAGGTTGTAGATTACTTAGGTCCAAACAGGGCTGCCACACACACACACACACACTCAATCTACATACCTGTACATGGCTGGAGGTTGTAGATGACTTAGGTCAAAACAGGGCTGCCACACACACACACACACACACTCAATCTACATACCTGAACATGGCTAGAGGTTGTAGATGACTCAGGTCAAAACTGTGCTGCCACACACACACTCACTCAACATACCTGTACATGGTTGGAGGTTGTAGAAGACTCAGGTCCAAACAGTACCGCCACACACACACACTCAATCAACATACCTAAACATGGCTGGAGGTTGAAGATGGCTCAGGTCCAAACAGTGCTGCCACACACACGCACATTCAATCATTCAACAAACCTGTACATGACTGGAGGTTGTAGATGACTCAGGTCCAAACAGTGCCGCAACACACACACTCACTCAACATACCTGAACATGGCTGGAGGTTGTAGATGACTCAGGTCCAAACAGGGTCCGCCACACACACACAATCACTCAACATACCTGTACATGACTGGAGGTTGTAGATGACTCAGGTCCAAACTATGCTGCCACACACACACACACACACTCACTCAACAAATCTGTACATGGCTGGAGGTTGTAGATGACTCAGGTCCAAACAGGGCTGCCACACACACGCACACTCAATCATTCAACAAATCTGTACATGACTGGAGGTTGTAGATGACTCAGGTCCAAACTATGCTGCCACACACACACACACACACTCACTCAACAAATCTGTACATGGCTGGAGGTTGTAGATAACTCAGGTCCAAACAGGGCTGCCACAGACACGCACACTCAATCATTCAACAAACCTGTACCTGACAGGATGTTGTAGAAGACTCAGGTCCAAACAGGGCTGCCACACACACACACACTCAATCAACATACCTGAACATGGCTGGAGGTTGTAGAAGACTCAGGTCCAAACAGGGCTGCCACGCCAGATTTTAACAGGTGACAAACTAAATTATTAAATATTTTATAGTACTGATTTAGTTTCAATTAGGTAAAAATATAAAAAAGTAGATTTTTTTGTTTTGTTTTTTAAAGAAAAGCTTTTCTATAATCAGGCCCGGTCCTTCCGTACGTCCGTCTGTAACGGTAAGCTCTTTTCGTTAATTTAGACATGTTAGAGTTGTCCTATCGATTGCAAACTTTGCATTATGATTCCTATAACGATTTCGGAAACGTAGCAACTCTATAATCGGTATTAGAATAGAAAGTCCATTTAAAACATGCCGATTTTTAGCTTTTTTGACAACCACTTTTTATATGATGCAATTATTCTATTCATCTGATTTTTGGAATACTGATTCTCTTTAATCAAGTCCAAAAAAAGTAAGTATGTCCTTAAACATTATTCTGTATTTAAGCAGTTTTACAACGAATTTATTTACAATTTTGCTAAGACTATTTACATTATATTCTGTTCTGACTCTCTACAAGTGTTAACGTTAGTTTGACCTACCATTTTAGAGCTTCGCTTTTATGGATTTATAATATTACTTCCAAACAAACTAAAACATTTAGTTTAATTGTTTTGTTATTTTCCATTAGTAAATAATTTCCAAAATCAGTGAAGCGACAAGAAAACAAGAATTAAATTAAAATTGAAAAAAATTGAAAAAAAATTTCTAAGAGGATAACGCCTTTAAAAAGTTTTGCAACAAATTTACGTAAAATTTTGTCAAACCTTATATTTTCATACTTTCATATTTTGTATATTCAGTTCTGACACTCTATCCGTTACGGACGTACGGACGAACCGACCCTAATTATAGAAAAGCTTCGCTTTTGAAAAGTACAAGAAGATAAAAAAGATACAAAAAAGGACATTTGTGTCCATCAGTAGCTTAAAAAAATAACAATAAATAGGCAATAATTTATTCTGATTGTTAGAACTAATTTGTTCAATGGTGGTTAAAAATAAACTTCAATTCCTTACTTTGAAGAACTTACATACACACGGATATAAATATACAAGTTCAAGAGCAGCTGCGCTGTTAATAATAAAAATGCAAAAGAAGGCAAAAACTTCTGTATGGTGACCAAAAATGCAATGTACAAAAGTTTGAAAATTCTTGTTTGAAAAAAAATTGTTTGTTTAAGAACTCTACAACAATTCTATATGTTTCTGACATTTAGTTTATATATTATCTTGCATAAACAGGTATAGAAATTATAAAAAAAAATTGAGAGCATAGCTTTATATATACCGCCCCCTAAGGCCCTTAGGAACAATAGAGGAAAGGGAGGAGCAAAAAGTCGAATATCCACATTCAATTTTAATTACAGAATAGTTATTTCTCGTATCGTATTATAAACGGCTTTCCGCGGATATAGAATGTACAATTATAAGATTAAAACTAGTTTTTTTAGCCCCGAGGTGCTGGAGGCACCGGCTAAAAAACTGGTTTTAATCTTATGATTGTACATTTTTATATTCGTAGAAAGCTGGATATAATACGATGCTAGACATAGTTTTTTCGTATGGATAAGAACCGGTTCCTATCCACCGGGTTCGAATGAATACGAGAAAATAAATTAAGAGGGGGAAGTTTTCGAGAGTCGATTATTAGGGGAAGTTGGAGTTGCCCTACCCAAATATAGTTATAAACCACCCCTAGACCTTTAAGAAGCTCTAGTGTAAAGATGAACCATGTCGGTTCAGCGATTAGTGATATCTTATCTTTAACTACAAATAGACATCATGTTTCTTTCAAATCAGAAATGGCGTATACGCCCGTCGAGGTCACGAGGGTTGGGGATGAAACAATTTCAGCTTTTAATGGAATAAGTATAAAAAACTTTTGAGGTGTTTATATTTTTCAATTTACGATTTCTTTTAAGAGGTATTAGTACCTCTTAAAGGGGAATTATGTCGGTCAATCGGTTAGCAAGTTTCTTCGGTTAATACACCCAGAAATCCTTAAATACAGATTTAAGGATTGTGATTGTTTTCAAGATTATTTATCCCATCCCTTAACTATAAATGAAGTGCATGGCTGTTTGTTCTTTCAAACTTTCAAGGCATATGTACATATGTATGTATTAACTAATATGTTAATTGTGGCTGCGCTCCTAGCATCCAGGGACTCAGTATGCAAAGGGATAGGGGAGAGAAGAGAAATAGTCTAAAACCTTCCCAGGACCTATGAGAAGCTTTCCTGAAACAGAGAACTAAATTGGTTTAGTAGGTATAGATATCTTAAACTACAGACAAAAAACAAGGATGACAACAACCATAAAAGCAAAGCTTTCAAATCAAACGGAAATACAAATGAACATTAACTTACACTGAAGTATTAGAGCTTAATAAGCAGAATATTATAGATATGATTCTTTTAAAAATAGTATGGTACTTTATTGTCCTAAGAATCATTGAAAAACTGAATTTCCCAAATATTAATATATCGTCCATTGTCTTATAACTGTATTCCTGAGCGTTGTTGATTGGTTTATATGTGTTTTAGAATTGCATAAGTTAGGTTTGTTTAATACTTTGCTTGGAGCACCGCTGCTCTATAATTTAATTAGTGTGTATATTATGACAGCTTTGATTGCCAGAGAGAGAGAGTAGACAATGGGTTGTTTACAATACAAGTCCCCAAAGTTTCATAATAACGTTTTCATATTTGATGGCTTAACAACTTTTTTGGGGACTTTTAATGTATTTTGATTATTAAATTAAGTGTCCATACGTTTCAATCACTAATTGTAATGTACAAAAGGGGTAATTTTGTGATTTAACATTGGGGATGTACATCAATTAGTCGGCCATTGTCTTGTCTCTTTAGATTCATGTATGATTGCTCATAATAAACGTTTTATCTATAATACTAAGTAAAATTATGGGATATATCCGTCTGGAAGAAACTTATGTTCTCGCGAATTCCTGAAACGAATACTGTTAATACAAAGGTTTTAGGCTATTTTCCTAAAGGACACCCTCTCCCGAAAAAAAGTATATTTAGTTATAATTCTGATGATAAGTTTTTTTTCAATTGTTGACTTTAAGTGCATTCCAGTGTGGTTTAAGTTGGAGAGGGGGGGAGGGAATACCATAACCCCATATTAGAAAAAATCCCCTAAAGACCAGGGGCAAAGCCACTAATAGTAGATATAAATGATTTGATTGTTTAATAAAAGCTTCCTTCACCAACATCTTGTGACAAATTCGTACTTGTTTTATTTATATTATGTAATAGAATTTCAGAAAATTAAATAATAATATAAAATATCTTATGCAATTAAGCAAATTTACACCATTTAAATCTAAAATGTATAATTAGACTTTTAAATCTATAATTGTAACTCGTCTATATGTGTTCATTTCTTGTGGATATTTCAGGGATCTAAAGGGATAAGATAATGGCCGATAAATTGATTACACAAAATTTAAAAGATTGAAATTAGTGGTTAAAACTTTTGAACACTCGATCAACTTAATGAAACAACCAATCAAAATATAACATATATATAGACATTAGTCCCCAATTAGTTTTATAATAACGTTTCATATTCGTTGCCTTAACAACTTTTGGAACTTTTATTAAATTTTGATTGGTTGGTTCATTAAGTTGAGTGATCAAATGTTTTAACAACTTATTGTAATCTACAAAAGGGACAATTTTGTGTATCATTATTGGAGATTGTACATCA
The DNA here is from genome assembly GCF_053477335.1 of Acartia tonsa. Lineage (NCBI taxonomy): Eukaryota > Metazoa > Arthropoda > Copepoda > Calanoida > Acartiidae > Acartia > Acartia tonsa. Next base: position 38,847,916 of record NC_137272.1, read on the forward strand.
ATTTATAGCTCATTATCTTATCCCTCTAGATCCCCGATATAGAACAGGTATATTTGTTAAATGTTTTGTTAAAGTCTAACATACACAAATTACACATTCTACTTATCAGGCAGTAAAAACATTCTTAACCATGTAGGGATAGGACAATAGATGTATAAAACATGCTGTCCCAATCTTTATCAGTTACTAAAGGCAAGGTTCCACAATTGAAACTTTGGGATAAAAATTTTAATAATTGTCCATTGTCCTATCAATGAAGAAAAGTTATTTGCTTGTGTCTTCTTTATTATTTTACTTTCCATTTGGTCAAAATATGTATTTTAGAAGCAAGGACTTTCTCTTTTACATTGCCTCTTTCAAAACTTTTAAAACCTCTTTTTACCTCGCTCAAAAATACTTGGACGTCCTTGGGCATTAACTTTTCATTCCTACTTTTAATCCATCTATTACTTAAAATGTTAAACACAGAAGAAAAAGTTTATTTAGTTTTATTATACTTAAACACTTTGTTTAAAGTTGAAGAAATTACAATTTTCATGAAAATTCTTTGCATTTTAGTAAAAACAAGAATAGCATTTTCACAAAAAAAAATAGAAAATTAAGAGCAATATAAGGTTCTCCTTTACAATGTATCTTCCTATAGGTCATAGACTGGTTTAAAACTATTTTGGGGTAGGGTATCACCACCTTCCAAAGAGAAATTGCACCTATGAAGTAAATTTGCCCCCTCCTGAAAAAAAATTAAAATTAAATTTTTTAAAAACTAAAATTGATACTAGGGGGAGATGGTCTTCAACAGCCACCCCCCCCCCCTCCATCCAAAAAAAAATACGTGATATAGACGTGTAAGTGGGGTGATAAAGCACGATTCGTCCCACCATTTTACCACCCAAAAATAAAATTTTTCACCCCCATTAAAGCTTTTTAAACCCTCTCTAATTCTTCAACAAAATCGTATCAAAATATTTTATAAAAACTAGCAGCTGTGATTGTTATCAAAGAAGAAAACATGCTTTTTTACTGGCCGAGAAATAAAAGAAAGTTTTAGCAAAAAAAGGAGAATCAAACATTTAAAGAACAATTTTTGCATGTTAAAAGCAACAGCAGTAACTTTATGTAAATAATAGTAGTAATTCTAAATTATGTAAAATCTAGAAAAAAAACAAGAATGACAACATCCATAAAAGCGAAGCTCCACAACTTATAAAATAACAATGTGTTTTATATTCAATATTAATTAAAAGTCTGAACAAAAAATTTCTTAAATACAGGTTGCTTAATACTAGTATACTAAGTTATAAGACTTAATTATTAAAATGTTTCGCTTATACCATTATTCCTATTCGCCTTATGAATCAAAAGTGTTTAGGATTATTATATCCATGATATATATATCACAATATATAAAATATAATAGAGTATTCTTAGATTTTTATCTTTCTTTAACCCTTTGCGGACCGACATATCTTAGTAAAGAGTAGATGCAATTCTAAAAAAATAATTTTGCATTAAGATATCAAAAATAAATCCACTATTAAAGTGTCAGATAAAAATCCTTTATCTAAACGTCATAAAAAAACTACTATTACAAAAAACCTTAATTTTGATAATTTAAAACAAGAAGGGTTGCATCCAAAGAAGCGAGACTTAACAACGACGATTATATTATCATTATTCCAGCGGATGCGCCCCTAGTATTAAGTGGTATATTTTTTAAAAGCTTCACCATTAATATTTAAATGTTTAGGCTCACTTCCAGTTTCTAACCCCCAATGATAGAAAACAAAATTAACCTCTCATGCAGAATAAAATTATGCGTTGAAAAAAATAAAACACTGTTAGTTTGAACAAACCAATCAATATGTTAAAAATTTCCCTACAATTTTTAAGCTATCATAGTATTCAAAAAAAATGGGCACGGCAATTGGAAGGGAGGGGACATTAGACAGTAAATTACACTGATACCCAAAGTTTTATACGCACGAATTCTTATAGGTTAGTTTAAAAACTTTGGATACTTTATTATGCAAGCTTTTCAACCATTAAATTTCATCTACAAAATTCAAGTAATTTTTTATTTTTTATACTTGGGGATGTATTGTATATGAATTTATCGCTTTTCTTATCCCTTTAGATCCCTGAATATTTCCAAAAGTCGTATTAACGTTCAGACTATAAGTGTAGAAAAAGAAGCTCTAAAATTAAAATTAAGGATAGTCCTTGATGATAAAGATAATAGTATCCTATCATCTCCGCAGTAAATAATGTATTGTTTCATATTCGCTAAAAGAACAGTAGCAAAATAACTTAAAAGGGCCTGTTTTAGCTTATACTGTAGCAAAGAGAAAGGGGTACTTTGTCATGTCGTAAAACAATTTCATTCTGATGATTTTATAATGTGATACTCTTGCGGAAGTGAATGTACACCAAAGATATTATAAAAATATGCACAGTTTGCAATAATCATGGCTCTGCTTATGTAAAATAGCAAGGCTACTATAGAACTAACTTTTATGATACCTGCTACAGGGGCGTCCAAGCTTTTTATTTTGGGGGGGGTAAAAAAAAATTTTTTTTGGGGGGGGGGTAATTCGTGTTTGGGGGGGAGTAAAATGGCGCTCGAAGCGCGCCGCAAATTTTTTTTACCCCCCCCCAAAATTTATACCCCGGGGGTAAAATTTGCTTGGGGGGGTAATTACCCCCCTTGAAATCTGTTGGCAGGGGTAAATTTAGTTTACCCCCCCCAAAATTTACCCCCGGGGTAAAATTTTTGGGGGGGGTAATTTAAATTTTATTAAATTTATAGTATGAAAAATGCGCGCGAAGCGCGCAGAAATTTTTTTTATTAGAGATTATTTATTTTGGGGGTGGTATTTACCCCCCAAAATTGTTTGGGGGAAGTAAATTTTGAATGGGGGGGGGGGGGGGGTGAAATGAAAAAAATTTTGGGGATGCCTACGGCACCCCCAAAATCGTTTGGGGGGTGGGGTAATCGCCCCATTACCCCACCCCCTTGGACGCCTAGAACCTGCTAACAATCTTAACCTATAGTTGAAATTAAATTCAAATACCTAGAAATATCTTATACAGTGCGAATATTATCTAACACGTAGCGTATCCGCTCGTCGTCGGGAAGGTGATGGTTTCTAATCTTGGCTCAAACCGCGTCATAACTTATGATGTCAACAGTTTTATCTACTAATGCTATATCATTCTGAATTGCGTTCCTATACATTTAATTTATTTAAGAAGTTTTTTAAAGGCGAAGCTTTTCTATAATTAAGGTCGGTCCGTCCGTCCGTCCGAGTCGGATAGCTTTTTTTCTAAAACCATTAACAGAATGTCCGTACGTCCATTTTAAACATGTTGATTTTTTACTTTTTTAACAACAAATTTTTATGTTATTTTGGTATACTGATTCCTGGGACAACAAAATACAATATTATAAGCAAAGCAACTCTATAATCAGTCCTAAAAATGTAAGTATGTCCATAAACATTATCCTGTACCAAGAAGTTTTTCCTCAATTTTGCTTTGACTCTTATTCATTTACATTCTGATTATTCAGTTCATTAATACAAGTGTTAATGTCCGTTTGTCATACCAGTTCTGAGCTTCGCTTTTATGGATGTTGTCTTCCTTGTTTTGGTAAAATCAAAGATAAAATATTATTCATTGGCCTATCCGTGTATACTTTTGATTCAACCAATAACTCTTCATTAATAATCAAATATTAATTTTGATGAAGAAATTTAATCTATAATACAAACTGCATTGAAATTTCTTAATTGTATAAATATCATTTATAAGAAAATCTATAATACAAAGTAGCTTGATGTCTGTCCGTCTGTCCGTCTGACCGTCTGACCGTCTGTCTGTCTGTCCCTTAAGATCTCGGTAACCACTGAACCGATCGGATTCTACTCTTCAGGAAATATACCTACTGGTCCTGTGGTGGTTTTAGGCTATTTTCTTGGGAGGTGGGACACCCCCAACCCCCCCAAAAATAAAAAAAAATCCAACCCCCAAAATTTTTTTTTACATTTTTTGTAAAATCTCAGTAACTGATGATCAAATTGGGCTCTACCCTTCTGGGAATATACCTACTGGTCCTCTGGTGGTTTTAAGCTATTTTCTTGGGAGGTGGGACACCCCAACCCCCACAAAAATAAAAAAATCCCCACTTCAAAAATTTTTTTTTCTCATGAATCCTCCCCCACCCCAAAAAAAAAATCAAAATATTTTTTTTTTTAATTTTAATTTTTGTGTATGCGAACAAACTAGGTCTAATATTTACAAATTGAAATTTTTGTGTAAACAACCTGGGTTTAATTTGTACAAATTAAAATTTTTGTGCATAAAGCGCACAACCTGGGTTTAATTTTACCACAGAGTAATTAAACAAAGAATAATTTTTTGAATATTTCTATTAAGGAGGGTTGACTTCCCAAAACTATATAGGGCCAAGCCTCTAGAGGCTAGGGGCGAAGCCGCTAGTGTTTTATTAAAGGAATAGATACCAAAAAATATCGAGCAAGATATAGAAAAGAAAAAAATGAAGAAAGAAATAATAAAGAGATTCATAAAAACGAAAAATAAAAAAAAAACAATGAAGAAAAATTCATGATATGTAAGAAATTTGAAGTACAATCTTTATTCTATTCTTTTTATTCTTTTCTTACTCTAGCCACTTTTATACGCTTATTGCGAAAAATAAATCTTTATTTGACTATGTGATAGTGTTAGTGTGTGTGGGTGTGGGTGTGTGTTTGTGTATGTGTGTGTATGCGAATGTTTTAGTGTCATTACATTTCAACAGAAATATCAAAAATTATTTTTCAAAATGACTTTGATTCTGATTTCGCAGGATGGATATCGGTTCTTTATCGTGCTGAAAACATTTTTTCTTTGTGTTTTACTAGCGGAGACGCCCCCCTGAAGGCCTCTAGGAGCACTTGAGAATGAGGAGAGGTAAATTCAATAACCCATTTTTTAGATTTAAAAAGAAAAAGCCAAAAACTAATTTTTTGGGGGGTGGGTTGACCATCCCCCCATTTTTAATTTTTGGTTTTAAAAGTTTTTTTGGGGGGGGAGGGGGGGGGAGGGGAATTTTTTCTAGAAACAATGAGAAGCTACCCTGTAAAGGAGAACCATATCGGTTCAGCGGTTAACGAGATCCTTTGGTACAAGCAGACAGACAGACAAACAGATAGGCATCATGTTACTTTATTATAAGGAATCATCCAGAAATTAACAGACAGACATCTTGTTACTTTATTATAATGTGTAATTGAGAATGTAATATAGATAATCTAGGGACACAATCTATAACGAGGGGGAGTTTTGTGGTGGATTTTTACCGTTGGCGGATTTTTAAGCTGATTTAGAAAACACTTTTTGTAAATGTGTGTGAGAAAGAGAGAAATAATAAATTCATAGGTGTGCCATAACATCCACAAAATGTATTACATTATCACTACCTTACTAAAGATAGGCCTATCGTTTTCATAAAACCTAAGGTAGGGGTTTAAGTATTCTAAGACAATACTTATTAAGTAACTTAACATATGACAGATTGCATTAACTAATTTAATTTTTACCTTAATTTTGCTAGAAAAGTTCTTTTATGTAAAAAGTTACTTTTTGCTCAGTCACTTTCTCAAAACTTTGGCTTTAAAAATCTCCGTTGTTAATGAATGTGAAAATAAATTTTTTATGTATTCTTATGTGGAAACGTATAGAGAACAAGAACATTTACTAATTTTGTTGATACATTAGGAAATAAGGGCTGTACTCTCTTAACAATACTTTTTTTGTGGGTCTTTCTGTATATATGATGCCTCTAGAGGGAAAAGACCCATGAATTTATATCTCCTCTCAAAACCCTCCCCTTAAAATCCTTTGATTTTTACGGAAGTCCTAGCTATGCTTAATCCCTCATATACCTAATGTTGTCATGTGTCGGACATAGCAGCAGTAGGTAAAATTTTGATATTTTTAATATAAAGCGATGTGGTTGGACCTTCTTGCGCGATACTTTTTACGCCATTGCCCGCATAGTATTATAGCCAAAGACAGCTTTCTGCAGATATTAAAATTAAAGATTATAAGATTACAACCAGTTTTGTTAGACCCGACCGGCCGTAGGCCAGGGCTAACAAAACTTGTATTATTTTTTATGTTGTTTTTTATTTGAATATTGGTGGGCTATTGTCTGTAATATGATGGTATACATGAGTTTTCATTATGGCTGAGAACCGATTCCAATTGTGGACATGATAATCGGTGTCAAAGCCGTAATGGAAATATCATTATAAACCCACCCTGCAAATTTGTTATGCTGATTTTTGTGCATATAAACTCTTTAGCAGGCAGATATGACAACTTTTCGGAATCCATGGCACACCAAATTCATGAATATTTACAATTTACCCGCCACCATATCAACAATTTTTTATCAACACAAACGTATATGGAGAAAAAAAAATATTTTTGTTTGGAATCGTTTTTGTGTTCGAATAGTTTTTAAGGATCATGGAAAGAAACGAAGTAGCGGGTTTCGTCGTATTTTCATAGTAGCTTTGATAGGTTATTTTAGGTTAGGTAAGGTAAATGTAAATGATTGCCCCGCAGGATTATGAAATAGGCCTTTTAGGAAAATAACTACGGCATTCATAAAATGACTCCTGTTCTGTATATGTAATTCAGATTTTGGGCCAAAATAATAAAACTATTTCTTACAGACGTTGTGAAGTTAAAAGCATATGATTTGCAAACATCGTACCTATAAAAATTCAAGACAGCAAGAAATGTATAGATAGATAAAAACAACCGAGGTGGATTCTTAAAAACTTTTTGGCTCCCTGGCTCACTAAAATCAGTGAGGCTTGCTAAAAAAAATTGTAAAAAAACCTCCAAAATCGCATAAAAATCCTACAAAAATTAAACAAAATCTTATGATAATAACCCTTTATGGTTTTATTTTATTTTTGAAGATTTTTGGGGGATTTTGGAGGATTTTTCAGAACAAAAATTTAGGGAGACTCACTGATTTTAGTGAGCCAGTGAGCCAAAAAGTTTTTTAAGAATCTACCCGAAAAAAGAGTAATTATATAAAATAGAAATTTGGTAAAATTTTTAGTAAAATTAAATAAAATGTAAGTACTTAACAAACATGAAACTTTTAGCTAAAGTACTTTTACGTTATAACGGATGGCCGGACATTTATATGAGGGCGATTTCTGAGGCCTCTGAAGGGTAAAGACCTCCGCTTCCTAAATCGAACCTAATTGTTATAGAAATCATCACGCAAAGTTTGAAATCGATAGGACAATTCCAACATGCCTAAATTAACGAAAAGAGCTCACCATAACGGACGGACGTACAGACCCTTATCAAAGAAAAGCTTCGATTTTAAAACTTACCTCTCTTGGATGCATGGAAGGAATCTTTTGGTGGAATTTTCTCTATTTGAGCAGATAATCGAGACCTGAAAAATGTATAGTGTAGACACTTTCTCTCAATTGGAAGTCATAGTAGTTTCAGTGATATTATTGGACAAACAAATAGGAAACTAGTTGCTCCATGCCTCCAGGGGAGAAAGGTAGAGCAAGAAATATCACAAAAAAAACCTAAAACCAACAAATACATCCATCAAGGTTCCCTGAAAAGTACAATACAGTCAGACTAATAATTTCCGAGATTTGTAGCTTTAGACAAAAAAACTTACTACTTTGTATTAGTGGACTAGCGGCTTCGCCTTTAACATCTAGGGGCTCTGAGTTCGAAGGGGCAGGGAGGGGGCAGAAAAATTAACACAATCCTCCCCCCAAAATCCAACACTAAATTTGAAAATAATAGCCTAAAACCATCGCAGGGTCTTTGTGAATATCCCTTAAATGGCGAGTCAATCGGTTTAGTAGTAGTTTAGTAAAATAACTTAAAACCATCAGAGGACCAGTAAGTATATTCCCTGAAGATCAGAGCTCAATTGGTTCAGTGGTTACTGATATCTTAAGCTTCAGACATACAGACATAGTACTACTTTGTATTATAGATATTATTGACAAAAAATACGTAAATATATTAGGATAGGATAAAAAGAGTAAACTTTTAAAGTAGACCAATTCGTAAAAACATTTTTATAGAAAAAACTTTTATTAAACAACAAGAATGCATGAGACCATAAAAGCGTATATCTATAATACAAAGTAGCTTGATGTTTGTCCGTCTGTCAGTCTGTCTGTCTTTCTGTCTGTCTTTCTGTCCGTCTGTCTGTCCGTCTGAAGCTTAAGATCTCAGTAACCACTGAACCAATCGGATTCTACTCTTCAGGGTATATACCTTTTGGTCCTGTGGTGGTTTAAAGCTATTTTCTTGGGGGTGGGACACCCCTAACCCATCAAAAAATGAAAATCCCCCCCCCCAAAAAAAAAAATTATTGTTTTCTGGGCAAACTACTTCAAAATAAATAGCAGCACCAGAAATACTTAATTTTCTAAAGAAGGTATATCAACTTTTTTTTTATAGCTAGCCGGTTCTTTTAGTAAGTAGTAGATGTAAAATTTTTCATAGAATTCAGATATGCAATCGGTTTTCTTGTAGACCTCTTATTTTTTAAGTAATTTAAGTTTTAAAAAAAAAATTAAGTCGATTTTAAGGTACTAAAATGCAACAAAAAAAAAGAAAGAAAATGGCCATTATGAACAAAAATAGTAAGATCTTTAATTTGACACCTTACTTTTTCAATTCTGTCAGGTAATTATTGAAAAAATCGATTTTTTTAAACCCACGAGAATAAAAACTTTGAACTTAATTTTATCATTTCACAGGTAAAAAAATATGGGTTCATATATACCTTTAGAATCAGAAAAATATTACGAATCCATTGTAAGCAAAATTGAAAAAAAGTTTACAATATAGTATATAAACTACAATAAAAGGAATTATATGAAAATATCATATTATATTATACAGGCAACGTCTTAATTCTTGAATTGAGTATAAAAATGGGAAGGGGGTAAAGAGGGGGTGAAAAAGGGAAGACGAAAGTGTTGCCTGAACAAAAAATATAATTGGCCATTTGTTTATTTTTTATTTTTTTTACTTTTTTTAATTTTGCTTACAATGGATTCGTAATATTTTTCTGATTCTAAAGGTATATATGAACCCATATTTTTTTACCTGTGAAATGATAAAATTAAGTTCAAAGTTTTTATTCTCGTGGGTTTTAAAAAATCAATTTTTTCAATAATTACCTGACAAAATTCAAAAAGTAAGGTGTCAAATTAAAGATCTTACTATTTTTGTACATAATGGACATTTTCTTCCTTTTTTTTGTTGCGTTTTAGTACCTTAAAATCGACTTAATCTTTTTTTAAAAAACTTAAATTACTTTAAAAATAAGAGGTCTACAAAAAAACCGATTGCATATCTGAATTCTATGAAAAATTTTACATCTACTACTTACTAAAAGAACCGGCTAGCTATAAAAAAAAAGTTGATACACCTTCTTTCTAAATTACCTCTTGGGGCAAAGCCCCTGGAGGCTAAAGGCGAAGCCGCTAGTGTTTAATATGCTAGCATACTAAAATTTAACAAATAATCAACGCATTAAAGAAAATTTTGTATATTAAATTTTCTCAAGAAAATTTGATGTTCCCTTTAGCATAATATTTTTTTTAAAAATAGTTGCTTTTCTTTTTTGAATAGCAGCCGAAAAAAATCAATTTTTTCTCATAATCTTTATAACATAAGAGGGAAGGATGTTTTAAATTATAGAGTAGTTTTGCTACCTACATTATTTCATATTATCAATAAATAAAGTTGACAGTATAGATAACAGTAACGTAGAAAACGTAGAACCGTTGATTGAAGTTACAACATAGTTATAAAAATTAGTAGTTATCATGAAAAGAAAACAAAATACTGGGTTCTGTCGTATTTTTACAGTAGCTTTTCTCCAATTTCTAGCCAATGCCGGGGGCTTTAACCCTTCGGGGCCTTACCTAACCTAAAATAACCTATCAAAAGCTACTGTGAAAAACCGACGAAACCCGCTACTTCGTTTTCTTTCCATGATCCCATAATAGCTAAGAAGGTAAAAAGGTTGGGGTCAAACTGGATGGGTGAATGATATTTTAAATCAGCAATATATTTACTTTTATCAAAAGAAAGGAGGGTTAGCAGACAGTACATTTGCTGCTTGCAATGAAACGACAAATTTGAGACGAACAAATACTCGTGTATTGTAGAGAAGATTTGCTACCGCCAAGCAAAGTAAAAATTATATCTTCCTCTATATATTGTCTATGAATACATAATCAAATATTATGGTCACAAAGTTGAAGGGATATAGGAATATGAAAATATGATAAAAAATGTGAATGGCCCATGTCTTTCAAATAACAATCATTTTGAATTCTCAACCTTTCTTCGTAAGTTCTAACTGTAATTAGTGATAGGAATTGATTATATTTCAAATGAATTTACCTTCTTTTTATTTTCTCGAGTTTGCATTGCATTGAATTAACTTATAGTGGCTACGACCCTAAATGATTCTTGATGAGGTGGGGGAATAGGGTTACTTAACCCTCACCTATTAATTTTTAGGTTTAAAAAGAAAAAATATAATTGAGGGGGTATTTTTTCCAGGGGAGATTTATTTTGGGAGGGTGGTGGTACCCTTCTCCCTAAAAAAAATTGTAAACCTTCCCAGGACCAATAAGAAGCTACACTGGAAAGGAGTACCTCAACGTTTTAGTGGATATTAAGATACTTTAGTATAGAAATAAGGACTAGCGGCTTCGCCCCTAGCCTCTAGGGGCTTTTCCTTAAGAGGTGATAAAATTTATTTTCGGCGAAATACGTACTAAGGAAATCTTCTACAAAAAAAGGGGGGGGGTCTTTTATTTTTGGGGGGTTGGGGGTGTCTCACCCCCCAAGAAAATAGCCTAAAACCACCACAGGACCAGTAGGTATATTCCCAGAAGAGTAGAATCCGATCGGTTCAGTGGTTATCGAGATCTTAAGGGACGGACGGACAGACAGACAGACATCATTCTACTTTGTATTATAGATAACGAATTTCAGGTAGAGATTTGATCCCATAAAATATTGTCTATCTTGAAATATTGATGGATATTTAAAATATTCACTTTTCAATATTATTTTTAAAATTTACTTATCATTCTACTTCTGTAAAAATATACATATATTTCAATAAAATGTCTCAAGCAAAAAAAAATCTCTGAAAAGTTTCACCACATTGTATATAAACAAGTATATATACAAGTATTTGTAGGTACAGGGTTGTCACGATATTTTAGATACAAATGAAAACAGATTATCAAATATCAAATAAACAGAAGGATGACAATATCCCTAGGTAGCAAAGCACAAAAAAATCATGGATAGACATAGGAACCTTTAAAAATCAATATATAAAAATCGAGGATGATTGAAGTCCCTCCACAGATTATGACTTCATACGATAGAATAGCCAATGAGAGGCCAGTATACACAGTAATTGAACAATGGTAAAATTTATGCTGGCCTCTCATTGGTTATTTTATCGTATGACGTCATAATCTGTGGAGGAACTTTAATCATCTTCATAGATATCTTTTGAGTAACATATCTTAATAACAATCTGCAAGAAAATTGCAAATTCTCCATAGCGTCACTGACGGATTTTTTTACGATCTGCTAACAGTCAAAGTAAATTACATTTTAGATTTGCTACAATTAATATAAGGAAAAAATAATAATAAGATAATATAAAAGTTTAGTGTTAGGGACCTTAAAGACCTTGAACGAGTCAAAAATACAGAATTCTGTTTTTTTTACAAAAATATAAGATTAAATTTAATAACATTTTTGAACACTCTGTACTTATCCACAAACAATATAATATAAAGCCATTTTCTAGATTGCCTGAATTTAGAATACGGAAAACCAGGAAGTTTTTACATCAACAAAAAAGTTATATACTGGCATTTTCAATGCTGATATGAAAATACAATTTCAAGTTATTAATATGAATAATACAAAGTAGCTTAAGATGTCCATCTGTCTGTCTGTACGTCCGTCTGTCCATTAAGATCTTGGTAACCACTGAACCGATTGGATTCTACTCTTCAGTGAATATATTTACTGGTCCTGTGGTGATTTTAAGCTATTTTGTTGGGGGGGGGGGGAGACACCCCAACCCCCCCCCCCTTCCAAAAAAAACCGGAGGTACTTTTTTTAATTACCTCATGGGACAAAGTCCTTATTACAAGTAACAGGATGTCTGTTTGCCTGTGTGTTTGTACGGAAGGATCTCGCTAATTACTGAACCGATCGGGTTCTACTTAACAGGGAAGTTTTGCATAGGTCCCGGGCAGGTTTATAACTATTTTGGTGGAGGGTACCACCACCCTCCCAAGAGAAATCACACAAAATCGAGGAGAAAAAATAATATTCTCGATTTTACGTAGAGACTTGAACGCAACATAGACATATTTGAAATAAAAAAAATAAAACATTTAAAGTGCCACTAGAGGCCTCTAGGGGCATAGCCTCTAGTACTTAACAATTTGATACTATTTCATAGATTTAAAATCGAATCACCTCTGTAAACTGTAACTATTGTCTAAAATTATGACAGTCAAATAAAACTTTGAGAACATTATTATTAGCTTATTTCTCTATTAATAACTAGCGGCTTCGCCCCTAGCCTCTAGGGGCTTTGCCCCAAGAAAAAAAATAATTTTCTGCACCAGCACCAGCAGCACCAGCTGCACCACCTGCACCAGCAGCACCAGCTGCACCAGCAGCACCAGGAGTATTTTTTGGGGGGGGTAAATTTTCATTTTTGGGGGGGTTGGGGGTGTCCCACCCCCCAAGAAAATAGCTTAAAACCACCGCAGGACCAATAGGTATATACCCTGAAGAGTAGAGCCCATTCGGTTCAGTGGTTACCGAGATCTTAAGCTTCAGACGGACAGACGGACAGACGGACAGACAGACGGACAGACATCGTTCTACTTTGTATTATAGATAATTTTTAATGAAAAACTTTTATATTAAAAATCGAAGATTTTTAAGCATAAATTCCTAACACTAACACTTTAAAATTATATACTTACTAAACACATTAAGCTGGCCTTCAATTGAACTTTTTTAACAGGACGAAAAATTATAAGCAAAATAGTTTTTCTTCGGATTAAATAATCCGAATTTCTGCATATAAAAATATTTAAATAAATCTCATCCTTTTCCTTTTACACATGATTCTATACGAAGGTAGACCTGTTAAGAAATTTAAAAATCTAAGATTATATTAAACAGTCAAAAATATTTTTGTGTTTCTCTTAAAAGTCAATGTGTTCTTTTTTGCTTTCTGTATGACTAGCTATTAGTATTGGGATGAATAAGAATTCATAGGTTGTTCTTTAATCCGCCCCTTAATACCTTTCTATACAAGGAGATAATTTTTTTAACTTTTGGCCTAAAAATAGTTGAATAACAGACAAGTTTCAAAACCGATTAGATCCGGATCTGAGCCATACTGAAAAAAGCATTTATTGGCGATCGTATTACAGACAATTTTCTGTTTTATTGGCGCGGGAATTCGATAATACAATGCGATAAATAACTCTTCTTTGTATACGATAACATAATTATAACTTTGTTCTTATGTCGATATAATAACAGTACAAACGTTTTGCAGGTTCACCTACTTCGTAATTTTCAAGGAGGAAGGGACATTGGGCTGTTTATTATACTAGTCCCCAAAGTTTTAAAACTTTTTCTTATTCTTTACAACTTTGTTGCATTTTGATTTGGTAGTTCATTAAGTTAAGTGTCCAAATGTTTTAACCACTAATTGTAATCTACATAAGGGGTAATTTTGTGTATCATCAATGAGCATGTACATCAATGTATCGGCCATTGTCTTATCCCTTTAGATCCCTGGTAATGTCTAATGTTATTTTAAACAGAGTTGGTCTTGAAATTTAAATATTTTCAATATTTTTATTACTGCACATACAGAACCAGAAAAGTAAGAAATTGAGAAAAAATTTACATTATTCATATTTTTCTAGTCTATTATTTTAGAATATTTTTAAACAGGAGGTGCAAGGGGGGAGGGGAGATGACACCATCCTGACAAAATTCCATAAGAAGGTTTCTTTTTACATAACCCCCATATTATTTAAAAATAACTTTTTCATTACCAACCTACTTAACTTCTGATTTCAAGGCAAGCCCTTAAATTTTATACATTTTTGTGCGCGCTCTGCGCCTCCCTCCCCCCCCCCCCCCCCCGTCCCACACTGATAAAATTATGTGCACGCGCCTAGAGTACGACTAACCTTGGAAGAATATGACGGACTGAATTTACACGTTCAACAGCATATCTGAAAAACAATAATCAATTACTTATAGAGAAATGGAGGTTGAGGGGGGGGGGGGGGTAATGAGTAATTACCACCCTCAAACAAATTTAATTATTTATCTCTCCCCTACAAAACTTTACTTGCCCCACAAAATAGTTCAAACCTTCCCTGGACTTACAAGAATCAGTAATGTAAAGGATAACCAAATAGGCTTATCAGTTTGCGATATCCTTTAGTACAGACAGACAGACATTCAGTATAAGGACTAAAAAGTTACCTAAAGGCTGCCTCCTTTTGATCCTCTCCCCGCTTGTTGTCTCGGACATCAAAAAGGCCACCTAAATAAAAAAATTCTTATCTGTTTTTTTCTCCATTCAATAAAAAAACAGATAAAAACCTCTTTAAGCTGCCCTTTTTACGTTTCTGACGTCTTAGAAAGATTTTTGGGCTACGACTTTTTTCACTAATATTTAATTCAAAAAGCCACATAGAAAATTATCTCTAATCAAATATGGAAAGAAAATTGACATTTAGGATTTTTTAATTTTAATGATTTTTCCAGAAAAAAATTAAGAAAATCTGTCAATGAATCAAGATAAAATTATAATAAAGTTGCTGACTTTTAGACAAAGGTTGAGCAATTAAATGATTGGTTATCTTTTTCTGCAATTATAAACTTAAAACGTCAAATAACATTCGTTGGCTTAAAAGCCAGGCAAACATCGTAGGCCTATCCTTTTATAAAAACCAGTAATGTTTTTTTGTCTAATGCTAAAAATCTTGAAAATTGCTGGTCTAAATTTGAAAGATTTGAAGAAAACCTTTAAAAATGTCTTGGTGTGTTTTTAGGCTATCTTTAAAAGCGAAGCTTTTCTATAAGTAGGGTCCGTCCGTACGTCCGTAATGGTTAGATCTTTTTGTTAATCTAAACAGGTTAGAATTATCTTATTGATTTCAAACTTTGCATGGTGATTTCTATAACAGATAGGTACACTATAGAAAACGATGCAACTCTATAATCGTTACCAGAAAGTCTGTACGTCCATTTAAAACATGCTGATTTTTTTTACTTTCTGTGACAACAAATTTTTGTATGTTAAAATCTTCCGATTCATTTGATTTTGTGGAAACTGTTTCCTATTTCAACAAGGAACAATGTTATAAGCGTTGCATTCTATAAGTAATAAAAATGTAAGTATGTCCTTAAACATAATCTATTTAAGCAGTATTGCAACAAATTAACTTAAAATTTTGTTTGGACTTCAGCATTAATATTCTTCTTATTCAGTTTGTACACACAGGTATTTACAATGTTCGTTTGTCCTTCTATTTTAGAGCTTCGCTTCTATGGATGTTGTCATCCTTGTTTATTGAAAACTTACCTATTTTAATAATTTCTGGAAGAGGAAGGACAGAATGAAATAATTGAACAAGTATGATAACCTTCATTTTTAACACATCTCCTAAAATAAATTAGAATAGTTATTGAATCTACTGCAGTTCACGGTAAAATATTGCTAGTAACGAATATTGCCAAAAATCTATGAATTTTAAAGGCTGCTAGCTGCCAAACGGCTGAACGTACAGATCATACCCACACACCATTTTAAGCGGTATAAGAAGGCCTACAAATAATCTGGAATAGCCGAGATCCAATGATGCACAAGGAAAGCTTCACTGAAGAAAAACGCGTAAAATAGGCCTTTTTCGCGCATTTCTCTGCACTGCGAGATAATTATGCATTATTGATTTATGGCTATTCCAGATTATTTGTAGGCCTTCCTATGCCGCTTCAAACAGTGTGCAGGCATGATCTGTACGTTCAGCCGTTTGGCAGCCTTTAAAATTCATTGATTTTTGGCAATATTCGTTACCAGCAATATTTTACCTTGAACTGCAGTAGATCCAAGTTATTTATCGCATCTTATTATAAACAGCTTTCCACGGATATAAAAATGTACAATTATAAGATTAAAACCAGTTTTGTTAACCCCGAGATGCCGAAGACATGGGCTAACAACACTAGTTTAAGATTGTACATTTTTATATTCGTAGAAAACTGGATATAATATGATACACGATATTTCAGTGTGGCTTTGAACCAGTTCTTATCCACCGGATATTTATCGGTTTCGAAGCCATACTGGAAAATGAATTACAACTCTGGGTCGATTTTATTTACTTCAAAATGGTATAAACTTAAATAAATATATAATGGTAAAAATAAAAAAAAGGTCGATTAAGTCAGAAAAAGAACGAAATATTAGTCAAAATACATATTTAAACAAAAATAGAGAAAACACGAAGCAAAAAAGTAAGAAAAGAAAAAGAAATAGAAAAACAATATCGAAAATAAGAGAAATTAAACACAAAAATTTTAAAGAAAGGAAAGAGGGGATAAACGCATTTTGAATAGCTGTATTTTTCAAAAATAAAAGATGAAAAAATATTTTTACTTAACAGTGCTTATTCTAAAAGAAGTAGAGAATTGTCGTAGGTAGGAGGGGGTAGGGGGCAAGCAAGCTTAGCTACTGGCAGACAGACAATAATGACTTAAAGAGTAGCAATGCTGATTCAAATAACTTTTTCTCACCTTTTAATTCACAAATATTTCCTTTGCATTTCTCAATCTACAAAACAACATTCAACAAAATAAATCAGGATAAATTCATTTTTTTAACATTTTTGCATAATCTGAAGAAAAACATTGGTTTAATTTTGTTGTTTTTGTAGAAATTCTACTCTATAATTGGCCATTGCTTAGGTCCGTCTGTCTGTAATGCTAGCATTGTCCTCTCTATGGTTGAATTTCTTATACTAATCTGACTCTCTTCTCTTATTGGCTAGTTTTTGTACTCTGAATGATTGAAACTCTGTGATTGGTCAAAGACACTCTTCTCTCATTGGATAAAATCCAAAGTCGCTCTCTGATTGGGTACAAACAAGGTTGAATTTCATATACTAATTCTCATTGGCTCCTATTCTAAACTTGCTCTTTGATTGGTCACACATATCGAAAATCTTCCTTAACCCTTTACAGTCGGGCCCCTTGCCACACCTTAATCGGTCGGGGGGGGGGGGGGGCGTTGAACGCCCCCCCTAATTATCTCAGTTCCTATTAGAGCTAGAGAGCTAAATTTTTTTGTGCAAGTCCCCTGTTTGATAATGAATTTCCGACCTTTTATAAGTCTAAGTCAATTTTCGCTTCCTTCACCCTTTTATTCAACAACCTTTGTTTTTAGGTCTTTTTTTACTTAAAAATTTCAAACGGCTGTAATTTTCTTATTTTTTAAGCTAGAAGAAAATTTTTTTCTCAGAAAATGTTTATCTTTATGTAAATTTTACATTAGAAATATCAAAATATAAATTTCAGCGGCCGCAGCTGTACTTGGCAGCTGCCAGCCGCCGCAGTCGGCGGTCGGCGGGAAAACGGCGGCGGATCTTCATGAAATTTTAATACGTTATGTAGACATGTAAGAAAAGCTTAAGTTTAAAATTTGAAGTCTCTAAGTCAAAAATTGCGGCCACAGGAGCCTTTTAAAGATTTCTGGAGACCTGGAGGATCAGGACCTGCAGGATCATACCTGGAACCTGAAAGTGACTTGAACACCTGTATTTCATATAAGGATGTACTACTAGAGGATTTTTTAGTATTTTGGTATGATAAAATGCTTTGTTTTAGTCAAAAAAATATTTTTGCTCTTTACCTGGATGACCCTGCCAAATTTGCTGGCATCCTGTGCCCGCCAGGATGGAGATATTCAAAAAATTCCAACTCTCAGTTATGTGTCATACCCCTACTTAAAAAGTCAAGCAGTTTGGGCTCTTTATCTTTCACACACAGAAAATGAGATAGAAAAAACCGGATGGGGGGGCGTTCAACGCCCCCCCCCCCCCCGACCGTTAAGGGTTAATGATTGGAACTCTGTGATTAGTCAAGTGCAAATAATCTTCTCTCATTGGATGAAATCTAAAGTTGCACTCTGATTAGTTACAAAGGTACCAAAATATTTCCGGCTACGTCCAACAAATACAGTATTTGCCCTTTTCTTCCTTGTTGGTTAAATTACAGTATTATGAAATAAAATATGTCTTAATTTTAATATTAAGAATGAATTAGAATAATTTATGCATGAATTAAGATTTTATTATTACTAGTAGAAGTGCAGCAGCCAGCTACTCTATAAAAAAATATCTGTAAGTCCAGTTGACAGGCAAGTTACACTTGTGAGGGTGAAGAGGTTAATGGACTAGAAATTATAAAGTTTTTATAATGTGTTCTCTTCGAGTTTGAGTACTATTATGAAATCCTGATTGGGATTTTCAAACTAGAAGTACCAAAAATTTCCAATTTTAATCAAAACAAAAGGGTAATTTTATCAATCATAATTGGGAGTGTACACTGTACATCAATTTATCGTTCCGTAAGGCCACTAATTTTTGCCACATTTAGAATGAGTTCTCTTACGATTAAGTACTATCGCTGTATTATTTAATAGCGGCTTCGCCCCTAGCCTCAAGGGGCTTTGCCCCAAGAGGTTTGATCAACTAATTTTTCGTGTTTTAGATTTTAAAGAAAATTTTTAAAAAAAATTTTGGGGGGTGGGATTTCTTTTTGTTGGGGGGGTAGTCGACCCCACTATTTTAATTTTGGTTTTTAAAAAATATTTTTTTTTTTTGGGGGGGGGTATTATTCATCCCCCAAGTAAATAGTTATAAACCTTCCCGGGACCTATGAGAAGCTACCCTGTAAAGGAGAACCCGATCGGTTCAGCGGTTAGCGAGATCTTTCGCTACAAACAGACAGACAAACAAACAGACAATCAGACAGACAGACACCGTTCTACTTTGTATTATAGATGAATTAAATTATACTTGTTATTTTACCTTTATATTGGTGAACAATTGATTAATTACATAAGCAAAGAAACCTTAGAAAATATATAATTTTACATATTATCAACAGCGAAGCTAGCTCTCTACATTTAGGCTATGTACGTCAGTAACGGTTAACTGTTATAATGAATTTAAGCGTGTCAGAATTGTTCTATTGATTTCAAACTTAAAGCATGATATTTTTTTCTAAGATTTTAGTATAGCTTTAAAAGACCAGCAACTCTGTAATAAATACCAGATAGTTAATTTTGAATTATTTTTAAGGTGTCTTTAAAACAAACAAAACTTTATTGTATATGAAATAAAATATTCCTGTAAATTTTAAACTTCTCATGATGATTCTAATAATTTGATGGTTAAATTTAGAAGGCGCACTGATTAACTTTATAAATATTTAAACGTAAAGTCCGTACGTCCATTTTAGCTATTTATACATCAACTTTTTACAAGATACAATACCATATCACCCGGATTTTTTAAAGAATTAATCCTAAGACAAATAGGTATAATGTAGTAAGCGACGCATCTTTGTAATTAAATCTTATAATGTAAGTATGTCCTTATTAAGAAATTTTGCGACTGTTAAAGTTTTGTTCAGTGTTTTAGATAATAGATTTATGTTTCCATACGTGAAGACACTTTTTGTGTGTTAATGTTTGTTTGTCCGACTTTTTTATTTGTTGATCTTGACTTTAGTGAATCCAATCATCCTTGTTTAGCTACATTTTGTAATTGTATCTTATCTGGTTACAAAGACATTATCTACGTTTTAAAGAATATAATCAGTGTAAGCTTGATATCAACAAAGTATTTGTTATAAAATTCAGCAAAAATGTATAGTACCTTTGCTTGAGATAGATTCAAAACATAGAATAAGGAGGAATAGAAGTGAAAACCCTAAAAATTTCTGGGAAATTAGAAGAAATCTTTGACTTGCGCAGTAATGACAATAATGCTAAAGTACAAATCACAATGACTAGTTGGACAAAATTAGAAAACTTCAATTTGTATCAAAATCTAATATATATTGTTAAAAATTTATTTGAGCTTCATAATTTAAATTATAAGTAGTGTAACACGTTTGACTATAGAACAATTTAGAAACATTCTCTATATTCAAAGGGTAATACTTTACATACAAACATAAGTATCTGACTAAGGCTAACACCTCTAGTACACTCCTCTTATAGAAGTGAAGACAGCAATAGTTGCTTGATCGTTTTAGACAAAGATGAAAAATCACTAAACATTATGTTGTTTTAATTTTGGTAAGTATGATTAACCACATTTGTAATTTTCAAGGGTCAGCTAATTGGGTACAACACCTTCCTCCCCCCTCCCCCTCTACCACAAGTATGTATGGATGTAGTTGCTATCATGTATAAATCAGCTGTTTAAAAACATACATAAGAGCGCAACCTAGTTTTTTTATAATATAAATACCGAGACCAATATTTTTGTAAATTTTCTTACATGATTAAATTTTTTAAGGCTTAAAATGTACATCAAATTCATTTTTAATCTATTGTGAATAAGGAAGAGAAAGGTGGAAGCTTGGCTTTAAGGCTTTTAGTAAATTATTGCAAAAGGAATTTATTTTGAATATTTTTTCAGAATAATTACTGAAATCATGTTATTTACTAACAGCCTTATAGCCGTTTTGGTCTTTCAAATGGTCCAATTTTACTTCAGGCTAGCCAGGCAGAATCTTCTACCTGGATTCTATTCTATACTTTATCTTCTTTGATTCAAAATCATCGTAAAATTATGACCAATTACAATTTACAGGGCTGGTAAACTAAACAAAACTGAAAACGTTCATAGATGATTTAACATATGTAGAATGAATATTAATTACATTTATAGAGCTAGAGAAAGAAAGAGAGCTTTTGATTAATTTTTGGTTTTTAAATAACATAAATTGAAGAATATAAAATTGATAAAGGTTGTGTTGTACGTCATATACTCTTATAGCTTTGACTCTAACGCCACTCTAAAAGCGGTATAAAGCATTTCTTAGTCATTGAGTTAGTCATTGCGGGACGGAGATACTCGTATATAAAAATGTAGAGATGCTACGCGTCTAAACCTATAACATTTGTTTAAACATTAAAGCTTAGAAGTTGATTGTACATGATTTAAATATGTTTAATATAAAGTGGCCACTCACTATGTTCAGCTAGGTTCAGAAATATAGGAATTGTTAGATTAACAAGCAAATCTATCAAGAAAGCTCAAAGTGTCATGTGTGACGTCATAAAAGTACGTTTATAAAGGAGGGATTAGATGAGAAGTGGAAAAGGACACCCATAAAAAAAGACATGTATTTTTATGACGTCACACATGACACTTTGAGCTTTCTCAATTTATCTTTATAGGTAAGAACTGTATGTATGTCCAGTAAGATCTCGTAAACAGCTAGAACAAACTCCACAATTTCAAAAACTCGCAGCTTTATCTTCTGTTTAAACAAATTTAAGATTTCTTTTAAAAACTTTTTTAGATTTTTGATCAAACAAAAAAATTGGTTATAGTATACAGTACGCTTAAATAATTTATATCGATAAACATGTTAATTTTTTGATTTACAAAAACCTTACTACTTTACATTATAGGATGTACAAAAAGTTATTTTAAAATAATAATTCCAGTATCCTTTATTCTAGTAAAATTACTTGAAACTTGTTTTGGAAAGTTTTATCAAGTAGGTGACATAATGTAGACTTAGCTAAACTTAGTGATAGCACAGCTACTCTATAATTAGGATATATCTGTACATATATCTATATAGTAGGTGTCATAGTATAGACTTAGCTAAACTTAGTAATAGCACAGCTACTCTATAATTAGGGTATATCTGTACATATATCTATATAGTAGGTGTCATAGTATAGACTTAGCTAAACTTAGTGATAGCATAGCTACTCTATAATTAGGGTATAGCTGTACATATATCTATATAGTAGGTGTCATAGTAAAGACTTAGCTAAACTTAGTGATAGCACAGCTACTCTATAATTAGGGTATATCTGTACATATATCTATATAGTAGGTGTCATAGTAAAGACTTAGCTAAACTTAGTAATAGCACAGCTACTCTATAATTAGGGTATATCTGTACATATATCTATATAGTAAGTGTCATAGTATAGACTTAGCTAAACTTAGTGATAGCACAGCTACTCTATAATTAGGGTATATCTGTACATATATCTATATAGTAGGTGTCATAGTAAAGACTTAGCTAAACTTAGTGATAGCACAGCTACTCTATAATTAGGGTATATCTGTACATATATCTTTATAGTAGGTGACATAATGTAGACTTAGCTAAACTTAGTGATAGCACAGCTACTCTATAATTAGGGTATATCTGTACATCTATAATACAAAGTAGAACGATGTCTGTCTGTCCGTCTGTCCGTCTGTCTGTCTGTCTGTCTGTCCCTTAAGATCTCGGTAACCACTGAACCGATCGGATTCTACTCTTCAGGGTATATACCTATTGGTCCTGTGCTGGTTTTAAGCTATTTTCTTGGGGGGTGGGACACCCCCAACCCCCCCAAAAACAAAAAATCCCCCCCATTTTTTTTTTTTTTTTTTTTTTTTTTTGCTTAAGATTTCCTTGGTCCTTTAACGAATTTCGCCTTAATTTTTTTATCACCCCTTGGGGCAAAGCCCCTAGAGGCTAGGGGCGAAGCCGCTAGTATATCTATATAGTAGGTGACATAATGTAGACTTAGCTAAACTTAGTGATAACACAGCTACTCTATAATTAGGGTATATCTGTACATATATCTCAGGGGCGTCCAAGCTTTTTTTTTGGGGGGGGGTAAAAAATTTTAGGGGGGGGGTAATTCGTGTTTGGGGGGGGGTAAAATGGCGCGCGAAGCGCGCCGAAATTTTTTTTTACCCCCCCCAAAATTTTTACCCCGGGGGTAAAATTTGATTGGGGGGGGTAATTACCCCCCCTAAAGTCTGTTGGGGGGGTAAATACTCCCCCCAAATCTGTTGGGGGGGGTAATTACCCCCCCCAAACTAATTTACCCCGGGGGTAAAATTTTTGGGGGGGGTAATTTAATTATGTAAAAAAAGCACCTACCTAATCTATTAAGTTAATAAGTACTATCTTATAACATAAAGTAGTAAGTAAGGTTTATTTGACTATAGCTTCAGATTTCATTACTTTTAATACTGAGTTCTTCTTTTTAGGAAAGCTTCACATAGATCCCATGATGGTTCCACACTATTATAGGTCAATCCTTTGAGTGGTTTTAGGCTATTTTTCTCCTCCCTTTTTACCCTTTAGAAAACATGAGTTCTTAGATGCTAAGGGCGCCACTACTATTCAAATATATACAGGGTGCGGCACATAAATCCGGACTTTTTTTAAATGGCCATAGCGCCAAGACTACTTGACCGATCAGGACGTTTGACCCCACTATGAAAAGCTTAGGTAATGACCTTTTTACCCATAAAATTCTTTGGACGATGTAGGATGTGTGCTACGAGCGGGCAGCACATATGTTCAACTAGGCAAATTCGAAGTGCGCAGGTTGCTGATGAAACTTGCTGAAGGTTCTGTTAGATACATAAGTTAGGTACTAGAAATTACAAGAGTTCTTTTTTTAAGTTGGCTTGGCCGTATTACTCCGGCAAATTGACACGTGGCAGATTGTGAGATGTTAAAAACGCCAAAAATCTTGAAAATTTTACGATTCTAGTCTACAGGGGCCCATATGGAACCTTGAATCTCATTTTAGACTATGGGTTGCGCTAACAATCCTAGCTAAATCTTCATGTCATTTCCAAAAAGGTATAAAACGTTGTTCTAGCTCAACTGTGGCCCAGATAAGAGCCGCCGTGTCGAAGGGTAGCTTGAAAGATGGGAATTTGTATCCTGCAGTTACTCACGTCCCTAGGGAAATGTTGTCTCCTAGCAGCCCAGATCTTAATCCATTAGACTATTTGACCCACAGCTACTTTAAAGCATGCACCAATAGACGTGCCTATACCACAAAGACCTCCCCCATTGCCACTGTTAAGGAGAACTTCGCCAGCTTGTACAGGGTCATGGTGACCAGGGCCTGCGGGCGGTTCAGGGGGCGGGTAGGGGCGGTAATTGAGGCTAACGGCGGTTTTATTGAATAATCTAATAGTCATATACCTATTTTGCCTCTCAGTTTTTAAAATTCGATAAAATCTTTAAAATTGACGATTTTATGTTAATTTATTTACAAATTAGAAAAAGTCCGGATTTATGTGCCGCACCCTGTAGTAGTATCTCATTCTTTAGAACATAAAAATACAATAATTAACTCACTAACCAATGAACCAATATGATTTTACTTTAAAGTGAAGTGTC
Source organism: Acartia tonsa (assembly GCF_053477335.1). NCBI lineage: Eukaryota > Metazoa > Arthropoda > Copepoda > Calanoida > Acartiidae > Acartia > Acartia tonsa. The sequence continues at coordinate 38,872,561 of NC_137272.1, forward strand.
TTATAGGTCCTGGTAAGTTTTATAACTAGTTTTGAGACACCCTGACATCTCCCAAAAGAAATCACCTATAGAAATTCTTTTTCATTATTTAATGAAATATTTAATTTAGTTAGGTATCTATTTTATGGAATCTTCAGTGCTTTACAATTACAGCATAGATCCCCGGGATGGTTTTAGCCCTTATAAAGGCCCAAGCAAATAAAACATGATCAAACTATTAAATTTTTTGTTATCATGGTTAAGAACTGTTTTAACTGGTTGGACAGTAAAATTTTTTTTTAAGAACATTCAATTTGGGGGGGGTAAATATAGACTTAGCTAAACTTAATGATAGCACAGCTACTCTTTAATTAGGGTATATCTGTACATATATCTATATAGTAGGTGTCATAGTAAAGACTTAGCTAAACTTAGTGATAGCATAGCTACTCTATAATTAGGGTATATCTGTACATATCTATAATACAAAGTAGTATCTATATAGTAGGTGACATAATGTAGACAGCTACTCTATAATTAGGGTATATCTGTACATATATCTATATAGTAGGTGTCATAGTAAAGACTTAGCTAAACTTAGTGATAGCACAGCTACTCTATAATTAGGGTATATCTGTACATATATCTATATAGTAGGTGTCATAGTATAGACTTAGCTAAACTTAGTGATAGCACAGCTACTCTATAATTAGGGTATATCTGTACATATATCTATATAGTAGGTGACATAATGGAGACTTAGCTAAACTTAGTAATAGCACAGCTACTCTATAATTAGGGTATATCTGTACATATATCTATATAGTAGGTGACATAATGTAGACTTAGCTAAACTTAGTAATAGCACAGCTACTCTATAATTAGGGTATATCTGTACATATATCTATATAGTAGGTGTCATAGTATAGACTTAGCTAAACTTAGTGATAGCACAGCTACTCTATAATTAGGGTATATCTGTACATATATCTATATAGTAAGTGTCATAGTATAGACTTAGCTAAACTTAGTGATAGCACAGCTACTCTATAATTAGGGTATATCTGTACATATATCTATATAGTAGGTGTCATAGTAAAGACTTAGCTAAACTTAGTGATAGCATAGCTACTCTATAATTAGGGTATATCTGTACATATATCTATATAGTAGGTGTCATAGTATAGACTTAGCTAAACTTAGTGATAGCATAGCTACTCTATAATTAGGGTATATCTGTACATATATCTATATAGTAGGTGTCATAGTATAGACTTAGCTAAACTTAGTGATAGCACAGCTACTCTATAATTAGGGTATATCTGTACATATATCTATATAGTAGGTGTCATAGTAAAGACTTAGCTAAACTTAGTGATAGCATAGCTACTCTATAATTAGGGTATATCTGTACATATATCTATATAGTAGGTGTCATAGTATAGACTTAGCTAAACTTAGTGATAGCATAGCTACTCTATAATTAGGGTATATCTGTACATATATCTATATAGTAGGTGTCATAGTATAGACTTAGCTAAACTTAGTGATAGCACAGCTACTCTATAATTAGGGTATATCTGTACATATATCTATATAGTAGGTGTCATAGTAAAGACTTAGCTAAACTTAGTGATAGCATAGCTACTCTATAATTAGGGTATATCTGTACATATCTATAATACAAAGTAGTATCTATATAGTAGGTGACATAATGTAGACAGCTACTCTATAATTAGGGTATATCTGTACATATATCTATATAGTAGGTGTCATAGTATAGACTTAGCTAAACTTAGTGATAGCACAGCTACTCTATAATTAGGGTATATCTGTACATATATCTATATAGTAGGTGTCATAGTATAGACTTAGCTAAACTTAGTGATAGCACAGCTACTCTATAATTAGGGTATATCTGTACATATATCTATATAGTAGGTGTCATAGTAAAGACTTAGCTAAACTTAGTGATAGCATAGCTACTCTATAATTAGGGTATATCTGTACATATCTATAATACAAAGTAGTATCTATATAGTAGGTGACATAATGTAGACAGCTACTCTATAATTAGGGTATATCTGTACATATATCTATATAGTAGGTGTCATAGTATAGACTTAGCTAAACTTAGTGATAGCACAGCTACTCTATAATTAGGGTATATCTGTACATATATCTATATAGTAGGTGTCATAGTATAGACTTAGCTAAACTTAGTGATAGCACAGCTACTCTATAATTAGGGTATATCTGTACATATATCTATATAGTAGGTGTCATAGTATAGACTTAGCTAAACTTAGTGATAGCATAGCTACTCTATAATTAGGGTATATCTGTACATATATCTATATAGTAGGTGTCATAGTATAGACTTAGCTAAACTTAGTGATAGCACAGCTACTCTATAATTAGGGTATATCTGTACATATATCTATATAGTAGGTGTCATAGTATAGACTTAGCTAAACTTAGTGATAGCACAGCTACTCTATAATTAGGGTATATCTGTACATATATCTATATAGTAGGTGTCATAGTATAGACTTAGCTAAACTTAGTGATAGCACAGCTACTCTATAATTAGGGTATATCTGTACATATATCTATATAGTAGGTGTCATAGTATAGACTTAGCTAAACTTAGTGATAGCACAGCTACTCTATAATTAGGGTATATCTGTACATATATCTATATAGTAGGTGTCATAGTATAGACTTAGCTAAACTTAGTGATAGCACAGCTACTCTATAATTAGGGTATATCTGTACATATATCTATATAGTAGGTGTCATAGTATAGACTTAGCTAAACTTAGTGATAGCATAGCTACTCTATAATTAGGGTATATCTGTACATATATCTATATAGTAGGTGTCATAGTATAGACTTAGCTAAACTTAGTGATAGCACAGCTACTCTATAATTAGGGTATATCTGTACATATATCTATATAGTAGGTGTCATAGTATAGACTTAGCTAAACTTAGTGATAGCACAGCTACTCTATAATTAGGGTATATCTGTACATATATCTATATAGTAGGTGTCATAGTATAGACTTAGCTAAACTTAGTGATAGCACAGCTACTCTATAATTAGGGTATATCTGTACATATATCTATATAGTAGGTGTCATAGTAAAGACTTAGCTAAACTTAGTGATAGCATAGCTACTCTATAATTAGGGTATATCTGTACATATATCTATATAGTAGGTGTCATAGTATAGACTTAGCTAAACTTAGTGATAGCATAGCTACTCTATAATTAGGGTATATCTGTACATATATCTATATAGTAGGTGTCATAGTATAGACTTAGCTAAACTTAGTGATAACACTGCTACTCTATAATTAGGGTAAAATTAGGCAAATTTGATCATTGTAAAAGTTGGAAGTAAAGAATTTATCTTCAAGTGCCCTTACCCTACCCTCTAATAAATGCAGGGAGGGAGGGATTTGGAACATTAATTACACTAGTACCCAAAGTTTTTTAATCACGCTTTTTTATTCGTTGGCTTAAAAACTTTTTGTTGAATATCCGTTTTAATCTTTAGAAGGGGTAATTTTGTTTATCATGATTGTATAACGTTCATTGTCCTATCCCTTTAGATCCCTGATTAAATCTTTCTTTTGTTTAAATTCATCGTATTTAATTCAACAAAGGTGTGGTGTGCATCCTCTTCCGCATATTATCACAAATACATTATGTTAATAAAAGACACAATACCAACAAGGATGACAACATCCATAAAAGCGTAGCACTGAAATGGTAGGACAAACTGACATTATCACTTGTATAGTGTCAGGACTGAATAATCAGAATATAAATGTATAAGAGTCGAAGCAAAGTTGTAACAAAAATTTTTGAAAACTGCCTAATACAGGAAAATGTTTATGAACTTAGACATACTTACATTTTTAGGACTTGATTATAAGTTACTTCGCTTATAATATTGTACTTTGTTGTCCAGGAATCAATATACCAAAAATCAGATCAATCGGATGATGATATCACATAAAAATTTGTTGTTAAAAAAGTAGAAAAATCAACATGTTTAAATTGGACATGCGAACATTCTGGTAATAATTATAGGGTTGCTACGCTTTCTAAATCGTACCTAACTACAACAGGAATCACCATACAAAGTTTGAAATCGATAGGACAATTATAACATGCCTTAATTTAAGAAAAAAGCTATCCGTAATTATGTATTTTGCAACTGAAGCAACGGTTAGTTTGTGCTCTAGTTATGCGATTGATATGAACACGGAAGTGATAACACACCCCCAAAGAAAATTGTATATGTAAGCATAAATATATGTAAATGAAATATTTTGAAAAGGTTTATTCAGGAATAAGACAATGGACAATAAATAAATTTTTCCCTAGTAATACTTTTCATGAAATGCGAATTTAGGTAGCTTATAAATAACTTACAATTTTTTTTTGATTGATTGATTAGCCATAGTCTCTTAGGGTTTGGACCTAAGTAGTCATGAAGTAGGCTGAGACACTTTTGTATAGCCACTAGTGCTATCAAGCTCCAAGTTCAAGCACATTATGACTTGACCCGCTATCTCATGAGAGCTACTCATTATTACCTCACCCTCGCCGAGTGTGGCAGGTGTCCCAAATTCAGTCACCGTAATGAATGACGCTCACCGCAGAGAAGCTTGGGATAAGGGTAGTACTGATATTATGTACGTGACTATTAAGTATCCAAACTTACTCAATAATCCCATTCTTACACAACCAGGGGAAGTTGCGTGAATGTATTTAACTGAGTTAATTCGAGTTGCCACATGGCCTGGGGACTAGAAGTCGAACTCTCATCACCGTAATTCAGTGCGTTACCACTGAGCTACGATGCCCCTTACAACTTACAACTTACAATTTAAACACCCTTGGTTAATTAGGTCTATCTATATTCTAAATTAGTTTGTGTTTGTGTGTCTGTCACTTTAGATCTCTAATACTGCTTATGAGTTAGTTTTTTTAGTGTTTAGGATAGTTTTATACCCCCCAAATTTTTTTCATTTTACCACCCCCCTACCCTCATTTAAAATTTACCCCTACCTTGGGGGTGCCGTAGGCACCACCAACCATTTAGGAGAGGTATTTACCCCCCCCCCCCCACAAACTATTTACCCCGGGGGTAAATTTTTTTTTGGGGGGGGGCAAATAAATTTACCCCTGCCAACAGATTTCAGTGGGGGTAATTACCCCCACCCCCCCCCCTAAGCAAATTTTACCTCTTAGGTAAAAATTATGAGGGGGGTAAAAAACAAATTACCGCCCGGCCCCCTTAAAAAAAATTCCCCACCCCCCCCCCCCTCCCCCTAAATAAAAAAAGCTTGGACGCCCCTGATCACTCTTAACCAATATAAGTAGATAGATATGTGGAATTTACTTTTTGATAGATCTACTTAATGATGACAGATAAAGTGTAATAAAAATACAGTCAGATAAATAACAAGAACGCGCGAAGATAGCCATTACAAGCAAAGCGTAGTCAACAACTACTGTAAAATTCGTGTAGCGAAGCGACTTCATAATTCACTTTGTGTGTTCGCAAAACGCAATGGGAAAATTTCCGTGATTTTATGTTATTCTTTAATTCTATTTCTTTCTTCTCTTTTATACCATTTAATAATTGCTGTAAAATTCACTTTGTCCGTTTGTTAATACGTGCTTTTTTGTGCTTCGCTACTTATGATTCTTGTCATCTTTGTTTTAGAAATCAAATAAATTCTGTCAATATCATAAAAATAATTGTATGGTAGATATATGCTGTGGCCTTGCATAATATTGGCCTCAATGTCAAGAAAAAGTTGCCAAACCAAGAAGTAGAATTATAGAGAAGCTTCACACTCTAAAAGTAGAGGATGTCAAGTTATTTCAGATATGATACCAGGGAGAAGGTACTTGTATTGTTAATTTTTTTATTAAAAGGTCCAGATATTATCCACTTATGTACATCTCTGGCGTAACTTTACAAAGTGTCACAAAAAGTCAGCCATTTTACGTCATAAAAATGAGGGATTATCCATTTCTTTTTTAGAAGTTTTCTTTCCCACTTCTCCTCTCATCTCCCTCGTTTTTATGACGTCACATGGCTGAATTTTGAAAATCTTTTTAGATTTACATCTACACCATTTTTCAGTTGGTGGGCTACTTATGCCAATCGTTTTGAAGTAAGCCACCAACAAAGAATAAAAAAATTGTTTCGGGTTGTTTTACACCTATAGTATATAAAAAATGGCCAAATGGCTTTGAATGGCTTCGAAACCATTAATATCCAGTGAATTCGAACCGGTTCTCAGCCAGACTGAAAAATTATACATAGAAACGAATTTACTCGAATATGAACCAAATGAATACCAATTTTGTTAGTCCGATCATTCTAAGATTTTAATCTTATAATTTTTAATTTTAATATCCACGTATATCTGTCTATATTACATGGCGATAAATATTTTCTCCAAAAATTTGTTTTGTTTTTATTTTTGTGGCATACCAATACTAGCATATTAAAAAAGAAGATCTAAAATCAAATCTTTCTAGTTCCGAAATAAACTGTTGATAGCATGTTATTGCTGCGGCTCTTCTTGTGGACAAAATCGTCCTAGTCCATCCTTCGAAGACGAAGAAAGTCCCTCATTGACGTCATAAAAATGAGGGATGAGGAGGGGAGGAGTGGGAAAGAAAATCCCTACAAAAGAGATGGATAATCCCTCGTTTTTATGACGTAACATGCTGATTTTTTGAGGGACTTTCTTCGTCTTCCCATCCTTCCCTGTAGTCCCTGGTAGTGATAGAAGAAAAATGATTGAATTATATTATTTTCAGGGAACAGGACAATTATTATGAAAAACAAAAATAATCTTAACCCTTTACAGTCGGGCCCCTTGCGGCACCTTAATCGACCGTTAAGGGTTAAACATCAAAAGAAAACCAGGAATATAAAGGGTTAAGACACACAAAATTTTCCCATCTGTAGATTAAAATTAGTGGTTGAAACGTTTGAACACTCAACTTAATAAAACGTATTAAATGGGCCTCTGAATTATATTCAGAAGATTCGTCTTGTCTATCAAATAAATTTTTTATTCGGCTTATTTTTACATTTAAATTTTTTTGCAATTTTTTCCCTCTCCGATTATTATTTGGATAAGAGAGTGGCTGCAAAGTGGGGGGTCAACTACATGGAAATGGCAACTGCTTAAAAAATGTTTTTCCCCCCCAATTCATGAAAAGTTGGTTGCTGCAATATAAGTAACTGAGATATGGCATTTGCTAAAGAAACTATTTTGTCTCAAAATGTTTAACAAGATTTAATGTATGCATGCTGTAATTGTTACAATTAAATATTAAAATTCATAGATATTTCCTTATCACGAAGCGGAATAGTATACTAACTATATTGAAAACACAAACATTTAATTTGCACTGATTTGAATATTTTAAAGAAATATATCCAAAATATAAATTAATTAGTTTTTCAGGGAAGTTTCACGTTGGTTCCATGATTATTTAAGCTCTCTTCTCTTTTATACCTATTAATTACAGAGTGCCTTGATAATACCAGCACAGCCGCTTGTTTAAAATATATTGACATGATATACTTGTGCATGCGCCCCTAAGATCTAATTTCAAATGTAATAGCTTAATACATTTCTGTGACCTATGGTAAGCTATGGTAATGAAGATTTAATAGGATCAGTGGTTAGCGTGATCTTAACTAACAAACCAAATAACAATATCAATGGCATAAAGTATTAAACACTTTGCTTCAGTCAAACATACACTTATCATAATGTTTTAGAGAAAAAAACTTATTTGAGGCTATATTAGGTTAGGAAATGTTTAAGAAAGCCCAACAAGAGTAAAATATTCAAAAACAATAGCTAAAAGCAGATAAAAAGCTTAACTATAATATAATGAAGTAAAATATATACTACATGATAATATTATACAAAAAAATCAATCTTATTATAGAATTATTTTCTATTAAAAAGAGAATGGCTGTTTAATAAGACCGATATTTACGTCGACATTTTGAAATTAATATTGTTAAAATAACAAGTTAGTGGTCTCCACTACACGAGAAAGGTCTTGAAAAACTAAACTAAAAAATCAACATGTTCAAAATTCATGGATGTAATTCTACCATTCCACCCCCCCCCCCCCTCCCCCCTACACACGACCCTTTTCTCTCCCATTCCTTCAATGACTTTAATGCTGGGATGGGAGGAAGTACTCCCCCCCTCCCCCTCTACGCCACAAAATTAAACCACCAACCCTCTAAAAATAAAGATAATGTTAACGGAGAAAAACGTTTGCTCTGATTTCTACTCTTGTAGTGTTGGACTTCTCTTATGCACGGAGGTCATAGAAAACAACCAAATTTAGTAAATAGCCAAAATCAATATTGTAACCAAGAAAAGAACAGCAATACCACGATCCTAAAACACCGTATAAGTTCAAGCAAAGTAGCGCAGCAAAAACATGCCTAATAATAAAATATATTTTTTAGGATTTTAAAGTCCAATGTGTCAAATATACGATACATGGTCGAAGATGATTAAAGTTCTTCCTCAGATCATGACGTCATACGATAGAATAACCTATGAGAGGCCAGCATAAATTTTACCATTGGCCAATTACAGTGTATACTGGCCTCTCATTGGCTATTCTATCGTATGACGTCATAATCTGTGGAGGGAATTTTATCATCTTCTACATGGTCGGACAATAAAGTAGTAAGCTTTTTTTGTCAAATAAAAGCTGCATCCCCCCCCCCTAAAAAAGTTTTTTTAATTTTTTCTTTTGAAAAATCAAATTGAAAATAGGGGAAGCGGGCGACTTTTACTCTTCCACCTTAACTACCCCTAGAGGCTTCTAGCCGCTAGTTCTTACATATAGGTCATACAATTTAATAATTTTTTTGATTTTTTAAATTAAATTAATTTACAATGTTGCTAATAATTTAATTTGCTACAACGTTTCCCAACCGAAAAATCAAATAAGACCACAAGTCGTTTAAGAAATATACAATATATGTATGTACATATCTAGCTATAGGCTTAATGTATTAAAGGAGGTTTTTTTCGAAGATTTTCTCTGGATTTGAACGGAGAACGGAAGAGCAAACAACGGGGGAAATGAGATTTGATTTACGGAGCACAATCTGTAGGACAGTTATTGTATAGATGCGATTATTTTAAAGAATTAGGTTAAGTATTTTATTTTACAGACGTCTCTCCTAGCCTTAAGAGGCTTCGTCTCAAGATGAGGAGGTCAACCGTTAGCCACCCCACTCCCTGTATAAAATGGCTTAAAACCATCAACGGACCATTTAATGTTTTTTTTTATCAAAAAGTACATCTTTGTAAATTCACAGATTAAAAAATAAATGGACACACATTGTTCTAATTTGAAAATATAACTAAATGGCTTTTTTAGTGTCTGTCCAATAAGATCTCGGAAACCGAGTAAGCCCCCCTAACCATAAATTTTAGGAAGTACAGTCAAATTTTAGCATTTTTGCATTTATTGTTTATAAATCATATACATTTATTTCTAGTACCGAATTACTCAACAATTCTAAATGTTCATCTGTATGTTGGTAAAAGCAGCTTTTATTGTCTGATAAAGAAATGACGTCATACAATACAAATGACCAATGATAGGCCAGTATACATTTTACCATTGTTCTATTAATTAAAAATTCTTAGTTTTTATTTAAGATAGAGGGTTACATTTTTGTGTAACAATTTTTAACCCATCAATTAAACATATCCCCCTCCCCCCATCCCCAACCCCAAAAACAAAAGCTTGAACGTCCTTGATAATGCTTTCCTAATTTTGAACATTATTATCCTTGTTTGATAAGATTATATGTCTTATTATTAAATATAATAATATTTATATCAGGATTTAGGTATAATCAAAAAGCATAAAATTAAAGGTTTCAATTCGAAGGATTTTAAACTAAAAACCATTTTTAAACAGTTCAAAATAAGGAATTTATGGTCTAGTCGTACGATTGGTTGATTAATCCTTTTTACTTTTTCCTGTATTTCAAGATAATTGAGCGTCCTATGGGTAATCTCGGAGATGAGATTTAATAAGGGACAACAAACAAGCATAATTATATACATAGGTAGAATAGCAATAACTATCTCATATTATTTTTAAGCAGGAAAACAACATTAAACTTCAAACATTTCTTGACAACATTAATAATTCTTATAAAAAAGTAACATGATGTCTGATTGTCTTTGTGTTACTAACCGCTGAATCAATACCAATTTTTTATTGTTGAAAGTGTAGGAGGGTCGACTTCCCCTCTAGAGGCCTCTAGGGGATTGTCCACCAGTATAAAATAAACTAGTTGCTTCAACATTTCAAGTATCTATGTATAACCCAAACGGAAGTAATGGAGAAGAAAATAGCTTTGAACCATGCAAACAATATTTTAGAAATAAAGCAGTCTAAAACCATCCCTGATATGGAGAACAAAAGGATCAGTGGCTATCAAGATTTTAACCAATATATTGTTTAAACTATCATAAGCAAACTTATATGGATATTAGATGGTTGATTGTTATATCTTTGTTTTATAATAAGCTACTAGCGGCTTCACCCTTAGCCTTTAGGGGCTTTGCCCCAAGAGGTATAATTACATATTTTATTACCTGGAGATCCCCCACTCCACCACTATTTTAAATAATTAAAAAATGGCAGGGGGATTTTTTGTTTTTTGGGGGGTTGGGGGTCCCAACCCCTAAGAAAATAGCTTAAAACCACCACAGGACCAGTTGGTATATTCCCTGAAGAGTAGAATCCTATCGGTTTAGTGGTTACCGAGATCTTAAGGGACAGCGGACAGACATCATTCTATTTTATATTATAGATAGAGTAGCTATACTCCTACCAAGATCAAATAATAAGTTATTTATTTATTATAGAGTATAAGTAGAACAGTAGAACAAGGTCAATTATACATAATTTGAAAATTAGGCCACTGTCTATATATATATTTTTAAAAGCGAAGCTTTTCTATAATTATGGTCGGTCCGTCAGTCCGTCAGTCCGTCACGGTTAGCTCTTTTCGTTAATTTAGTCATATTAGAATTATCCTATCGATTTCAAACTTTGAATTGTAATTCCTTTAGTAGTTAGATACTATTTAGAAAGCGTAGCAACTCTATAATCATTACCAAAATGTCCGTAAGTCCATTTTAAACATGTTGATTTTTTACTTTATTGACATCAAATTTTTGTATGTTAGAATTATCCGATTTATCTGATTTTTGTAATATTGATTCCTATTACAACAATGTACACTGCTATAAGCGAAGCATCTCTATAATCAAGTCCTAAAAATGTAAGTATGTCCAAAAATAGTAGTAAGTATTTAAGCAGTTTTGCAACAAATTTACTTACAATTTTGTTATAATCTGCTTGTTCAATTCTGACACTCTACAAGTGTTCACGTTCGTTTGCCCTTCAACTTCAGAGCTTCGTTTTTATGGATGTTGTCATCCTTGTTTTTATCCTTAAAATACAGGAATCTTATGGGATAAGACAATGGACGATAAATTATGCTGAACCCAAATTAAGATAAAGAAAATAAATCCTACTATTGAATTAATTTGTTTATTTGGAGGCAAATTTTCTTTAAAATCACCAACATTGTATACTGCTAATAAAGTTTACCAACCGATCATTATTCATCAACTATCCCCAAATTCTTTAACCCAATAAATGAAAGACTGTGTTTATAAAACTTTGGGGACCAATATGATTTAAAGTTTTGAAAATAAGCCAACCGTTACGTACAGACGGACGGACTTATGTATAGGTACTAATTATAGAAAAGCTTCGGTTATGAAAGACAATTTTCTAAAACAAAACAAATAGAATAAGAAACCTTAAAAATGTATAAGATAATAATAATAACAAGATGTTTTATGTATAATGTACTACTTTTTATAAGCGTATCGAATTCTTATTTTCCTTTATTTAAACATGTTAGAATTGTCCTATCGATTTAGTAAACGCTGCAACTCGTTACCTGAAAGTCTGTACGTTTATTTAAATAATTCTGATTTAAACAGTTTTGGCAACAACTTTTTGTATGATATAATTAACCTACTCATTTGAACTTTGAAAAATTGATTCCTAGGACAACAATGTACAATATTATAAGCAAAGCATCGCTATAATAAAATCCTAAAAATTAAAGCATGTCCTTTTACGGGAACTATTTAATTACTTATCTACATCAAATTTTGTTTTTTTGTTTCGAGATGCCACATCAATAAAGGAATCATCAATTTAAATTTAAATAATAGGAAATTTTTTGCCTAAGACATCATTCCTCAGCAGGTTTAAGAACAACTGCACTCCCAATTTGAATAGGCAATGCCCAATTTGGAAAGGTTTGGATTTTTTTACAAGATGAATGGTTTATTTACGTAAATGGTCTTATCTAATGTGCAATATTGTATGTAAAACCCAGGTATAGTATAAACCTCACATTTGCCAAAATCTTTTTTTGTAATCTTATGTAATATCCTTGCTTTCACAACTTAAATGGATTTGGGCTCTATAAATTTCTTATTCAATCATAATGAGAAGAATATATTTTCTCGTATTCATTCGAAACCGATTAATATTGATTAGAATCGGTTCTCAGCCATACTGAAAAATTATGTCTAGCATCGTATTACATCCAGTTTTTATGAATATAAAAATGTACAATCATAAGACTAAAACCATTTTTTAAGTTCAAAGTAACTTCTTTCTGAAATTCTTTAAGTACTTTAAGAATAACTAAAGGCTAAGCCTCTAGCATTTATGGTCTCTGTATTGAATAAGCAGAAAAATAGCATGAAACCACACTATACAAATCACCCCTACATGGAGAACTCAATCTGTTCTATGATTAGCATAATCTTAAACGAACAGCAAACAAAAAAGGATTACTATTAAAGAATAGAATAACTTGTATACCTGAGAATTACATGTTGGTGTTAATCTTGAGAAAAAGAATGTTGGTTTAATCTATTCTGTCAACAATAATTCTTCCACTACAATCTAGATATCTATCTATTTATCTATCTATCTATCTATCTATCTATTTATCTATCTTGAGAAAAAGAATGTTGGTTTAATCTATTCTGTCAACAATAATTCTTCCACTAGATATCTATCTATCTATCTATCTATCTATCTATCTATCTATCTATATATCTATCTATCTTTCTATCTATCTATATATCTATCTATATATCTATCTATCTATCTATCTATCTATATATCTATCTATCTATCTATCTATCTATCTATCTATCTATCTATCTATCTATCTATCTATCTATCTATCTATCTATCTATCTATCTATCTATCTTGAGAAAAAGAATGTTGGTTTAATCTATTCTGTCAACAATAATTCTTGCACTACAATCTAGATATCTATCTATCTATCTATCTATCTATCTATCTATCTATCTATCTATCTATCTTGAGAAAAAGAATGTTGGTTTAATCTATTCTGTCAACAATAATTCTTGCACTACAATCTAGATATCTATCTATCTATCTATCTATCTATCTATCTTGAGAAAAAGAATGTTGGTTTAATCTATTCTGTCAACAATAATTCTTGCACTACAATCTAGATATCTATCTATCTATCTATCTATCTATCTATCTTGAGAAAAAGAATGTTGGTTTAATCTAATCTGTCAACAATAATTCTTCCACTACAATCTAGATAATTAGCTATCTTGCAAATTATGTAACTAGCAAGTATACATCTTTTTAGATATCTTTCTATCTTGCAAATTATGTAACTAACAAGTATACATCTTTTTATATATCTAGCTATCTTGCAAATTATGTAACTAACAAGTATACATCTTTTTAGATATCTTTCTATCTTGCAAATTATGTAACTAACAAGTATACATCTTTTTATATATCTAGCTATCTTGCAAATTATGTAACTAACAAGTATACATCTTTTTAGATATCTTTCTATCTTGCAAATTATGTAACTAACAAGTATACATCTTTTTATATATCTAGCTATCTTGCAAATTATGTAACTAACAAGTATACATCTTTTTAGATATCTTTCTATCTTGCAAATTATGTAACTAACAAGTATACATCTTTTTATATATCTAGCTATCTTGCAAATTATGTAACTAACAAGTATACATCTTTTTAGATATCTAGCTATCTTGCAAATTATGTAACTAACAAGTATACATCTTTTTAGATATCTAGCTATCTTGCAAATTATGTAATTAATAAGTATACATCTTTTTAGATATCTAGCTATCTTGCAAATTATGTAACTAGCAAGTATAAATCTTTAAGATATCTATCTATCTTGCAAATTATGTAACTAACAAGTATACATCTTTTTAGATATCTATCTATCTTTATACTATCTCTTTATTTATTCACTAGCGGCTTCGCCCCTAGCCTCTATTGGCTTTGCCCCAAGAAGTAATTTTTAAAAATGTAGAGCATGTGGTGCATCTTCATCATCTGCATCATCACAAACAAATTTTGGGAGAAATTTTTTTATTTTTGGTGTGTATGGGTTGTCCTACGCCCCAAGAAAATAGCTTAAAACCACCACAGGACCAGTAGGTATATTCCCTGAAGAGTAGAATCACATCGGTTCAGTGGTCACCAAGATCTTAAGAGACAGACGGGCGGACAGACAGACATCAAGCTACTTTGTATTATAGTTAACTTGCGGCTATGCCTCTAAAGATCCTTAAAGATATTTGAGGTGGATGTGGTAATGCCAACCCCCCCCCCCCCCCTATTCACTTTTTATTTGAAAGGGTCATTTTTCTAGGGACGATCTCTCTTGGGAGGTAAAGATAACCCAAAAAAGTTAAAATCTTCTCAGTCCCAATTAATAGGAGAACCTTATCAGTTCAGGGGTTAGCGAGATCCTTCGGTACAAAAAGATAGACATCCTATTACTTTAAGGGAATTATTTTTTTGTATTTTGATATGATATTAATATAATATACAATCTTTTAATATTGAATCAAGAAATATTAAAAAATAATGTTATCTATAATACAAAGTAGAACGATGTCTTTCTGTCTGTCCGTCCGTCCGTCTGAAGCTTAAGATCTCAGTAAACACTGAACTGATCGGATTCTACTCTTCAGGGTATATACCTATTGGTCCTGCGGTGGTTTTAAACTATTTTCTTGGGGGTCGGGACACCCCCAACCCCCCCAAAAACAAAAATTCCCCCCCCCCATTTTTTTCTTCTTCAAATTTTACGAATTTACGAATTTTACGAATTTTACGAAAATTACGAATTTTACGAAAATTACGAATTTTACGAAAATTACGAATTTTACGAATTTTGCAAATTTAATCGCAAAATATTTTCCTGCTGGGTAGGTGCGAAAATTTGTGATCCGTTCTGCTGGGTAAGTAATAGAAGATGTAATTATACCTCTTGGGGCAAAGCCCCTAGAGGCTAGGGGCGAGGCCACTAGTATCTTTATAATTAAGTCATGAAAAAAAAAGAACATACAAGCAAAAACACAACGCATATAAACTTAGATGTCAAGCTTTCAAAAATCTTTGCTAAAATTGGATGCAATTGTCCTTGTTTCCCAAATATTTTTCTTGTCTTCTGATTGTGCATTTCAATGTCAGTAAAGTTTGACATAATTTTCTTCTGTAAAAAGCTGGATCGGATAGAAAGAATTTATGGCTAGAACAAAAGTCTTTATTAGATCGTATTATAGACAGCTTTCTGTAGTTAAAAAGTGAAACATTATAAAATTAATACCAGTTTTGTTAGGCCCTATGGGGCGAAGGCCTGGTCAAACAAAACTGGTATCAATCTATAAATTTTATATTAATATTCGTGGAAAATTGTCAGAAATACAATGCTATACATGTTTCTTTAGTATGGCTGGGAACCGGTTTTGAAGCCATACTGGAAAACTTGATACACATAATTATAAGAAAAACTGTAAATATGATATATTGCAAATTATAGAATACTTTTCTATGTTCTAAATAAAAGATTTTTATTCTAGTTAAAAGTTTTATAAATCTGCCAAGAGGACAAAATCTCTGTTAAAAATAATAGAAAACTGTTATGTATCGTTTTTGATCATTGTGTTTTCACACTGTTTGTGTTGGCGGTTCTCGTTCAAAATTATTTACATTTAACAGTAAATAAATAAATATCAATAAAATCAAAGAAAAAACGTCAACAATGGTATCTACTGCTGCTATTATGGCACTGGTCATAATTAAAGCAGGAGTTTTTTTTGGACCCAATAGCACTTTAAAACAAATTAGTATCTTGTCAAGCCCTGATTATCCCACTTTATTAATAAAATATTTTGAAAATAAGGGCGTGGGGGAGATATTTTTTCGCTTGTTTGTTCATAACTTTAAGTAAGTTAAGGTTTTGACACCTTAGGGTTAGGACCCCTGCAGGTGTTGGTCATTGGAAAAGAAAAACTTCCCCCTCTCATTATTTTAAATTTATTTAAAAAGTAAGTGGGTGGGGTTATCAGTGAACAACAGGCACTTTGTGTGAAAGAACGGCCCAAGTTCCAGAGAAATTGGTTGTCTGTTGGGTCCTTCTTTACCAAGTACCCCTGGTTAATGGACCAAAAAGAAGAAATTTTTGTCTAACAAAATAATGTCTTACCCATTGACAGGGGCGTCCAAGCTTTTTATTTTTAAGGGGGGGATAATTCGGTTTTGCGGGGGGGGGTAAAATGGCGCGTGAATCGCGCTGCAAATTTTTTTTACCCCCCCCCCCAAAATTTTTACCCCGGGGGTAAAATTTGCTTGGGGGGGGTGATTACCCCCCCTGAAATCTGTTGGCAGGGGTAAAATTTGTTTACCCCCCCAAAAATTTACCCCCGGGGTAAAATTTTTGGGAGGGTAATTTAAATTTTATCAAAAATTTAGTATTAAAAATGCGCGTGAAGCGCGCAAAGATTTTTTTTGTTAGAGATTTTCTATTTTGGGGGGGGGGTATTTACCCCCCCAAAATTGTTTGGGGGGGTAAATACCCCCTCCTAAATGGTTGGGGGTAAATGAAAAAAATTTTAGGGGTGCCTACGGCACCCCCAAATTCGTTTGGGGGGGTAATCGCCCCATTACCCCCCCCCCTTGGACGTCTATGCCCATTGAACTTAGAAATCGCCCTCTAAATAGCATAAAACTTGCCCAAAACTGATACAAAACACACGCATACATCCAACTATTTCTTTAAAAAACATGCAATATGATTCTATAATATTGCGGGGGAAAAAATGAATATTGAAAAATGATGTTTTTTTTGGCATGTTTAGTATTCCATAGGGCTGCTTTTTCAAGATTGAATAACAAGGACAATACTTTACATCAGGATAAAGTTCAAACTAGAAATGGTAGTTAAAAAATCGTTTTAATATTTGAATAATGAGTTAACAATGGATATAGAATATACGTGGATATTATGACAGGAGAAAATTGTCGACAATTAGGTTGCTAACATGGACATCACTCATTGGTCAGTTCGTTCATTCATTAGGAGGGAAGGGGATGAGGTTATTCATAGTATCATTATTTTAGCCAACTACAAGTTTTACAATATTGGTGTACATGATAATCTTGGGTAGGCTTCAAGTAATAATAAATCAATTGAATGATTTTAGTTTTCTGTTGGATAGCTCAACTTGATTTCAAATAATTTTTTACCAATAAATACAACTGTGAAACCGTATTGTTTTCATAAAATCTTGCGACTATTTTACTGGTGGCTAATTGTGGGATTTAAATATATTTTTAAATAATGTATTAAACGAGTCATTTAATTAAAACCATCCTTTATGAAATGACAACTTAAACAATCAAATTTAACTTTTGTTATCATTCTATTGATTAACTTTATTTCTAATTAAGGACTTAATTAAAATTTCAAAGGACGCATGTGTTAAATTTATTTCATAAAACTATCTCTTTTGTGTAATGATTTTTAAAAGCGAAGCTTTTCTATAATTAGGTTCGGTCAGTCCGTCTGTCCATCCCTAACGGATAGCTTTTTTTGTTAATTTAGGCATGTTAGAATTGTCCCATCGATTTCAAACTTTGCATGGTGATTCCTGTAGTAGTTAGGTACGATTTAGAAAGCGTAGCAACTCTATAATCGTTTCCAGAATGTCCGTACGTCTATTTTAAACATGTTTTGTTTATATTTTTAACAACAATTTTCATGTGATAAAATCATCAGATTGGTCTGATTTTTTGATTACCTATTCCTATTACAAATAAGGTACAATATTTTGAGCGAAGCATCTCTATAATCAAGCCCTAAAATGTCAGTATGTCCTTAAACAGAATTCTGTATTTGCAACAAATTCACGTACAATTTTTTCAAAACTTATAAATTCATATGTTGTATATTTAGTTCTGACACTTTACAAGAGTTAATGTTCGGTTGTCATACCGTTTCAGAGCTTCGCTTTTATGGATGTTGTCATCCTTGATTACCATATGTTTTGCCTTATATCAATATTCAATAATAACAAATTACGTTGAAATTTTAAGTTGATACGTAGAAAATTCTGTGTATCATGATTTGATTTTTCCCTCTCAATAACAGATAAACTTATTATAAGAAAATCTAATTATGATTCGATTTTAGCTTTTGGGAGTATAACAAAGGGATCTGGCTTAAAATTTTTGAAGTTGAACCGCAGCTAAACTTAATCCTTTCTACTATCCACTAGATTATTTATCATAGCGTATTATAGACAGCTTTCCACGGATAGTTAAATGAAAAATGATAAGATCAATTCTAGTTTTTATGTTGGCCTCTAAAGCTCTGGCCAACAAATTTTTAATTAATTTTAAGGTTTTCTTTATCTTATTACTATTGAAAAACAGTCTAAAATACGATTAATGATTTTTCAGTATGGCTCATGACTGGTTCTAATCCAGCGGATTCGAGGCCAAACTTGAAATGTTTTATTTGATGATTGTCCCAATCCTTGAATAATTTTCCACATAATCTTATGTTCCCAGATTTAGGTATTTGTCAATTTTAAATTTTATTCTTTACTACCACAAAGAGTTCGATTCTCAAAAGTATTTTACGTCGAGAACAGTAAAAGAAATATGTTAAAATAATCTATTATGCCTTAAATTCGTATAACCCGCCAATAGGTGAAAAGATCCACAAAATTTTCCGTTTTATATAACATAAAACAAACTACATAAACTGCCAAAAGGCATTGAATTCTCAGTTAATATTTGAATTATTTTGGCTGACTGTTTTGTAAAGAATGTCAGCTTTTTAAAATATCTTTTAATATTCAATTACCAGCCGCGGCAATTTGTAGCAGATTAGCTGCTATTTAAAATGTTAGCAACGAACTTAGGTTCAAGTTGCTGTTTTAAAAATGCTTTACAAAGTCGAAAAATAACATTTAAGAAATTTTTAGCCATCTACGAAATTTCTAAACCAGACACTTGAGAGAGATAACCATTTTATAAGCCATATTATATATGCCATTCGTGGGCGAGGTGAACTAGAAATGTGCAACTGCAAAGCCAATGTCTCTACTCTCTAAAAATTTGTCATTTTTCAAATATCGAACTTTAACTGAGAAAAGAATAAGTATAAAGAGTTCCCTAGAGTACCATTTCATATATATGTCCCATATAACTATAATAACCTACTTCATAATTTCCCTTTTATATACAGTGGACCGTTAATTTTCTTTTAACATGGATGACAACATCCATAACAGCAAAGCTATAAAATAAGACAAACGAACATTCACCTGTAGAGTATCAGAACTAAATAGGCAAAATAGCAATTTTTATGTCTGAAAAAAACTAATGTAAAACTGCGGAAAAACAGGAAACTGACAAAATCATATGAATAGGATAATTATATCATAAAAAAGGTTCTCTCTTTTTCGGAATAGATTGAGGGGAATGAAGGTTGAGGGGTTTAATTTTGGTCCACTAATAAATAAAAGGAATACCACCAAGACTTCATACAACAGACATACAGTACAGTCAGACAAAGATTTAGGTAAACATTAAAAATTGGAGGATTTTCAGGTACAATTTGCCTTTAAAATGGCATTTGAAAAATAATCATTTTCTGATTTGTAATATAAAATTAGAAGGAAATAAGTTAATAAATCGTTATTTCTCCAGTAATGGGCATATCACACCAGAGATGGGGTTTTAAAAAATGCCGCGTTTTTTCGACATTTGTATAATGTCTAATACATATCTAAAAGCTGTATTAGACATTATACAAATGGCTAAAATAATAATTTTAAAATTTTGAATTCTTAAGTTGTATACTCTGTGTTGAAATCCCATCGTCTTCGTTCAATCAATCAATGTATAAAAAATTGTTGAAAAAACGCGGCATTTTTTAAAACCCCATCTCAGATTTTCATGTTCTCTAATAAAGTGAAACTCGAGGCGGGCTAAAATAACGAAACCCCCAATCCATCCCCTCCCCTCCGACTGGATGAACAAACTGACCAATAAATAAGATTGATGTTAATAGCTACTCAAATTAACGACAATTTTTTTGCCTTGTCATAATATCCCACGAATGGTCTATATTCATTCTTCCATGCAGTAGACAAAATTTATATTTTTGTTGTTTTATATAAACTTTTTTTCAGCCGCTAGCATCTAATTTTTATACGCTTACATCTTTTTAAATTAGACATATAATTTTTAAATTCATATTAAAACAGTAATCTAAAATTTCAATTGTATTTTAAGCTATGTACAGTTACATAAAGATAATTTAAATAGTTATTTATCAAAAATAATTTTATAATACATTAAAATCAAGACTTTTTAAATGACATATATGATAGTTTGTTTTACATATTTATTTAAGCTCAGTTAAATTCTACTTTTTTTTGACAAAATTAAGCAATCTTCATGTAGTTAAAGACTATAAAGCTTAATTTTACATTTAAATAAAGGGAAAGTAATGATAAGGCAATGGGTTATAATTATGTCTTTTTCAGATTTAGAAATAAGGGGGAAAACACTTAATTTACATCACAAAAAATTGCATATTTGTAGAACACTTAATATAAAATACTTTCATGAACTTAAATCTTTCTGATATATAAATTACATATATTTAAAATCTTTATCACAGAATCAATCCAAATATAATTGAGACAAGTTTAGGGTGGCTCAATTTTAAATCTTAGATTAGGGTGGTCCCTTATGGCGTCTCAGCAAATCCTTGGGATCTATTACAGTTGGCTTAGGCATGTTGACAGTTACAGATTTCTTGATCTCAAAATTGTCCCCGGTATAATAGGCTTCAATACTTAGCAGTTTCTCCCCCGAACCCTCCTCCTCTCCTTCTTCCCCTTCCCCTTCTTCTGTGGACGCCTCCTATGGTAAATTACACTCTTGATTACAAATATTCACATAAAAAATAGCCAATTGTGCATCTTTAGAAAATGACGTGTTTTATCTGTACTCATTAATTGGTCAAAAAGATTATAGTAGTATGCAATAAGTAAAATGGACAAAGATGTTCTTGTGAATTAGACAACAAATAATCATAAGTGAGCTTGAAACACAGGCAGAACACAACATGTAACATACCTATAGAGTAGTTTTACTACTTAAACTACCAGTTAGATATCTACCTTTTTAAAGTCACGATTAAACACTTCTAAAAAAATTTCAATAAGAATTTAACTAGTTTCATTCCTAGTCCCCCACCCAAAATAGTTATGAACCCTCCTGGACCTATAGAAAGTGTTACTTTAAAGGAGAACCATATCGGTCCAGAAGTTCTTAAAGTACAGAAACACACAAACATCCTGTTGTTTTGTTTTATATAAGGATTCAAATATTATAATCAAAAAGTGTTCCTTTTCGACATCAACTGTTACTTCAACGTTGACATCTTTGTTAGCAGTTGTCTCTGATGTTACATCACCTAAAGAAATATCATTATGCATTAGCATTCATGAAAAAACATTAGCATTTCCAAATATCATACTTTTTTCATAATCATGATATAGTAAAATAGATGCAATTTGGATTATCATAGGAATAAATTAAAAACAAAAAGTATTGTAAAATAAACAAATAAATTATTTTAGAAATATTTGGGGTTAAGATACATCTTCAATTCTTGTGTAATAACATAATCATAGAGAAAATAATAAAAGAGAGGAATTGAGGTATTTGAAGGACTAAAATAGGCAGTAGGCCTAGAGGCCTATATTGAGCAATTGCCGCGCTGAATTTTTATTGTTATTCCACCACTTTTCAAAATGGGAATACTTTAAAATTAAATGTAATTTCAAGACAATTATAGTTACTGTTTGAAGCATACATCTGATTTTTATAGAAATATTTTAAATTATTATCTATTCTGATGAAACTTATTGAAAGGATATAAAATTATCATTATTAATTTCTCATGAATTTGCTACTGACTTTAATCATTACACACATTATTAGTTTATAAGATTTATATTGCGTTCTATTTAACTTTTATTTCTTAATAAATAAACGTTTTTACAAATTAATATAAACATTTGACTGTAAATCATAATAATAAATTTTTCAGTGCCATCTAGCTTTGGATATAGAACTAGAATATCAAAGCGTTCATCTATTTTTATTTTTGTCTGTATTTTTCTTGTTTTGGATTTTTGTCACTAAAGGGCCAAACCCTGAGGGGTAAATAAGATCACTTGAAAATGTTAAAAATATTGTAAAAACGAGTATTGTCTTAGAAAGAACATAGATAGCATTACAGATTATTCACTTATTTAGATTATTCAGTTTTATTTAATATTTAGCCTTAGTTTTATGTATGTCTTTGAAGTAGACAACTAGCGAACCTGGTGGCTGAGAGCTAAACTATTAATTTTTTATTAGTAAACATTTTAAAGTTTTATCATGTTAATTAGATTTAAATATTACATATAGGCTAATTTGAAAAAATTAAATTTTCGATCATAAAAGGTAGATCCTCCTATTTTTAAACTAGGTGAAACATACTTTTCTGCCGCACCAAAACATCAACTGGCTTTTTGTTTTTTTAAGATTCTATATCAAATTATATTTTAAATATTTTCCTTCAATTTTTTTTATGATTGATATACAAAAAGCCAGTTGATGTTTTAGTTTTACGTCTGCTAGATTTTCTTTAAAAATTTAGGTATGGGGAAGTAGTATTTTACCATGAAAAGGGGGTGAGTATTCATGCTCTTATCTTTTTTCCTTATGAACATAATTAAAATGAAAACTATTGGAAAGACATACATACCTGAAGAAGTTGTGGATCCAGATGCCCTTTCAGAAGTCCCCTGAACTCTGGAAGCTTCTGGTTGGCTAGAACTAGATCCTGCCCCCATTTGACCGGGACTTTCCACTTGTCCAGAGCCTTCCGATTCTCCTGATCCTTCCCCGTCTGCTTCTATTCAGAAAGAAGGATAGATAAAGAGCAAAAATTAGCAATTCAAGCCCTTTTTTTTATCATTTCTTCAATTTAATTGAAAAAGTTTAAGAAAGCACAAATAGAGCCTAATAGCGGCTACGCCTCTAGAGTCCTTTCTAAGGTCATGTTAAGAAGTGTTGGGGTGTAGGACAATTCTAGGGGCAATTTATCATGGTTGGAGTCACCCTCCACCAAAATGGTTATTACAATTTCCAGAGCCTTAAAAAGCTTCACTGTAAGGCTTGTTATTCAAGCTCTGTACATTGCACTGATCTACAGTAATACTATAAATACATCAAATGCTGTTCTAATATAATCTATTCCCTCCCTGCTTCAGCTTCAAACTCCTTTGTCTTCTCAAACTCAAAGACTTTCTGCAGTTGATCTAAAACATACCTTTGTATTAGTATGTTAAAAAGGGGGGGGGGAGTTTTGACACATTTGCGTAAACCGATTGTATAGGCTTTATCTTTGGACTGAGAGGATAGGTTATTAAAGATAAAATCATTCTTATATGATGAATTTCCCCCAGATTTTAGACTTTTTCGATAGGCCTCCAGGTTCCGGAGCTACAGGCCTCCAGGTGGTCTCTATACAGGTAAAAATTAATATAAATTTTTTTTGAAGAGTTAGAGGTCAACTTATAAAACAAAATATGCATTTTTTTTTAATGTTATTCACATATTTGAAGAAAAACTTACATGTTTTGTTTCATAAGCTTACATCTAACTCTTATTTTTTCTTTCATTTTTACCTGTCCAGAGATCACCTGGAGGCCTGGAGCTCCGGAACCTGGAGGCCTATCCAATCTTAAATCTGGGGGAAATTCATCATATAAGAATGATGTTATACTTAATAACCTATCCTCTCAGTCCATAGATAAAGCCTGTACACACGGTTTATGCAAATGTGTCAAAACTCCCCCCCCCCCCCCTATTTATCAGTAATATAGATAGATATAATTAAATCCATTGACCTCTAATGACGTGAACACATTTTTGTGTGGATAAGAGGAAAAAATTTATCTCCCTGCATGGTGGGGGGGATTTTTTGCGCTTTACTTCATATCTAAGGTAGACAACAACAAAAAAGTGTGATTCTTATTTTAGGTTAGGTTAAGTAATGGCTAATTGAAAAAGGAGGTGAGGGAAGGGGTGAGATAGGTTTATGGTACTATAAATCTTATCTTCATTTGGTTTAGTATTATCATTATTTATGGACAGGTGGGGAAGGATCAACTCAATTATTTTAATAGAAACATTTAATTTCTACCTGTTGCTGGCTGGGCCATGGACTGAAACATTGACCACAGGGAGGTTTTCCTCTAGAAAAATATTTTTGATAAATGATAATTATTCTGTTTATGTAAGTCATTAAATTTAAATTTTCAAGGTATGCTTTAAAAAACTACGTATGTTGTTTTTTTTGCAATTGTGTAAGGGGGGGGGAAGTTTGTACACTTATAGGAAATGAAATTCAGTACCAAAGTTTGGGAGGGTCGTATGGGCTTGTTTTTAAAGTTATCAACCTAATTCTTTTTGTAGGCTCTCTTATATGACTTGATATACACGTATTTCTTTGAAAATTGAATTTCGGTACTTTCCTTCTAGGGGCTTGTGGAGCAAAAGACCCCCCAAAACACTAAAAATATGAGTTCTGACCTTATTTTTAAAGATATCGACCTGATTTTTTCTTTATAATACTTTTTTAACATATCCCAATCAACGAACCATTACATATTTCATTTTGGGACTTTCCTTCTAGGGGCTTGTGGAGCAAGAGACCCCCAAACACAAAAATATGAGTACTGGGCTTATTTTTGAAGATATCGACCTGATTTTTTTTATAATACTTTTTTAACTTAACTGAATTAACGAACCATTACAGATTTCATTTCGGGACTTTCCTCTTAGGGGCTTTTGGAGCAAGAGACCCCCAAAACACAAAAATATGAGTACTGGGCTTATTTTTGAAGATATCAACCTGCTTTTTTATAAAAAAAATAATATTTAAACATAACCGAATCTACGAACCATTACAGATTTCATTTTGGGACTTTCCTTCTAGGGGCTTGTGGAGCAAGAGACCCCCAAAAATCATAAAAATATGAGTTGTGGGCTTCTCTTTTAAGATATCAACCTTATTTTTTTATATAATAAAAAATACTATTTTAACATAACCGAATCTACGAACCATTACAGATTTCATTTTGGGATTTTCCTTCTAGGGGCTTGTGGAGCAAGAGACCCCCAAAAATCATAAAAATATGAGTTGTGGGCTTCTTTTTTAAGATATCAACCTGATTTTTTTTATATAAAAATACTATTTTAACATAACCGATTCTACGAACCATTACAGATTTCATTTTGGGACTTTCCTTCTACGGGCTTGTGGAGCAAAAGACCCCAAAAACACTAAAAATATGAGTACTGGGCTTATTTTTAAGAATATCAACCTGCTTTTTTTATATAAAAATAATATTTAAACATAACCGAATCTACGAACCATTACAGATTTCATTTTGGGACTTTCCTTCTAGGGGCTTGTGGAGCAAGAGACCCCCAAAAATCATAAAAATATGAGTTGTGGGCTTCTTTGTTAAGATATCAACCTGATTTTTTATATAAAAATACTATTTTAATATAACCGAATCTACGAACCATTACAGATTTCTTTTTGGGACTTTCCTTCTACGGGCTTGTGGAGCAAAAGACCCCAAAAACACTAAAAATATGAGTTCTGGGCTTATTTTTAAGAAATCAACCTGATTTTTAAAAAATAATACTGTTTTAACATAACCAAATTAAGAAAACATTACAGATTTCATTAACAATTAACAATTAAGGATTTCATTTTGGGACTTTCCTTCTAGGGGCTTGTGGAGCAAAAGACCCCCAAAACACTAAAAATATGAGTTCTGAGCATATTTTTTAAGATAACCTAAGAACTCAATTTATTTTGTTTTGGAGGTGTTTTACCCTACTTTCCCCTAAAAGGAAAGTGCCAAAATGAAATTATTGGCTACTTAGTTCAAACATGTGAAAAAAGTTTTCATGAAAAAAATCAGCTCAATATCTCTAAAAATATTTTTTGGGGGTCTTTTGCCCCACTAGCTTCTAGAAGGAAAGTCCCAAAATGAAATCCTTAATTGTTAATTGTTAATGAAATCTGTAATGTTTTCTTAATTTGGTTATGTTAAAACAGTATTATTTTTTAAAAATCAGGTTGATTTCTTAAAAATAAGGTCAGAACTCATATTTTTAGTGTTTTTGGGGTCTTTTGCTCCACAAGCCCCTAGAAGGAAAGTCCCAAAATGAAATCTGTAATGGTTCGTAGATTCGGTTATGTTAAAATATTATTTTTATATAAAAAAAAGCAGGTTGATATTCTTAAAAATAAGCCCAGTACTCATATTTTTAGTGTTTTTGGGGTCTTTTGCTCCACAAGCCCGTAGAAGATTCGGTTATGTTTAAATATTATTTTTTTATAAAAAAAGCAGGTTGATATCTTCAAAAATAAGCCCAGTACTCATATTTTTGTGTTTTAGGGGTCTCTTGCTCCAAAAGCCCCTAAGAGGAAAGTCCCAAAATGAAATCTGTAATGGTTCGTTAATTCAGTTAAGTTAAAAAAGTATTATAAAAAAAATCAGGTCGATATCTTCAAAAATAAGCCCAGTACTCATATTTTTGTGTTTTGGGGGTCTCTTGCTCCACAAGCCCCTAGAAGGAAAGTCCCAAAATGAAATCTGTAATGGTTCGTTGATTGGGGTATGTTAAAAAAGTATTATAAAGAAAAAATCAGGTCGATATCTTTAAAAATAAGGTCAGAACTCATATTTTTAGTGTTTTGGGGGGTCTTTTGCTCCACAAGCCCCTAGAAGGAAAGTACCGAAATTTAATTTTCAAAGAAATACGTGCATATCAAGTCATATAAGAGAGCCTACAAAAAGAATTAGGTTGATAACTTTAAAAACAAGCCCATACGACCCTCCCAAACTTTGGTACTTAATTTCATTTCCTATAAGTGTACAAACTTCCCCCCCCCTTGTTTCCGAGTTGGAATCATACCAATAACGAAATTAATTTTTTCAGCTGTCGTTGGGGGGCAACATATAGTAAATTTGACGACCTCTCCATTTGCCCCCCAAATAATATTTAAGATTTATTTCACTTGTTGGTTATACCATATACCTGGGTTTTTCGTCCATTGACACAAATCCCCATTCCCCGTATCATTACAAATTGCCATCACCCCTAGACGTCTTAATTTAAAAATGTTTTTGCCTTTCACATAATCCTAAATTGTTGCCACAGGTCTTATACAGCAGCGAATCATTTTATTGTATTCGAGTAAGATATGGCTCTTAATTAGAAATATATTAATATTAGGAATACTTATGTAAAGAGATAAAATATCTAAACCTGATCTCTATCATTGTGAAACTGAGCTTCTTCAGGAAAGGCTTCAGCATTTTCATTATCATCATACTTTGTGGTAACTTCATTTTCATCAGACTCAAAAGCAGTAGATAAACCATATTCCAAAATAGGCTCTACAATTTTGTGCTCGATCATATCTACAAGAGAATCTTCAATTTTTTCCTCTATTAAATCAAGACGAGATATATCATTTTTGACTAAGTTATCGTTTATATCTCCATCAATGTGGTCTGAACGAGAAATATCATTTGTGACTAAGTCCTCGAGCATTGGTGCTTTGTTTTCATCACTGTTGATTAACCTTACAATTTTGTTAGTGTCCAAGTCATCAAGATTTGGTGGATTTTTTTCAGAAGTATCACTAAATCTAGAAATATCATTTGAGACAAGGTGATCTAGAGAAGAAGACACTTCATGATTGTCACGAGCAATGTCATTGTCAACCAAGTCATTAATAGAAGATACTTTGTTCTCATTTACGTATCCAAGAGATGCAATATCATTTGGGAATAAATCAATTTGGGGAGATAGTTTTGAAACATCAATGTCACCCAGAGGTGCTATTTTGTTCTCTTCAACAGCACTCAGAGTGGGATTATCATCCACAGGAATGTCACCAATGGGAGAGACATCATTTTTGATAACATCACCAATAGGAGTTTCTTGAAGAATCAATTCATCAGAGGAAACAAAGTTTCGTCCAAGTGATGTTAAGAAACCTGAACAAAATCATATCCTTATATAAAAGCAACAGGATTTGTATCAGTGTGTGTGTGTCCGTCTCTAAGAATCTTACTAACTGCTGAACCAATATGGTTCTCCTTTATAGTGTAGCTTCTCATAGGTTCAGGAAAGGTTTATAACTGTATCAGGAGAAGGTACCACAACCCTACCAAGAAAAATCACCCATAAAAAATACACTCCATAATTTTTTTTTTACTTTAAAAATTTAAAATAGGTGGTGGGGACTTCTTCCACCTCCCACCGTAATAGGTCTAAGGGGGCTTAGCCGCTAGTTATTAATATACTACTCTGTTTCAGTCTAAAACTTTAGAAACATGAATGTATTTTGTGTTTTAAGGTATCCTATCAACCTATGTCAATTTTTAATGCCTTATTTATTTGAGAGTGTTGTATCATAACATCTTCATTTTGAAAATGAATCATAAATTTTATTATTATCTCTCCTATGACTTAAAAATGTATCAATGTACAAAAAAAAGTTGTAAAAAGAAGATGGTCTACTAGGACATAGAAGGAATTTTAGTGAGGGAACTTTATAGAATATTTTTTGCCTGTTTGCAAAGCAATTCAAATTGTTGTAACCTTGTGAGAAGTAAGTCCACATTTCACTAGCTTGTTGTACTGTTTCGGCAATTGGCTCAATTGAAGATATCTAAAATAAAAATTGATTTTAATTTTCTTCATTTAAAGTTTGTTTAAAATTCAACATGCTTTATTTCAAAGATTTTTTAAAACATAAAAATCGGCAACAATTTACATTAGGACAGACAGACACAAACAATTGATGAGTAATTTCAAAAATCTACGTTTTAAACGGCAGCTGAGAAAATGAATTTGCGCAATTTAACATGAAATAAATGATAGAGAAGCTTTTATTTTTATTTCTAATATCAGATTCAGATTGTCAGATTAAATAGTACAGAAATAAAATATCTTCAATATCTATCAAGGAAAAAATACATGATATATCTATTTACTTCATATTATGCTAATATTTAAGTAAAATATTTGTAAAATATATATAGAACAAGGATGACAACATCCAAAAAAGCGAAGCACTGAAACGGTAGGACAAACGGACATTAACACTTAAAAAGTGTCAGAACTGAATAATCAAAATATAAATGTATTTGAATCGGAGCAAAATTGTAAGTAAATTTGTTGAAAACTACTTGATACAGGATAATGTTATGGACATACATTTTTAGGATTTGATTATAGAGTGGCTTTGCTTATAACAATATACTTTGTTGTCCCAGAAATCAACATACCAAAAATCAGATCACTCGGATGATTAAATCACTTAAAAATTTGTTGTTAAAAAAAAAAATTAACATGTTTAAAATGGACGTACGGACATTCTTATTATAGTTATATAGTTGCTACGCTTTCTAAATCGTACCTAACTACTAAAGGAATCACCATGCAAAGTTTGAAATCGATAGGACAACTCTAACATGCCTATATTAACAAAAAAAGCTATCCGTTTGTGACGGACGTACGGACCGACCCTAATTATAGAAAAGCTTCGCTTTTAAAAAGGACAATCTAACATAGCAGCAATTTAAAAATATATCCATGAGATCAGTAGACTCCTATACAGAAAATATTTAAGAATATTAAAGGAAACTTAAGGACAAATTGGTCATTGGAAAGAAATCAAAGTAGCAGGTTCGTCGTATTTTCACAGTAGCTTTTGATAGGTTATTTAAGGTCAATGTTAATGATTGTCCTGCAGGGACTAGAAATATGAGAAAAGCTACTGTGAAAATACGACGAAACCCGCTACTTTGTTTTCTTTCTATTATTTGACTAATTATATCAATATCGAATTAAAGCAATAAGATAACTTGTTTATAGTACTTTGGTTACTGTGTAATTTACAGTCCAATGTCCCCCCCCCCTCCTTCCCTGGATAATAATGCTTACCGCCGCATCAGAAGCATACTGGTATAGCTCAGCCATTGGTCCTTCCAGCGGTTGTACCACCTCCACTTCAGAACCATCTAATATTAAAAAGACAAGAATGGATGCTGTAATCAAATTAATCTTAAATATCGTACAGGTGTGACAAAATGTTGTTTATTTAGAAAAATTAAAAAATTGGTAAAACAGTAGGTAGGTCTTTTAAAACTATGATCAATATTAAATTTCTATTTTTTACCTTTTGGTATCCTACTGGCACTGTTGGAAGCTCCATTTCCAGCCCCAGAAAATGCCATGGTGAAATCTAAACAAGGATGACAACATCCATAAGTAGCGAAGCACGCACAAAACATTATGGATGAGAATACGGACAAGGAAATTTAAAGAGCATTTCTTAAAATCAAGAAAAGATTTATTAGAAATAAAATCACGAAACCTTTCTAACGTATTTTTATATTTAGTATGACTGACACATTTATGGACAAAGTTGATTACATACTGGATGCTTCTTGGTATAGGAAATCTTGAATACTCTGTCATGTATTTCGAATAGCAGCTGAGAAAATTACATTTGTCCCATAGCTTTACGGACTGACTGATTGACTAACGGACGGACAGACTGACAAAGTGAATTATAGAGTAGCTTAGCTATTAAAAAGGTTAACACTAGAAATTATCTACATTAAAAAACAGTTAATAAAATTGCCAAATTCTTTCAAATATTAATAGTCTTATTAATTTGAACAGAATAACTTGAGTTTTCTAGATTACAAACAAACAAGGATGACAACATCCATATTTAACGAAGCATAGAATATAAAACCAATTAGTAAAAAAGCCGAAAAAATTAGATCTTCGAAGCTGTTATGATAGTTCTGTATAATGACTTACTTAGCCAGGGTGTGTTGGGCATAATTGCACGCGACAACTGCTGAGGGCTGGTTCCTAAATAAATAAAAGGTCACGGATGAAAACCTTCAAAATAATCAAGGTTGTGCTCACGATTTGGCTGTGAAGGAGGGTATAAGCTGTTGAAAAAAATTTGCCCGCTTGAGAGTAATTGATAAAAATCTTTATTAAAATTATAAGTTTGACTTATAAATTTTTAACGTAAGTATGTTCTAGCTTATTTAGTATGTCCTAGACACTAACACTAGAAGATTGTATAGTAGCTTCACTACTATCATCCCTAACCAAATTACATTGTCAATGAAGCCTAAAATTTTAAGTTTGACTTAAGAAACTTAAACTGAAGATTTTTTCTATCTGGCTAAATGTATTCAGAATAAGGCTCACAATCTAAAACTAGCAACTTATAGAGTAGCCTTGCTTCAAAAAAAACCTAATCCAAAGAACGTACCAGTTATACCCATAGCCAAAAGAGTTGCAACTATGACAACAGCAAAAATCAACTTTTTACTATAAAAAATAAACACAAATAGCTAAATTAATTTAAAGATGTAAATAAATTGACCAGAAAATAAAAAAAAATATCCTAATATATAAATTAGTTAGGTTTTTTGTCTGTGGCTTAAGATTTTGATAATTTAAAGAACCGATTAAGTTCTCTCTTTTAGAAAAGCTTCAAGTTCACATAGGTCTCCATATGATTTTAGTCTACTAATTTAGAATGGTTTTATACTATTTCATGTCCCTTTAAATAAAAAATCTCTTGATGCTAGAGGTGCAGACGCTCTTATAAAAAAAATGGATAAAAAAGAAATATCACCTGGCCAGAAATCCAAATACTCCAGCTAATCCTCCAATAACACCTCCAAAAATATGCTAAACAAAACAAATATAAAACAAGAACAATTAATTCCCCTAGTTTCGCAGCATTAACAAGAGTATAGTTGTTTCTAGTTAAATATAAAAAGCATGTAAGTTTGTTCGCCTAAGCCGATTAAGCTGTGCTTCTAAAGAATACATTTTCAGCTATTTTTTACACGGGTGTCAGAAAACATTAGTAATTCTCTTAAAAATCCCCTGTGAAAAACTTTTTTTGTGACCACAGCAGGATTAGGGTGAAATTAGTACGAAAAATTTGAGGGAAAACTTCATATACTGATCTTCAATTCTAAAATTGGCAGATTTATGCATGAATGATTGAAAATGAAGTTTTTACCTTGTCTGTCCTTTTAGTTCTTTCTTCAGTGTACACAGTTTGTTTTATTGTCTTATCTCCAACCTCAATAAAAAATAATTATAATAGCTCAGAATTAAACAAAAGGAGAAAATGTAGGAAGCAACGGATAAAAGGGTAATTACCCCCTCCCCCACCCCCACGTAATTATTTTTTACTTATTTAACTCTGCCCATCCCCCGTCCACAAAAAGTACAAAGCTTGGACGTCCTTGGTAGGGTTTTTAATTCTTAATATTTTTTCTGTACATCATCTTTTATACAACAAATTAATTTAATTACAAAGAAAAACTTACATTTGGGTCATCTGATGGAATAGTTAAAAAGTATCTTGATCTTATATCATAGGACGGACTGAAATAAAACAATTAAGAATTATTTAATTCTACTATTATATAATTAACTAGCGGCTTCGCCCCTAGATTCTAGGGGCTTAGCCAAACAAGGAAATGTAAAAAAATGATTTGATTATGTGAATTATTTCATTTAGTATTACCTACCCAGCGGAAAAAATTGCGAATGGGTCGCAAATTTTCGCGAATAAATGGCAAATTCACCCAGCCGAAAAAATAAGGAATGGGTCACCAGTTCTCGAGAATAAATGGCGAATTCGCAAAATATATGAGAAATAAAAATTCTAAAAAACTTTAAAAAAAAGAAAATAGCCTAAAACCACCACAGGACCAGTAGGTATATTCTCTGAAGAGTAGAATCAAATCGGTTCAGTGGTTACTGAGATCTTAAGGGACGGACGGACAGACATCAAGCTACATAATTTATTACTTTATATAAATTCTCAGAGATTATGTATCTAAAGAAAATCATTTTATTTAAAGGGAAAAGTAGGTTGCGGGTAAAATCCGTAAACGTTGTGAGTTTTAAGTTAAAAACAGTAGTAGAACGATAAAAATTTAAGTTAACTTTAAAAATTTGTTTTTTGTCTATAGTTCTTTCCAATAAGAAATACACATATTTAGTGAATATTATCGTTCTACTACAATTTTTAAGCCTTAAAACACACATCTTTACGGATTTTATCTGCAACCTACTTTTCCCTTTTTCTCTTGTCAAAATAAGCAGTTTAGGTTGATTTTTTGTACATTTTTTATTTCAATGTATTACATTAGAATGTTGAAGAAATTTTTTTTTATCTTAATAATCTCTATTTGACTAGAAAAGTGTGAATATCTAACCATTTTTAATTTCATTTCTTCAACAAAACAATTAAAAAAATGGTACCTTAATTCAAACTTGGAATTAAAATAGTCTTTTTCTCTGAGTGGGAAGGGAAAATCATCATCATCACTAAAACGAAAATAACAAATATCTAAAAATCTAAAAATCCATAAGAGTAAAGCTCAGATCACTGATATTTGAATCTAGGGATTTGCAGTTGATAGCATAATTAGTGCAAATAATTTTGCATAAAATTATCATAGAAATTAAAAATAATTTTTGATGGCCAAAAAAATAAACAATAAGTTACTAAGGATTTTATGTAGATTGCCTCCCAAAGGTCGAAAAGGGCTGTATAAAAGATATTTCAAACGTTCCTCCCCCACCTAAAAAAAAACTGGCTTACTCAAAGGATCTGTCAATAGGACCATGATCAACTAATTCATTTTCCTTCTCAAATAGATCATCCATGTCTTTCCAATCATCCATGTCCTTCCAATTGTCAGCTTCACCTTCCACATATGATAGGTCTTCTACACAGGAATGAAGATTATAGTTACAAATAAAAATAATAAAGCAAATTAAAGTTAATATTTTACCATGTAGTTTTCAAAATATCAAAAATTGAAATTAATTGCCTTGGAAGGTTTAAATTTAAACATTTATGTGACCTGCTACCTAAGTGCAATTAAGATAAAATATCATCTAAAGCATCTCTATGCTAATCTATATTGAGATATTTGAATTTTTGTTATTAAAGTCTATTATATCATGATTTAAGTAACTTCCATAAGAGCAGCCAAGATTTCCTTGCTTCTCTATAAAAAGCCAAAACTATTTTCAGGTAAAATATAATGATCATTCCTGTTGCTGAATCTGATGGTTCTTCGGCATAAATGACTAGAACAGAGTCGTTTTCTTAATGAGAATATCAATCATTAAAGTTGTTGTGCTTAAAAAGACACTTTTTGTTCCTAAAGGGAGGGGGCGGAAGTGACACATTGACACATTTTGAAACCAAAACTAAAAGTCAAAGGAACTCAACTAAATAAAGAGTTACAGCTCTGAGATTTGGCATGTCAGTTGTTTTAAAGAGGTACAATATGGACACTTTTTATTTGCCTTTTCTCGCCTAGACAATTTTCTACAATCTAAGATATGCTTTTTTCACAAAAATTTCCTTTATATTTTCACTTGACACTTGTAAGATTTTACACTTGTAATTTTTTTTAATATTGACATGTTAGAAATATTAAAAGTGTCAAGTGAAATTTTTATGAAAAAAAAGTTTATCTTAGATGATTGAGAACTGTCTAACTTAGCGAAAAAAAGGCAAAAATATCGGCAGGAAACTGAAATTTCCGGCAGGAGCAGCGGTTCCGCAGCCGTTTCTTCACAGTTCCATATTGTACCTCTTGAAAGCAACTGCCATGTCAAATCTCAGAGCTTTAACTCTTTATTTAATTGAGTTCCTTTGACTTTTAGTTTTGGTTTCAAAATGTATCACTTCCGCCCCCTCCCTTTTCTACAACTCAAGGCATGCTCTTTGTTCATACATTCATTTTAGTTTTACTTGAACGAATTAGGTATTGTTTTATTTAAACCTAAAAACTCCTAAAACATAAAAATTTTACTTCTTTAACTTTCAATATTCCAATTGATATTTTCTACTTTATTTGTATAAAAAGTGCTTTAACTCGTTGTTTGATTGCCTGTCTAAATTGTTAAACTTCGCTTTTATGGATGTTTTCATCCTTGTTTTATACTATAGTTCAGAAAAATAAAGTTAAAATGGAAGGGGTCATTATTGTAATCAAGGTATTAATGACAATTGGAAACATACCATAAATATTTCTAGAATGAGCCTAATTAAAATAAATATCAATCTTTATTCCAGTTTTTACAGGGGGGCTATGCTAAATTAACTTGATAAAATTGTTTTTAATCTCTTTCATACCCAGTAACATAATTTTCAATAATCATCCCTAACTTTTTAATTATTACCTTGATTAATATTAATCTGATCAGTTTCTCCAGTATCTACATTTGAGTCATCTAAATCTGGTGTTGCTGTAGATATATCATCCTTAGAATCATTTGATCTACATTATTTTTAGTAGGTAGAAAAGTTCCCTAATGAAAAATTCGGTAAGACATCATTAGAAACTGCACAACACAGCCCAAAAAACAGGTTAGAATTACCAAGAATGCATAAAAAA
Source organism: Acartia tonsa (assembly GCF_053477335.1). Classification (NCBI taxonomy): domain Eukaryota; kingdom Metazoa; phylum Arthropoda; class Copepoda; order Calanoida; family Acartiidae; genus Acartia; species Acartia tonsa. The sequence continues at coordinate 38,908,739 of NC_137272.1, forward strand.
AAGGACAAGTACCTATGAGAAGTTAAATTGTGAAGGAGAACCATTTCGGTTCAGTGGTTAGCGAGATCCTTTAGTACACACACAGATCCAATTACTTTTTTTATTAATTTGGCAGCTGTATGGACCCTGATTATGGGAGAGGTAGGTTGTGCTAAAATTCCGTAAAGGTGTGAGTTTTAAGGCTTAAAAATAGTAGTAAAACGATAATATTCACTAAATATGTATATTCTTTGCTGAATAGATCTATAGACAAATTTTATCGTTCTACTTCTGTTTTTAAGCCTCAAAACTCACACCTTTACGAAATTTTAGCAAAACCTACCCCCCCCCCCCCCTTTTTAACAAAATAAATATTTTTTTCTTAATTTTCCACTGCACATTTAATGATGTAAAGAAGCTTAAAATTAATGCGCTTTTTTACCCACCCTTGAGGAAAATTGTCAGCAGTTTTAGTTTCACTTTTGTCATCAAGGTCATTTTCAACAGTTGAAGCAGTAGAGACTTCCATTGCTTTTGATTTCAACAGATTTTCTTCCTTAAAAAGAAATACAAAATTAGCAATGAAAAATATACAACAGGAAAGAATGATAAAAAAGCACAGTAAACTATGATACAGAAAAAAACTATAAACAGTTACTGGAGTGAGAATGCATTAACCATTTCCTATAGTATAAACTCGTTCTCCAATTCATTAGTCTAAAAAAGATAAGGTTCTAGAAACATCATCTATTCTTTATCATAAGTTACATGTATAAATATATATCCACTGTCCTATTTGCTAAGAAAGAAATGTGCCTTGGTCTATAAACAGGCAAAGTCTATGCTTTCAGAAGGTTGGTCATCAAATATTGTTCCCTTATTGCTAAAATATAAAGAAAATATGCAATAACACAGCAGCTCTATTCTACAATCATCCTAACCAGTAATTCAGCTTTGTGTTTAACATTGTGATAATTTTCCCTCAGAACTTGTTTGTAGTTGAAGGAAGGTGGCTTTACTTCTGGAACATTCTATCAAAATTTACTCATTATTCTAACAATTATGATAAGTAAATTATACATTTTACTGTGATGTTGTATGTTTTGAGTTAATCCCCCTCTAATAAAGTAAATAGAGGGAGGGTGGGTGTGGAAAATGTGATTTGGGATGGTATACGCGTCATCATCGTGTCAAGAGTCAAAGATCCTTATTTCAGGAAAGCTTAAACTAGTCCAGGTTTTAGTATATTTTTTTGGGAAAATGGGGATTAAACCCAGAAAAAGAAGTTGTAAAATAATTAAAATTAATTTTTAAAAACTTTGAAGCTTTTTTCAATAATGTAAATTCCTGAATCAAAGGCTGCTCTGTAGCTGTTTCTTTTTCGACTTCTTTATTTTCTTCATTTTCTTTTGATTTCATTTTTTCTAGAACACATTTTATATCCATCATTAAAAAAATCTAGGAATCTAAAGGGATATGACAAAGGCCGTCGATAAATAGATGTACAGTGTATCAAAGATTATACACAAAATTAACACTTCTGTAGATTAATATTAGTTATGGAAATGCTTGGACATTTAACTTAATGTAACAACTAATTAAAATTCAATAAAAGTCCCCAAAGTTGTTGAGATAACGAATAATAAAACATTTTTATAAAACTAGGGGACTTGTATAATAAACTGCCAAATGCCCCCTTCCTCACTGATAAAATCAGCCTTTTTCGCGCATTTAGGTTTACAGCGATATTTCAACCAATAGATAATAATCATTTGTTTAACAATTTTTTTCCTATCTTTGAATTATAAAATCAACTTTTTTACAAGTAAAAATTGATTCATAAAAGTTTACCTTTCAATTTTCCAAAAATATTTTTATCTGAGAACATTGAGTGTGTACCCGCCATGAAAGACTCCAAGAAACTGTGCGCATGTTCCAACTAGAATTATTAAGACCAATTATGTCAACAAGGATAGTAATATTCATAAGTAGCAAAGCGGAGAAATGATAGTTGGAAAAACTGACAGATGACCTAAAAAGCAGCTAGCTGTTCACTGATCATAAATATAAAAAGCAGCTAGATGTTCAGTGATCATAAATATAAAAAGCAGCTAGATTTTCAGTGATAATACATATAAAAAGCAGCTAGATGTTCAGTTATCATAAATATAAAAAGAGTACAAAATCATGAAAACTCTCTAAAAAACGTGTCTTACAAATGTTTTACTAGATGCTCTTTGGTAAGGGCTATCTTTACAAAAAAAGGAATTCAAAGGTCCATCTCAAATAGCAGACAAGAAAATCACATGAGTTTTTAACAAAATGAATTAGGTAAACAGAAGCTCCTTTAGAAAAGCAGGTACATTTCTTTATACAAAGTAACATTTTGTCACCTTAATTTTTTATAGCTTTGCTACAATTGTATATTTTCAATTTTCATCTTTGTTATTAATTATATTTAAATTACCTAACCATTTTAAACGCAATTTACAAATCGCTCTCCTTTATTGGCATAAAGCATAAAAAGAGAAAACAATGTAATACATTTGTTTGACAACTATGCTATTTATGATTCTAGATAAAAATTCTGGTTAAAGAATTATCTTACCTGTTTTGAATTGTCTTCTTTTCTAGGATCAGACGAATAGGAACTATTAATAGTTAAACTACTCATTAAGAGTAGCTTAAATATAAAAACAAACATTTATTGCTTAATTTAAATCTAAAAATAAAAGCCTAATTACAGGGGTGGTTAAGGTGTGTGTAATTTTCTTTGTATGTCCCCACACAAAAAAGCCTTCGTGACTAAAAGACAAATTGTTTTATTTTAAAAATCTTTCTTTGACAGATTACACCGACAGCCAAATAATATTGATAAACTTAAACAATTCCCATAAATATCTAAACCATCTATCTTAAATCGTATTAGAATAGAATACAATTTTTTTTATGTTTCACTTATTTGTTTTTCTTATGTACTGCGAAAAAGAAAAGTTTTTCAAAATGCTGTGTTTTTGCACTTGTTTGATAGATTAACGACAACAAGATTCTCTTTTCAATATTCTTCATTCATTCATCCTCTATAAACCAACTAGAGGCTTTGCCCAGAATTTTTTTTTTTTTTTTTTTTTTGGGGGGGGGGGGTTGTGGATGCGGATGTCCCAGCCCACAAGAAAATAGCTTAAAACCACCACAGGACCAAAAGGTATATACTCTGAAGAGTAGAATCCGATTGGTTCAGTGGTTACCGAGATCTTTGTATTTAAAATATTCATCCTATTCCACAGCCAGTCGCCGTTTCATGAATATAAGCGGCAAAAGCGAAACAAATCAGCAACCACTGATGATCTGCTTTTGACACCATCATTATGATATGATATCAGATACTGGAAAGAAAACGATGTAGCGGGTTTCTGGGTTATTTTAGGTTAGGTAAATGTTAAAGATTGTCCCGTAGGGTTAGAGCCTTCCGCAGGGGTAGAAATAAGAGAAAAGCTACTGTGAAAATATGACGAACCTGCCACTTTGCGTTCTTTCCAGGATCTGTATAATGACAAACAGCCAAGCAGCCTTCCTTTAATTTTGTATTTTCATTTTATTCAAAATAATAGCCAGTATAACCAGGGATAAGCACAATGTCCGATAAATACTGTAAATCCCCAATGATGATTCACAAAATTACCCCTTCTGTATATTAAAATTAGTGGTTGAAACGTTTGAACGCTCAACTTAATAACTAAACCAATAAAAAAATTATTAAAATCACTAAGTTTTGAAACCATCGATAAAAAACGTTATCGTAAAACTTTGAGGACTAGTATAATAAACAGCCCATTGTCCCCTCTCACTCTCTGAAGTTAAAAAAGATGAAAACAAATTAATTTCATTACACTTTCACATATCAACTTATGATTTAATTTCTAGATAAATCTGTTAGTATTATCTGGTCAGCTGTGTCGTACTTAATTGAAACAGTACAAAACAATAATACAGCTGATTTTTTGTTATGGTAAGCAGAATAGTCAGAGATGGGTTTTTAAAAGATGAATGCCGCGTTTTTTCGGCGTTTTTTAGATATTGATTGATTGAACGAAGACGTTAGAATTTCAACAGAGTATATAACTTAAGAATACTGAATTTTAAATTTTTTTTTAGCAATTTTTATAATGTCTAACACAGCTCTAAAAAGATGCATTAATTAATATGCAGCAAAAATGGATTGAAGATAATTTGTTTTTCTTCTATGAAGGCCGTACCAACAAAAGCGAATTAATTAAATAAATCGTTGTATACTCTTTTAGATTTCGCGAATGCCGCGCTTGTTATTCATAGCGTAAAAAATGTCGAAAAAACGTGGCATTATCTTTTAAGAACCCAGCTCAGGGAGAGAGGGGACAATGGGCTGTTTATTATACATGTCCCCAATGTTTTATAATAACGTTTTCTAATTCGTTGGCTTAACAACTTTGGCGACTTTAGTGAATTTTGATTAGTTGGTTTATTAAGTTGAGTGTTCAAACGTTTCAGCCACTAATTTTACGCTACAAAAACGGTGATATGAAGTATCATCATTGGGGATGTACGTCAATTTATTGGTCATTGTCTTATCTTATCCCTGATAATAGAACTTTTGTAATAGATAAAATATAGATACATACTCTCTAAATCAGCCAATTGGAAAACAATGGATGAACAATCCGGCCATCTTATTGGTTATAAATTGTACAGATTTAAATGCAAACTGGTTTTCTTTTCATTTATTTCGTACAATGAGTCAACTATAAATAGTTTTATTTATAAGGATAAAACAATTGCTAAAATTCTTTATCGTAAAATGTACAAAACATATATTAAGCAATAGTCAGCTATCAATAGTGGAATTCTTAGGATAAAGTTAGCTTCCGGAATACTATATCATCAAAACATGTCTTCGCTTGTAAAAAGATCGTCGTCTTATTAGATTTCCTTTTTAATTTTGGCGGTTTATGGGGCCAGATCGACCATCTAGATATACTATTTCATTTGATAATACGTACTTTTCTGTAAAAAAAAAACAATTCAACGAGCTAAACTGTGTTCGTATATGTTCAAAGAGTTCAATCAAACTTAATATATTTTAGGGTAATTTTGTATGTATTAAAAAATAGTCTATAGATCGCGCAAATTGCTGATGTCTAGAGAGAAAAAGAGATCTCGCTAATCGCTGAACCGAAATGGTTCTCCTTTACTGGGTAGCTCCTCATAGGTCCTAGGATGTTGGTGGCCTCTAGGGCCGGGGGGTAGCCCCTAGTTATAAGATATCGTAAACTGCTCGACAGACCATTTCACAATTAACAGGAAAATTTTTAGGATCCGAATTTAAGGGTACATTAGACTAGAAAATTATACTATAAGTTTTATTTACAGGTTTTTTCATTATTATACTAACAACTTTGGGTACTTTTACGAAAATTAAGAAATAAAAACACTTTAATGTAATTTTTATTTCATGAAAAAAATTCAAATAAATAGTAAAACAAATATACAAATAGTGCTTTTTAGTTTCTTGCTTCTACTATGACACTAAACTTCTGCGGACCTAAAACATAAACAAATATGATTTGATTATTAAGCAAAAATTCAAATATCAATAAAAGATGTATAAATATTTTCTTTAATTAAGTATGAATAAAATGTTTAAAAGATTTTAGATTACTGAGACAAAATATTTTTTAGTTGTACAATTTATATTTATTTCTTTTGAAACATGATAATTTGCAGATAAAATTTATTAATACGCTTTAGTTTTTTAAAGAAAAAATAGAAGTAATAAAGAGCTAAATATGTGTCCTTACATTATTGAGACAATAAATGAGTACTTTCTCCTACCTATGGTTAAACCTCCTTCAGGATCTGTAGTCGGCAATGGGTGCGATTTACTCACAGAAAACTCAAAACTCCTTAAAAATAATATTTGTATTTGGAAAATTGGAAGAAGTTATTTTGCTATTAAAGGGTGCGCAAAAAAATGCGGACTTTTTTAAAATTGAAATTGCGCGGCTTGTGTTAATAGTAGAAAAATGTTATGCATATCGTTAGAACCGTTAAGAAGTCTATTTTTTAGAAATATAAGAACGATTCCTCTGCTACGTTTAGTTTAGGAGCTATATGTTAAAATGTCCCAACTGACTTAAAATTTGACTTGCGAGTAAATTTTGGGACATTTTACCCCCTAGCTCCTAGATTATTTGTAGCACAGGAACCGTTCTTATATTTCCAAAAAAAATACAGTTCATAGCGGTTCTTACGGTATGCGTAACATTTTTCTACTATTAACACAAGCCGCGCAATTTGAAATTTAAAAATGTACGCATAAATTTTTGCAAAATATCTTCTCTAATTTTTAGTTATAAACCCCTAACAAACATATTATGCAAATCTGAATTTTTAAAATAGCAGCGGCGAGGGTGAGGTAATAATGAGTAGCTCTCATGAGACAGCGGGTCAAGTCATAATGTGCTTGAACGTGGAGCTTGATAGCCCTAGTGGCTATACAAAAGTGTATCAGCTTAATCCATGACTACTTAGGCCCAAACCCTAAGAAACTATGGCTAATAAATCAATCAATCAAAAGCATTTTCCAGCATTGATCCACAGTATTTTTTAAGTGAATATCATAGGTTTATGTTTAATATTTGGTATATCGACTAAAAAGTTAGGTTTCACCATGGTTTATTTGAAAAAAAAACTTTGAAAAGTAAAGCATTTTTAGTGCAATATCATCAAATGTTTTGATGAGTTCAAACTGTTTATTAGAAGCTTTGACACAAAAGTATATTATTTTGATTAAAAATGTATATTTAGTAAAAGGGCGGGTAACTTGTATTATTATAAACAGTTTAATTAAAGTACTTTTGCAATTTACAGCATTTGATGCTTTTTTGCCTTGTTATTTTATTTTGTTCTTTGAACTCAACAAAGCATTTGATGAAATTGCATCATAAAATGATTTACATTTCAAAGTTTTTTCATATAAAACCATGGTAAAACCCAATTTTTTAGTCGATAAACCAATTAATAAACATAAACCTAATATATTCCCTAAAAAATACTAATGATCAATGCTGGAAGGTGCTTAGAATCACTTGCTCTTGTTCGTGGTTAGTTCCCTTTGAAGTAGTTGTAGGTGGAAAGCTTTAACCTTGTGTCATTTGGATTAAAAAACTTTACAGGTCTTATGTTAAAATACTTAACATACTGACGTTCGGACGGACATTCTCTGTTTAAAGAGTACCTGCTAAACTAAACCTAAAATTAGCTTACCTTATCATGTTGGCATACATTAAAAATGTGTTATTTCTGATAATATTTTTATTCAGTTTTTATTCTAAAAAGATTTTATTTATAATATACCTAGTATTTATTGTGTATTCCAATTCGTTTATTATCCGTTTAACTTCCCTCTAGTACACTGTACTGTACAGTTTACAGCTAAGAGGAAACTTGATTTTCTTGGCTATATAGCTGAAGTTTTTAGTGAAGATTTCTATGGCCTAACGGTTGTTGCCTTATTTCTCTAAAAAAAAATTTTTTTCATCAAATATTCGAATTTTAAAATTCTCCGATATTAATTGACGTAGATCATTAGATGTCCTTGTTAAATCTGCAAAAAAAAATATTTAAAAAGCTCAAGAAAAACTAAATATTCCTGGCAATATTTTCGCCAAGGCATTTCCTCTTTCCATATCCAAAAGGTTGCACCCACTCATCCTAGTAAAAATATCTTTTCATTTTTTTTTTGACTTTGTAACAAAATGATACAATTTTTTTTGTATCAAGGCATAATACAAGACTAGTACCGTCAAGGGCCCTTTGTGCATTGCTGACAAGAAAATAATTAGGATATAATGTATTAAAGGACAGGTTTTTAACAATAGTTCTAAAAGACTGAAAGATGGAATTAAATATTTATGAATCGAACATGTTGTCAAACGCGTTGGCAAAGTCAAAAGAATTCAAAGTAACAAACCTGCTTGAATTTCCCCTCACTGTCTAAAAATCTTTCTGGTCTAAAAGAAAATTAATATTGTTTATTGATCTACTTAAATAAAAGTAACAGGATGTCTTTCTTTCTTTGTATCTTTTTTTGTAACTTAAGATCTCGCTAACTGCTAGACCGATATGGTTCTTCTTTATCCTAACATTTTCTATAGGTTCAGGGAAGGTACCTCAAATTTCTAGGAAAAAGCGTTCATACCAAAACATTTTTTTATTTTATTTCCTGTTAAAAATTAAAATTGGAAGACAGGGTTGATTTTCGCCCTCCTGTCAAGGCAATAGGGTTGTAGATAAAGTGCCAAAGAACTAATTTAGCAGCAGTTAGAGATTGTTTAAATTGTTCTAATAGAATAAGAAATCATTGTTATATCTACATTTTCCTAGCCTTGTCCTTTTTCAAAAAAAATAACTACCTAAATTTGTGTGGCTCCACCCAATGTTCAGAATTTCTGTGCATTGCATAAAGATTCATTTGTACCAGGCTACCTGCAATATAGAAAATGTTGTGATTTTGAAACAAGGTATTAAAAATTATTCCAGGATGATAACGTTCAAGACAAGCGAAGCGTAACTTATATGATAAATTCCTGTAAAGCAAAGACTGAATTGTGGCTAAACGGCCAGCCACTAAGCACTATTTTTAAAAATCATATGACATTATGACAGGTACAAAAAGATCAACAAAAATGTGAAAAAGGATTTATATAAAAGGTTGAGGAAGTGCGCAAGGCATGTAATTGTTCTAAAACGTCCTTTACGCGCGTTTTCTCTTGTCGTGCGTTTCCTCTCAAATGTAACCAACAATTGGATCAATAATCTAAAAAATGTTTAGTAGTGCAATTTTTTGGGATGTTGGTTTTTGTACTTGTAGTAATGACTATTATTTGATCTAAGCTTTTTAAAGGAAGCCTGCAAGAAATACCACGCTTTAACTGCTGAAAGACTGCCACAAGTAGACCAAATATCCCAAATTTGAAGCCTTCAGCTTCTGTAACAAAAAAGTTCTAGGCATTTTAAAATGACATTTTATGTACAATGGAAATTTTGAAAGAATTGCAATGCTCATGTTGAAAACTTTAAAATTAAACTACGTGGCCTAGAAACAAAATTATAAGCTTATTTTTGTCAGGGTGGGGAAAAACCCAGGGTTTTTTTAAAAAGCCCAACCCAACCCGTAAAAACCCTTAAAACCCTGGGTTTTATTGGGTTTTTTCGGGTTTTATTGGGTTTTTTCATTTAGGAGTCAAATACATTTGATATATTGATGAAATATTAATGTTTATGTTGTTGTAGGTAAAAGGTAAGCAAGATTTCACAATAAACAAGATAGATAATGATAAAAACTGGCATTTCGATCAATTATAAACCCTTATTAGCAACGGTGCACAAAATATTCTATTAAGGGGGAGGGGAGGATTATGTAATTTACACAATTTATATATCATCAATTTAGTAGCAAAGCATTTTCTGAAATTAAGTTTTGAGAGAAAGTAATTTCATAAACATTTGAACAATAAGTAGAGCATCATTTTTATAAGGGGGGGGGGGGTTAATGCAACCATCTCGTAATCAATGATTAAATAGCACTTAGAATTCGAATTTCGATCTGAAATTTTTCATGAGTAATCCTTGGTATGTCTATTTTCCCTAAATCGAACATAAAGTTGGAAAAAGTAACGGCTGGCGGCTATGCCGTTTAGCCGTTTTTTGCCTATTTTGAGGGCAAATTCATCATTAATTACGTAGGAACTTTTTAAAACATATTTTGGTTTAATTCATGTTAAATGATAGCAATAACCATTTTTAAAATTTCTAGTACCTACAGCAACTAGCTAGAACCGTTTTTGAGCGACAAAAAGTATTATGTGGAGATATGTTTTGTGACTAATTTGCTCTTAAGATAGCCGAAAAATTGCAAAACATCTGAGCTGCCAGCCGTTAGCCATTACTTTTCCAACTTTTTGTTCGATTTAGGGAAAATAGACTTACCAAGGATTATTCATGCAAAATTTCAGATCAAAATTCGAATTCTAAGTGCCATTTAATCATTGATTACGAGATGGTTGCATTACCCCCCCCCCCCCTTACTTCATATTTTTTTTACGTTTTTTAGGTAAAATTTGCTTTAAAATGTTATTAGATCCTAGTCTTTGAGTAAATAGAGGTTTAATTTATAAATTTTAACGTGAAATTTCAATGTTTTTTCAAAAACCCAAAAAACCTTGGGTTTTTTTTCAATGGGTTTTTAAAAAAACCCTGGGTGGGTTTTTTTGGGTGGGTTTTTTGTATGCCCACCCTGATTTTTGTCATAAATTTAGGTTTCCAGTAACTAATTATATTTTTACAATAAAAATACCCATTTTTATAGTCAAAATCATTAAAAAAAATTAAGTTTTACTTGCGTTGTACCGAATGTACTGTAGCAAATCAGAAGTCTGAATCAGCTTAACAACCAATCACAGCTAAGCTTGTATTAGTTTACCCCTTTGTTTCCGCTATGATTTTCGTTTAAAAATGCAATTTAAATCGATTTTTTTTCATAGATTTTGACTATGAAATGTGGTGTTTTTATTGTAAAAATGTAATCAGTTACAGGCAATCTAAGTTTCTGACAAAGATAAGTTATAATTTTATGTCTAGGCAACGTAATTTAATATTGTTTTTTCTTTTATGAGCATTGGAAATCTTTCAAAAATTCCATTATACATAAAATGCTATTTTGAAATGCCTAGAACTTTTTTGTTATTGAAGCTGAAGGCTTATAATTTGGGGTATTGGGTCTTCTTGTGGCAGTCTTTTAGCAGTTAAAGCGTATTATTTCTTGCAGGCATCCTTTAAAATAATTTGTATCAGGATGTGTCTGTTTTATTGATGTTGAGACTTTTAAAGAAGACAAAATAAAGAGATAATTTTAAACCTTTAGGAATAACAAATCCGCCAACTGTGATATCGCCCGTTGTCTGTCTGGGTGGGGCTATGGGTAGAACAGAAGCCAGCCTGCTGATTTCCATAACTGTGGCTTCTGTGTACGGTAGGTTGGGTTTATCCTCTGTTAAATCAAATAATAAATAATTTTCATCAAGGAATTAGAATAGGAATCCTATTACCTATATAAAGTAGCAAGCTTTTTTGTTTGTAGGTAAGGATCTTGCTATCCGCTGAACCGATGTGGTCTTCCTTTATATGGAAGATTCTTATAGGTCCCTAGATGGTTTTAAAATTTAGGCTCTAACATTTTTATAAAGAGTCCGAGTATGGTTTTAAGCTATTTTTCTGCCCTCCATTTTCCTTCCAATATAGAGCCTCTAGATGTTAGGGGAGGAGTCGCTAGTTCCTTATATTCCTTGTGTGTTTACCTGACTATTGAAATTGATACAACATTACTTTCCTTTTTCTAAGAAGCTTAGCTCCTCTTATGCAAATTCTTTTACTTGTTTAATGATAATTAAAGCTTATCAGCTTTTATTATTTGATTTTCCTAATGTAACAAAATCAAGTCCAGCATTGTTTATTTCATCATATACCTAAAATCAAATATGATGTCAAATATATGGAATAAAATCAAAAAATATATATACAGGGTGGGGCAAATAAGACCGGACAAATTCTAACTTCTAAACAAATAAACATAAAATCGTCAATTTTAAAGATTTTATTGAATTTTAAAAACTGGCAAGCAAAATAGGTATATGACTAGTAGATAATTCAATAAAATTGCCGCCAGCCTCAATCACCGCCTCTATCGGCCTCCTCAACCGCCGGCAGGTCCAGGTCAAAATGTACCTGTCAAAGCTGGCGTAGGTTTGCTTGATAGTGGCAATGAGGGAGGTCTTTGTGGTATGGGCACGTCTATTGGTGCATGCTTCATAGTAGCCCTAGGCCCAAAAGTCCATTGAATTAAGATCGGGCTGCTGGGAGGCCACATTTCCTTAGGAACATGAGTAACCGCCAAATTGACAAAATCCATGTTTTTGCTCTCATTTGGGCTAGGATTTAGCTACAGTGGACTTTAAGTACTCAAAATGCGTGTCTCGATGAGCTTAAGACACACACAAAATTTTGAGTCAAATTTCCAACTCCTTCCCTGTCGGGCCCTACTGTTTGTGATTTCTTAAGGCTCAAAATCTTGAAAAATCGATCTCATTTCGGCTAGGATTGAGCTAAAATGGATTTAAACACGGCAAAATGTGTGTCTCAATGAGCCTAAGACACCCACAAAATTTGGGGTCAAGATTCAAACTCCTTCCCTATCGGACCCTACGTTATGTGATTTTGAGCATTAACCACCGGCGCATTTGGAATCCGCTTGTTGAACATATGCGCGGCCAGCTCAGTGTACACGTCTATCTTCGTCCCAAATTTTTTTTGTGCTAAAAGGTCATTACCTAAGCTTTTTATAGTGTGGTCAAACGTCCTGATTGGTCAAGTAGTTTTGGCGCTATGGCCGTTTAAAGTTTGTCCGGTCTTATTTGCCCCACCCTGTATATATTTAACTAGTTGCTTTGCCCTTAGCCTCAAGGGGTGGGCGGGGGAAGTTAGAAAAATGGCCAACAAACCAACCAGAGACATTTATATAGCTTTTAGGAAAAACTATAACCAATTTTAACCAGTAATTTCTGAGATCTTTAGCTTGAGACAAAAATCCCTAACTACTTTGAATTATAGGATAGTGTAACTTTCGCGAATATTGGGTCTATCCATAAGTCATAAGTAAGTAATTGCGAAATTAATTTAGTCATTCCACTTTTTTTCTTCTTAAACAATTTTGAAATATCTAATGCATAAAAATTTTCAACACTGAACTTTGCTATTTTTCTCATCTATATACAAATGTTTGGAGCTTCTTCTTTGTGCGCTACTTATGAACACTATTGTTTTAGTTATTTAACCTGTTTTGCTACATGCGGGTGTAATGTGGAGTAAAGAATTCCGAATGCCAATGTTTTACTCATTGTTCCACTTCCACCTAGTTGGGTAAAATAATGGATATAGAATACGTGGATTTTGTGACAGGGTAATTTTTGTTGTCAATTTAGGTTGCTAATATAGTCCTCATATATTGGCCTGTAAGTTCCTCCGTGGTCAGGGAGGGGATGGGGTAGAAATAAGGGGGTGTAAGCGTTATATTACCCAGCTGGGAGAAACATTTTATCAGGGTATGCGAGAATCTCTCACAATATCTACGTTTTAAATATGGTTGAAATTAGTTAGCCCTACTCTTCAACATAAGATGCGCTATGCGTTCAATAAAGAGTAGCTTCACTAACTCCGCACATGTATGTCTTTGTTTATATTTTTCATTTTTGAGTCTATTCTTCCCCTTAGATTTTTTAGGTACCATTTTTGATCATCTATTTGAATATTCTTTTTGTTTAAAAACTTATATAATAACCTATTTGGCCTCTATCGACACATTTTATAACTTCTAGATTGACATGGGTGTCATGTGTGATGTGTCTATAGAATAATCTAGATATTACTAGACATCCAGACAGACATACATCCTGTTACTCTAGTAAGTTTAATCTTTAAATAGATTATAATACTCAATAATAATACAACTTTATACCTGTGAAAAAATCAATTAGTGTTACAATTAGTTGTTCATCTTCGTAATTTTTACTAGAATCCTAAAAATCATAATTAAATAATATGTTTTAAATGATTTAAAAAACAGGGATCTTAAGGGATAAGACAATGGCTCATCTCTAATGATAATAAATAAAATTCCCCTTCTATAATTAAAATTATTAATTGACAATATTGGACAATGCTAGTTTAAACCACCCAATCAATATGCTGCAAACCGAACCCTGATAAAAATTCATGGCTTACCTTATTTCTTTCACTTAGAAAATAATCAATATATCCTTTCATTTCAGATTCTTCAAATAATGCTGTTTCTTTAGTCACTGAAGAATAAAATAAGTTGATATTCATAATAAAGATTTTGGTGCATTCCATCATTCCACCCCTCTTTTATGAAATAAATTGATAATAAGGGGCGGGGGTAGTGTTTTACCCTAAGCATAACCCCCCTGCTTAGGGCCCTTACCCTGCTTGGCTACTTAGCATCCGAAACAACCTTACCTGACCTAAAGAAATACCAAAATCGAAAAGAAAAACCCCGCCTTCCTTCACTTATTTTGTTTTTTTTTTCTATCCAATTTAAATTTAATAAAAGTACCCAAAGTTTTAGGATACTAGTGTAGGTAGTTTAAAGTCCAATGCCCACTCCCTTCCTATCTTGCATCTTGCTTATAAACCTATGGAGTTCAGTAGGTTATTAGTTAATCACCTCACAGTGGTCTAAGGCCGGACATTTCGCCAAAAATCAACATTGGAATTTCTCAAAATTAATAATTTATTTTGAAAATATATACCCTATCTCATATAAAACCGAAGAGTTTTAGTCTATTCAACTACTGGTTGATGAATTATGAACTTTGAAACATGAAGGTTCAGGATTATTTTCACGTCATAAATTTTACCTTTTGAATTTTCACCATCTTTGGAAAAAAAAATTTTTTTCAGTGTTGCATTGATACAATGAAGTTTCTTCACCTATTTATATTCATAATATTGCATGATATATTAGGAAACTGGGGTTTTAGTTATATTTTTTACTTTTTTCATCAATTTTATAGTTGTTTTTAAAATTTTTTTAGGTCATTTCCTAAATATTTTTGCAATAAATTTTGGCAATAATTTTCAGTTTTTTAAGTTTTTGACCAAAAACCGGGCTCCGTAACATACCAAACCATATATTATTCTTAATATACAGGTATAATGTTATAGTTTGATGTTTAGTTGAGGTTGTTACGGGGCCCGGTTTATTTCAAATTTTAACTTTAACTTTATAGGGAAACTCTAAAATTGCAATAGATGAAAAAAAAATTTTTTGTTTATTCTTTTTTAATATTAATCTTAAGTGCATTTTAACTTATTTCTTCTCAATAACATAATATCATTAATGTTTTAATTTGTGTGTTTGTTATGTAAGATATCTTAAACAGATTTTCGAAAAATAATTTGATTTTTGTTAAACTAGTAGGTATAATATCAATAAAAAATGTCTTGTTACATTTATCAATTCAAGGGCCAATGCGATGCTCATACTCTAAAAGTAACGTGCCTAACAAAGCTGCAGCCTTTATTAACGTCTCTAGTATGATTACATTTTACACAAAATAAAAACTAGCAAACGCATTACCCTTTATGCTGTAGCCTCGGGTTTCAGCTTGACTAATGGATATAGAATATACGTGGATATTATGACAGAGAAAAATTGTTGTCAATTTAGCTTGCTAACATGTTACTCGTTTATTGGCTAGTTCATTTATCGAGTAGGAGATGGGATGCGGTAAATGAGGTGGATTAGGGGGTCATGTTATTTTAGTCCGCTGAGAGTTTCCCTTGCTAACATGGAAATCGTTTATTTGCCAGTTCATTTATCGAGTAGGAGATTGGATGGGGTAAAGGAGGGGGATGAGGGTATAGTTATTTCAGTCTGCTGCGAGTTTCCCTTTTTTTGAGAACATAAAAATATGGTGTAACATTCAAGTAATAGTATATCCAATGCTAGACTAAAACCATCTGGAAATTTTATTTTCGTCAAAGATATGGCATCTAAGGAACAAAGCCTCAGGCTTTTCAGTCATCGAATTGAATCATTTTCCTTCCCATTTAAGTACTATTGAATGAGTAATCTAAAGGGATTAGACAATGGATGATTAATTAATAATGATATTCATCCCTAATAATGATGAACAAAATTATCCCTTTTATTATTGGTAAAAAAAAATTTGGACACTTCTAGTTTGAAACCAACCAATCAATTTCAATAATAAGTTTTTGGGCTAACAAACAAGATAACGTGTTTATAAAACTTTGGGTACCAGTGTAATTTACGGTCGTATGTCCCCTTCCTCGTTGCAATTGCATGCTGTATGAAATATTCTTTTGGAGCCAAAAAGATTGTCTTCAAGTAACATAACCCTTTGTATTTATTTCGTGATTAGAAGCAACGACTTGGGTTACCACAAAAACAACATTTTTAGATAAATTCCTTTCCAATAAAATAATTTTTGCCAGTAACCTACCCTTGTTCTTTATTACTAAATTACATTAAGTATTATTAATTATCTAAGAGAAAATAACTTCGTAAAATAAGGGCGAAGAAACTTCAATTAGTTGTATCAAATGTATGTTGTACAAAGTTTGGTGATAGATCATTTACCTTTATATAATCATTTCTACAGTAATAATTACTCATGCTTCTAGGACTTCAGAAAAAATTTTAAAAATATGAAATTTTAGCTCAGTTTCAAAGTATTTTCTAGGCCAGTTGGCTTTTGTTTTTCTTCTCTAGATGCATATACGAGTTGTATTAGGTAATAATAAGGCGCACACTTTTTATTTTGAACGATTCTATCAACTACAAGCTGAGAAAATTTACTTTGAGTAGAGGTAGGTGAAATGTCCACCAAAAGGCCAAAATAGACCACTGTGCACCTCTTAGAAACTAAAAATAAGAATATCAACACAAAAACTTTAATATTTACCTAAATTTCTCATATGTCCTTTAAATATATCCATGTTCTTTTTAACATTATTATAAATAAAACTGAATGGTGGAATATATCTCAGCGGTCTCATAGCAACTTAACAAAAATATAAAAGTAGTAAAATATAATTTCATTAATTTCATAATGACCGAATTTTATTATTGTTGCAATGATTTTAAAGTGGAAAAGACAAACAAACAGCTGTGTTAAAAATCAGATGGAAAAAGTTTTCATTTGCATTTTGTAATCATTAAATTAAGCTGTTGAAAAGACAAAACCAAAACATAGGTATAAATGCAGTAAGGGTAAGTATTACATAAGCTTAAATCTACCCAATAAAATAATTTTAATAGCAAAGAAACAATCTTTAATTGCATTTAGTAAATCTGAAAGACAGTCTCTAGTTATAATGCCACTGCGAAACTAATAGTTTAAAAAATTATGAATAGGATTTTTAAATAATCTAACGTGTTTCAAAATTCTTACCTAAGGGGCCTATGGCACTTTCCATGGTAAACTAAAAATCAAAAGTTTGTTAATAATTAAACCTCGATATTGTTTTCAAAGCTAGTTCCATAGATTATTGTATTGGAAGTATAATAGTGTGATGCGTTTGTGAACTCGAACCTTTATCCTTTTGTTTTCCTTATCATTAATGTCAGTTTGGAAAGCGGTGAGATTCAAATGTTCATAATTGGACGCGGCATTCAAAACAATGCTTGCACATGGACCATAAACAAAGCGAGCGTAGCCATCTTTAATCTTTCTTTCAAAATGTGCGGATTATCTGCGTGATAAAAAACCATGTATAGTCAGAATTGTGGTGTTGTCCGTACTGAAAAATACCTTTGAGTGCTTCCCGGCTTTACAGGAACAAAAACTTCGGTAAGAATTCTTTCTTTAAGCATTTTTAATGGAATGGAGTGAATTTTAAAAGACGGCAAATTAATCTTTCATTTTTACTTAAAGGGCGAATATAGGTTTGATATAATATGAGCTTATTTCAAAGGTGCCATTATATAGATTATAAATAACTTAAGGATATTGACATATCTAATTGTATAAGTCTGTTTATAGCTTAAAACCTTTCTAACTCAAGATAATATTATGTAATAAGTGTGGTTCCCTAAGAACCCAATTACCCTAGCATCACACAAGGCTTCGTAGCAAGGTTGAATTAAAAAGCTTTCGTAAAGGATAGTCGTAATAACGTGGAAACTAATTAATCAGGGGTAAATATACCCATCTTCTACCTTAATACAAATTATATAAAGTAAAATATTTAAAAGTTTAAAAAAACATCAAATAATGTAAAAAGTAAAAAAAAATAATTGATAAAATTTTCTTGGAGGAAGAATGATTTCAAATCCCTGTTTTTTTAAGGTTCGTGTGAGTGTGTGTTAAAATTGCGTACATCAGGGTTTTTATATTTTCCAGAATTAACCAATGATCTTTGTACAGAAAATAAACTTTAAGACGTATTATTTACCCTAGTCAAAACTTTTACGCAAATTATTTCTATGCTTTTAAAAAATTGAATTAAAGAGTATATAATCTAAAATAATAAACATTTAAATTATCTTTTAAGGTGCGTGCCATTGTAATAGTCAATCAAACTTAAGCAAAATAGTCAAAAAAAAAGTCTTGTAAAGGGCTAAAATAAACCATTTGTCGTCAATCTCATTTATCATATGTTCAATTGAAACAGAAAATTGCAAAATCTACTTAAGGATTTTTTTGAATTTTTAAATTTGGCATAGATATTCTAAAAGTATGAAATGGCACCTTTCATATAAGCTCATATCATATCAAACCTATATTCGCCCTTTAAATCAGACCAAGTAATTAATTTATTTTTGTATCAGAATATTTTAATCGTAGTCTATAATGATTTTGTTTATGAATTTCAAACTCGTATTTATTTTTGATTAATTTTAAGCAAAAAGTAAACCCTAGCATTTTATATATCTTAAAATATAATTTCGAAGTCACGCAACCTCTCATAATGAATATTTACTTTATTAAAAAAAGACGATTGTTCCAAATAAGAAAAGATTTATTCTCTTTTACAAGATTTATTTTATCATGTGTTTAACATTTTAATATTTGATTATTAATTTTTTTATTTTCTATTTCAGCATGACAGTTTTCATACAATAAATTGTATTAGTAACTATGCTGGTTTTGTCTCTTGTGGGAAGTAGCAGGTTTCGTACGTCTGTACGTAAAGATCTGGTAAACGGCCAGCCAAATGCCGTTGTACCGAAACAATGAAAACGGTAAGAAGTCCAGTCAGCCAGTCAAAGCCAGTGACAGTTACCGTATGTGTTGAATGTGAATAAAATTCTACATGTGACTATAGTTGTAATCAGTGTTAACAAAAGTGAAAATGGCACCTAAAAAGACTAGGTATGAATTATTGTCGGGCAGATTGCCTATGGCAGTTGAAGTGATAACCGAAGAGTTAGACAGAGTGATGCAGGTAGTGCAGCGGTCTTCAACAGCTGGATGTGTTAATCCAAGATGATATTAACCTAAAGGATTTTTATAGTGACGTTATCATGGCACAAAAGAACTATAGCGAGTTAAAACTTACATTAAGTGCCATAGATGAGCTAAGAGCGATAAACAATGAGGTCTTAGTTCTTGGTGATGATCTTGCAGCTCACAAAAACAGTTTGCAACAACGTTGTATGCAAATAGTGAAAGTTATTAAAGGTGATTATATACCTTTACCAACTAAAATTATTAGTGATATGATTAAACTGATGGAGACGCTGGCAAAGGCTAAGCAAGAGCCTGTTACGCCAGTCTCGGGTGCCTCGGTAGATCCTATGCTGCCGTCATTTGGCGCCCAATCGTTTGCTGCCAGTCCGATGTTTTCGTCTCATGGGTACATGCCACGCCTAGACAAAAAACTCCTTCCCAGCTTTGATGGGCAAGAATCTTCTTATGCGCAATTTAAGGAGAATTTCCAGAAGCTTACTACTGGATATGAGCCCAGCTACCTGCAGATGGTGTTAAGTTGTGAACGAGTTATGAAGGATAAACCGTTGAGGCTGCAGTTGCAACAGATTGCCACGCATGCAGCGCAATGGACATATTTGGACCAATTGTTCAAATCCAGAACCAGACAGATGTTGTGTATATTCAACAGCTGGGACAAGAAAGGTAAATTGTCCGAGAGCGGCCAGATTGTTAGCGCTCTTGCCGAGTTCTCAGGTGCCATCAACCAGCTCGAGCAGATGACCAAGGCTGATGGTAAGGATGCAGTTTCTACAAGCCAATGGCTCACAGTTTTATTGTTGGAGATGTTATCTAAGAAACTGCCAAAAGAGTTTCAGGATAAGCTCGACCTTGCACTCGGGAGCATGGACGTGCCTAAGCTGCTGGATATACTAGAACAGCAGCGTGGCGCATTATTGATGCGTAGCAGCCACGGCTTGGACACGCCGTCCAAGAGGAAAGGTAATCCTGCCGCAGCTGCGGCCGCCGTAGGTAAACCTGGTACACCTAGCAAGTTCAAGAAGAAGCAGTCCTGTCCGTCAGACGGCTGCAGTGGAGATCATTTTTTGTTTAAATGTTCGAAGTTTACAACCATGTCTGTTCCAGAACGGAAAGATTTTGTGATGAAAATCGGCGGGTGCCTTTTATGTCTTAATAAAGGGCACCGCGCCTCAGAGTGTCCGCGTGCTGAGAAGCTTGGAGGCTGCAGGATCAACAATTGTGGACAGAAACACAACTCCCTCCTCCATGAGTCCGTCGCCCAGGTTTCAGCTGTGTATGAAGCGCCGTTTTTGGGTGAGAATAATTACATGTTGATGCTCCAGAAGTTGGACGCCCTGGATGTCTACAAGAGGAAGGTGCCTGTGTCTGGGATGTGGGACACAGGTGCCAACCTCACCATGGTTACGCAGTCTATTGCCAAGAAGTTGCAGTTGCCCTCTACTGGACGTGTAGCTACCATTTCAATGGCTGATGGCAAAGTTCAGTCATGCACAACAGTTAAACTCTGCCTGGTTGACCGTAACAAGAACAAGCATGTTATGGAAGCAGCTGTTGTGCACACAATTGGACATACAGATGGGCTGCGCAGCATGGACCCAGTCGCCTGTTTGATATGAGGCCACAAGATTTTTCATTGGTCAATGGACCACTTGATATTCTCCTCGGGCATGTCACGCCCACGACGTTCCCAGCGGCGGATAAACTCATCGGCGAGTCAAGATTATACCGCAGCATTTTTGGTACAGGTTTCCTTGTTGTTTCAGCCGATGGAAAGCCTGTTAGCAAGCCAGTTGTTTGTAAAGTTACTAAGTTGGAAGTTGCAGCTATGGACTTCCTATCGTCGGAGGCGTTAGGCGTGCAGCCGCCGCGGCTGTGCAGTGGATGCACGGGCTGCAGGCATTGCCTGGCACTTGCGTCAGGCAAGTCAGCCGTTGATCAGCGAAAACAGGATCTGATAAAAGAAGGTTTAACATTGGATCTTGTGAAGAAAGAGTGGACGGCAGCTTATCCATATCGGCTGCCAACACATACGCTGCCGAACAATTCGCGGCAGGCGTATAATATCGCGCTTCGTGATCGCCGGCGCATGATAAAAAACGGCGAATATGACGTGTTCGTGAAGGTGTTCAAGGAGGCGGTGTCCCGTGGGGTGTACGTCAAAGCCACGCCACAAGACTTAGCATTTGAAGGGCCAGTCTATTTTAATTCATTAGTGACGGCCTTCAAGGATAGTATTTCTACCCCCTTGAGAATCTGCGCAAATTCTAGCTTGACCTGCAATGGTACAAGTTTAAACCATATTATGATGGACGGCCCACCACCTACCTACACTTTGTTTCACAATCTTATTCGGTTCAGAAGTTACAAGTGTGCCTGTGTGTGTGATGTCTGTAAATTTTACAATTCTTTGGCGGCCACATATGAAGATTCGCAGCTGAAGAGAGTGTGGTTTGCAGAGGATGAACATGCCAACCCCGAAGTTTACTTGACCAAAAAAGTTAACTTCGGGGAGAAATTGGCAGGCGATTTCGCCGTCACAGCCCTGAGATTGACAGCACAGATTTTTGGAGGGCGCAGCCGCCAAGATGTTCATGATGTTTATGGATCTGAATACGTCAAGGGAGCAGAGGTAGTTGCGAAGCAGGACCTGTGGAGAAGTGAGCAACAACCTACCGGTTCCAAATTTGTACTGCATCAGGATGCTCCAGCTATCAAGCTGGAGCAGTGTACCTACATTGATGACCATACTGGCGGTCATAATAGCAAGCCAGAAGCCGTCAAAATGGTCGAAGAGTTGAAGGAAATGATTGAACCTGGCAACTTCAGCTTTAAATCAGTTATTTATTCTGGAGATGATGTTGATCCTGTTAAGGTACTGGGCATACAATGGGCCCCCAGAGAAGATGTTCTTACTTTACCTGCTCGGGTGAATCATGGCGCCAAGATAAAGGGCCGAAAATTGCTGGAGGACCTTGATCTGTTAGATTTATGGAGAGCCATGCCAGATTGTGTAACGAAGAGAGAGATTTGGCGGGTCGTACAGCAATTATATGACCCTCTTGGCCTTATGTGCCCACTACTCCTGAAGTCCAAGCTTATACTTCGGGAGGTTTGCATTAGTGGCGTATCATGGGATGAGCATGTGCCTGCCAAGCTGAGAGATGATTTTGTTGACAGTTTGGCCGACAGGGCTAAGCTTGGAGAAGTGCCATTTCAACGTTCTTTAGTTCCTGATGAGCCACTGGGGCTCCCAACCATCATTGGGTTTTCTGATGCTTCAAGTTCAGCCTACGCAGCCATCATCTACCTACGTTGGCCAACGGCCAGAGGCTTCGAAGTGATTTTATGCAGTGGCAAGAGTCGTGTGGCTCCTGTTAAGATTGAGTCCATTCCAAGACTTGAGTTGTTGTCATGTCTATTAATGGCGAGATTGGCGGACGCAATTGTCCGAGCCCTGCCCTTTGCAGTAGCAGGCAAGATGTTTTTTAGCGACAGCACTTGCGCTATATCGCAAATAGTGTCTGAATCAGTGATGTTAAACATATTTAACAGTCATCGTGTGAGTGAGATCCAACAGCTGACCAGCCCAGAGGATTGGCGCTGGCTTCCTACAGATCAGAACATTGCAGATCTTGCCACCAGAGGTGCCTGTACCATTCAAGATGTTTCACCAGGATCCAGGTATCAGGATGGGCCTGAATGGCTGCGCCTGGAGCAGGACCAGTGGCCTGTAAAGACGGCGGGTGAAGTAAATCACCCCATACCAGAGGCTGAGATGAATCAGCGCATGGTCCGATTGAAGTGTATGGCCGTCCAGGTAGTTGATACTGATTTCTGGAGAACTTTAGCACGACGTACCTACAGGCAGGCACGTAAAACTATGCAGGCGGTGATCAGAGCTGCCAACTGTTTTAAGTTGTTGCTTGTTAAGAAACGAGTTCCGGCCAGGCAAGAGCCGATGAATGATTCGGTTCCAGCCGGACAAGAGCCGACGGGAGTTTCGGTTCCGGCTGGACAAGAGCCGATCAGTGTTGCGGTTCCAGCTGGACAAGAGCCGACGGGAGTTTCGGTTCCAGCTGGACAAGAGCCGCTAGTTGATTCCAAGTTTTATAGCAATCACACTTTTTCAATTACCTACCTAGATGTGGTGTGTGATTTATTCCTGGCATCATACAACCAGGAGAAGGAGATGGTTATGGAGGCTGAAGGTAAATATGATAGTCTTCAACCTTATTATCACGAGACTGAGGTGTACTGGCCTATCGTTGGTAATAATGGCTATTATCCTGTTCGTAAATTCAGAGTCCTCAAGATGCGTTCCCGTGGAGATGAGGCCTTGGAGGCAGCAGCCGAGGGGAAGAGAAAGCTGTTCAAGGATTCCCCTGGCCTTATTTTGATTGATCGTCACAATAACTTGGCCAGACTGTTCCTACAGCAGGCCCACGATGAACTTGGCCATGCCGGTCATAGAAAGACTTTGGTACAGAGTCGCAGGTATGCTTGGATATCACGTGGCCGCCAGGAAGCTATGAAGGTTGTCAAGTCATGTTCCAGTTGTTGTCTAGAGTATGCACGTCGTTCAGCCCCAACTATGGCAGACGTCCTGCCAGACAGGTTAGAATCTTCAGTTCCATTCTTCCATGTTCACCTTGACCTTGCTGGCCCGATGGAAGTTACAAGGCCTGGAGTCCGCACCAGGAAGAATCCAGCCAAGTACAAGGTTTGGTTGCTAATTGTTTGTTGTCGTTTTACACAAGCAGTGTTCATTGATGTTCTGCTGGATTACAGTACTGAGGCTGTCATTATTGGCCTCAGAAAGCTTCAAGCATTCTACAACATGCCCAGAGTCGTGACTACTGATCGCGGCACCAATTTTCTTGGCTCGAAAAGAATACTTGATGAAGTTATGAAGAAATCTGATGTGAGTTTTGAGTGGCACCTTGTACCGACTGGCGCTCATTCGTATGTAGGAAGTGTTGAGCGCCAGGTCGCCATGGTCAAGCGTGTCCTCAATAAGAAGTTGTGTGGAGCTGTTGTCAATCACAACGAGTTGTTGCTGCTGACTGCTGAAACTGCTAGAGTTTTAAACTCTAAACCCTTGAGCTATGCTACACAAGGGAATGATGTTAATACATGGAGAATCATTTCTCCTGCTGATTTGTTGGGTGGCAGAGCTAACGACGGGATTTGCTCGTTCGAGACCGGTTCCAGAGATCGAATTACACGCCGTTTAAGCCATCTGGAGGAGCTGACTAGACAGTTCCATGAAGTCTACAAGCAGCAGCTGCTGCCTGAGCTATTGCGCACGGTAAAGTGGAGGCGCAATCAAGTTCCGCTAAGCGTTGGAGATGTCGTTCTTGTTGACGGGTGCACCAACTTGGTTAAGAAGTATCGCCTAGGCAGAGTTCAAGACGTACGAGGCGGTGGCCGTACAGTTGTAGCCCGTTTCAAATTGTCCGATGATGTTGAAGCCACGGATAACGAGATTTCTTCAAGACGATTGTTGAAAGTAAACCTACCCCAAGATGATTCCCAAGACGATTAAGTATTTTTATTAGTATCGTTCTTATCGCGTATTTTTTAAACTTTCAACAATTGCATATTTTTAAATTTATAATTGACGCAAATTTCCTTACAAATTCGTTTAAAATTATAAATGAGCTCAAAATTTTATTTCCAATGCATAAAACTAAAGTTTTCTATTCGAATACATAAGTTTTCTTTACGGATTTATTTGATCGGGACCTGGGATTTTTCGCGTAAAAAATCTTAGGTACGTATTTTTTTTAATTTTGGATGCGAAGCATTATTGTCGTTTCTTGTTTAACAGACGTGAAATATGATATATACAGATAAGAATAGAAATGAAACACATTTGATCATTTTAAAAAAATATCTTTTTATATTACAAGCATTATAAATAATTTAATATTAACTATATATTAAGATTATTATATTTTAATTTCGTTCTGAAGATTACCTAAAAACAAAAAAGCAGTAATTTTATGAACATAGCAGATGCACTTAGATTTGTTTTGAAGAATTTAGCCTAATAAGACCGCTATAAAAAGCGTACGAGCTCTGTTTCCTCGGCTGCACTCTTTACATAACGGCAAAACTAAAGCTTAAGAAATATTTGATGATTTCAAAAAGATTCTTTTGTAGTTTCTTTGATTCCTTCTTTATTTGAAGATTTTAACTTTGGAACATTTTTCATTCTATCTTTTTCAGAAATGTTCGTGAATTGAGCCCCGCGCCAGGAATCCTGTTCACGGTTACACAAAAAAGAAACAAAACATAACCATAAACAGGACTCGTCGCACGTGGCATTATTATAATTGTAGTGCGTCGGTTTGATCTGCAAGCTTTCGAGGTTCAGGTTGAACTGAGGCCCCAATTGCTCTTAATTTTAAAAGACTGTATAAATAAGTACACAGAAAAGCTTATTATCTATTCAGCCAAAGAGAAATTGCCAAATAAACACTTTTTGAGACTTTTCTTTTACTTTGAGCTTAATTTAAAATTCGCATATGCAAAAATGCAATTTTACTTTCATTTTGATGTTTTATTGATGAATTAATACAGTTCTTTTATATGTTCTTAGATATAAGGATATTTTATTTTGATGATATGTTTATATTAAGGATAATTTTACTTTATTTGATTATTCTGTTTATCTAGATTTAAGGATTGTTTCTTATCTATCTTTTACATAAAGATTTGATCGAAGAAAGATTTACGTATGCATTTTCACTTTTCTTTAGCAAAAAATATTTGTTTGAAAAGAAGTTTTTTAAGTAATTATTCTTCTTTTATTAAAAAGTTTGAATGAATTATTTGATGATTAATGCAGATTATGTTTAGCATTAAGTTTATTTTAATATTAAGAATATTATTATTATCATTATTATTGATTAGGCACCTAATTAAAGTTTGGGTACTTATTTAAATTATTATTATGTATTGCATTACATGGTCTAACAATTTCAAATAACCATTTGTTTATTTCGAAAAATTGTGAGGCAATGAGAATAAGTGTTATGAGTGAGTAGTGAATGTGTAAGCTTTCAATGAAGAATGTTTTATTTCCTATTCCTTTATTCCTACATTTTTGTGGAATTGTGTCATTTGTGTTAGTGCGAGTATTCGTGAATATTACTACTAGCAGATTTGAGGCCAAAGGGCCAAAATTTAAAACTCTTGTAATTTATGTGGTTTTGAATTGTGACTTTTGTGGACATTGTCTGCACACAAAGTTGAAAATTTGAATAGTGTGGTGTTCGATTCCCCACTTTCAGGCGGGTGTGTATTGGAAGTATAATAGTGTGATGCGTTTGTGAACTCGAACCTTTATCCTTTTGTTTTCCTTATCATTAATGTCAGTTTGGAAAGCGGTGAGATTCAAATGTTCATAATTGGACGCGGCATTCAAAACAATGCTTGCGCATGGACCATAAACAAAGCGAGCGTAGCCATCTTTAATCTTTCTTTCAAAATGTGCGGATTATCTGCGTGATAAAAAACCATGTATAGTCAGAATTGTGGTGTTGTCCGTACTGAAAAATACCTTTGAGTGCTTCCCGGCTTTACAGGAACAAAAACTTCGGTAAGAATTCTTTCTTTAAGCATTTTTAATGGAATGGAGTGAATTTTAAAAGATGGCAAATTAATCTTTCATTTTTACTTAAATCAGACCAAGTAATTAATTTATTTTTGTATCAGAATATTTAATTCGTAGTCTATAATGATTTTGTTTGTGAATTTCAAACTCGTATTTATTTTTGATTAATTTTAAGCAAAAAGTAAACCCTAGCATTTTATATATCTTAAAATATAATTTCGAAGTCACGCAACCTCTCATAATGAATATTTACTTTATTAAAAAAAGACGATTGTTCCTAATAAGAAAAGATTTATTCTCTTTTACAAGATTTATTTTATCATGTGTTTAACATTTTAATATTTGATTATTAATTTTGTTATTTTCTATTTCAGCATGACCGTTTTCATACAATAAATTGTATTAGTAACTATGCTGGTTTTGTCTCTTGTGGGAAGTAGCAGGTTTCGTACGTCTGTACGTAAAGATCTGGTAAACGGCCAGCCAAATGCCGTTGTACCGAAACAATTATATATTTTTTCTTTTGGTAAGGGTGATCTATTTTCTCTCAGAGGTGGTGTCAAAACCAGTTCTAATCCAGATGAATCAGATTATACTAATATCTCTTTACCTTATCTATCATTTGAATTTGTTCTTTTAATTTCTCATCCTCATAATCAAACCTAGTGTAGAAAAAGCAAATGCAGTATATTCATGGACTAAAATCATATAAGGGTTTCGAATTAAGCTCTATTAAACCATTAATTTTAAATAAAAAAAAAGAATAAGTAATAAATAAACAAAACAAGGATGACAACATCCATAAAAGCAAAGCTCTGAAACAATAGGACAAACGAACATTAACACTTGTAGAGTGTCAGAACTGAATAATCAGAATAAAATGTATGAAATTAAAACACATTGAAAGTAAATTTGTTAAAAAACTGCTTAAATACAGGATAATGTTTAATTACATTTTTAGGACTTGATTATAGAGATTCTTCGCTTATAGTATTTTACTTTGTTGTCCTTAGAAATCAGTATTTTTTGCCTTAATTGGAAATTGAAAAAAGTTACCTTTCTGTCCCTTTATGTAATATACTTAAAGATTTACCTTGTTGAGTTAACTAGACCCCATATAATGTTTAAACATGGCAGATCGAAAAATGCATCCATTTCAACCAAGCTTCCCTAAAAATATGAAAGAGTGATCAATTGAAATAAATCCAATAATCGTTTGATTTTGTTACACTTGTCCTCGGATAGGAAAATAAAATAGGTTGAATTTCAGTTTTGTCCACAGGCCTATGCAATCAATAAATGGATTTATTGGCTTTTTAGAAAAAACTTTTAAACATGATTTGTTTAAGATAATAATTATATCCATCCAACAAAGTGATTAATGTACTTTTGCCTTTTATAGCATTCGATGGTATTTTTTCAGTGATCTTCTTTTACAAATTGAACTTAACAAAACATTTACTAGGTAGTAAATCGACAACAAAATCAGTTACAATTTTTATTTTTTTTACATAAAAACCGAGCTTATTTTTTATTGCACTTTAGTTAACAAAAAAAACTAGTTTATTCACAAAAAAAAAGTTTTTAACCCCACTGTTGGAAGGCACGCTTTTCCTCAACAGTTTAGCGGATTTAAAACCAACACGCATCAAGCGGCCAATGGATCCTATAAATATACACATTTGCTGAATCAAAACTGGTTTTACCTAAATTGTATCTGCTCCTTCTTCGTGTCTATAGTATTTCAAAGATTTTTAATAAAAATATGTGATTATTTGACTTTAAAATAACCTTTAATCCCTTTAATCAAAAATCATCTTATAGTTTAAAGCTTGTAAATATAATTTTGTCATATTTGTTGAGGCTTTAAAACAATATTTTTATAGACATTTCAACACTGCATATTTAGGATGTATAACAGTGGTTATTTTATGCATTATTAGTTATATAAAAAGCACTAATCCTAATTGATTAGATACTTAGTCGTTTATTACACAAAAGTCTATCTTTTCTGTTCTAAACCATTTTAAATTTTATATGGATAAAATTTTGATAAAATGAAACAGTAAGTAGGTTAATATATGACACGAAAGGTTCATTTAAAAACATTACTTTAAAAGACATACTTGAATACACTTCATTTACAATTTTATTACTTAATAGTTACTAGGTAAAGTAAATGTTTTTTGATTTTAATTGCATTAAAGTTGACAAAAATTTGATAATGATCATCTGATATGTTTTGTATGTAAACAGTATGTATTTTATCTGTAGCTTAAGATTTCGATAGCTGATTTAGTTCTACACTCTAGGAAAGCTTCACGTACATAGGACCCAGGATGGGTTCAGGCTATTTGATTTTTAGATTTAAGTCTCTGAATGATTTTATGCCTTACCCCTTAGAAAACAGACCAACTAGATGCTAGGGGCACAATCGCTAGGGTTATATAATATATATAGTATATTTTAATTTAACATCAAATTAATGTCTGGTGTTTTAAAGATTATTTAGCAATTGAAAACAATTTTTATTTAATTTTGTATCTTATTTAAGACATGGCAAAACCTTTTTCAAATGTGATCATAATCTACATAGGTCAAAGATTTTGGTCGTTGTGGATCTATAATTATAATTTAAAAAAAACATGACTTTTTCTCATGCTTGATTTTAATAGTAAAGCTTTTCTTTATTAAGGGTTGGTCTGTCTGTCCATAACGGATAGCTCTTATCATTAATTTAGGCCTTTTATAATTGTCCTATTGATTTCATACTTGGCATGGTTATTCCTTTAGTAGTAAGGTACGATTTAGAAAGCATAGCAATTCTACAAAAAGTTTTAAACCTTTTTGTAATAAGTACTACAACAAGGTACAGCGTTATAAACGAGGCACATCTATAATAAAGTCCTAAAAATGTAGGAATGTCCTTATACAGTATGTTGTATTTCGCAACAAATTTACTTAATAGTAAAACTATTTAATGTATAATGAACTATTCAGTTTTTAACTAATTAGACTATACTTATTAATAACTTTCCTTTGATATAATCAATTAAATGCCTAATTTCTTCAACAATCTATTGTTTATGTGTTTAATAACTTATACTATTGTGTCTTTCATACAAAATTTGAGTGTTAAATTGCTTATTGTTTCTATATAAACAAGGATGAAAACATCCATAAAACCAATCTATGAAACCGTAGGACAAACGAACATTATTAATTGTAAAGTTTCAGAACTAAATAATCAGAATATAAATTTATTAAAGTCTAAACAAAACTATGAGTAAATTTTTTAAAAACTGTTTAAATACAAGTTAATGTTTAAGGACATAATTACATTTTTAGGACTTGATAAAGAGATGCATCGCTTATAACATTGTACTTTGTTGTCCTAGGAATCAGTATCCCAAAATTCAGTTCAATCGGATAATTTACCACATAAAAATATGTTGTTTTAAAATTTTTAAAAATCAACAGTTTAAATTTGGCGTTCGGAAATTCTGGTAACGATTTAAGAGTAGCTACACTTTCTAAGTCGTACCTAAATACTACAGGAATAACCTTGCAAAGTTTAAAATCGATAGGAAAATTCTAAATTAACGGAAAAAAGCTAACCGTTCCACTAAAAAAGCTAACAATTCCACCTTCAAATCTAACTTTTACTGACGGACAGACGGACGGACCGACCCAAATTATAGAAAAGCTTCGCTTTTAATAACAGTAGATATGTTGTAAATAAATTCTGTCAGTATTTTTAAAAGCGAAGCTTTTCTATAATTAGGGTCAATCCGTCCGTACGTCCTTCACAAACGGATAGCTTTTTTCGTTAGTTTAGGCATGTTAGAGATGTCATTTCGATTTCAAACTTTGCATTGTGATTCCTTTAGTAATTAGGTACGATTTAGAAAGCATAGCAACTCTATAATCATTACAAGAATGTCCGTACATCCATTTTACATTTTACTTTACTTTACAACAAATTTTTATGTGATCTAATCATCCGATTTATCTGATTTTTGGATTCCTGGGACAACAAAGTATAATGTTATAAGCAACTCTATAATCAAGTCATAAAAATGTAAGTATGTCCATAAACATTATCCTGAATCAAGCAGTTTTCAACAAATTTACTTACAATTTTGCTTCGACTCTTATACATTTATATTCTGATTATTCAATTCTGACACTATATAAGTGTTAATGTCCGTTTGTCCTACCGTTTCAGTGCTTCGATTTTATGGATGTTGTCATAATTGTTTAGTTAAATAATATGTTGATTTTTCATTACTGTTTTTACTTTCTTAGTTTAAGATTTCAAGGTAATTTGAAGAAAAAAAGCATTTTTTAAAACCAGAAGGTACCGCCGTCGACAATTTCATGAGTTATAATTAATCTACAAAAAAAAGTTTTTAAAACTACTACTGCTTTCATGTGTTAGAGGTAATATACATTTTACATCAAAGGCTATTTTAAAGTCAAATTATCACACATTTTTAGTCAAATTCTTAAAAATTCCATAATCCGGAAGAAGGAGCAGATACAATTTAGCTAAAACCAGTTTTGATTTTGCAAATATGTCTATTTATAGAATCCATTGACCGCTTGTTGCGTGTTGGTCTTAAATCCGTTAAACTGTTGAGGAAAAGTGTGAAGGTGCTTAAGATTTATTTCTCTCGTACGTGCATTCACCCCTTTTATAATAATTCCAGAAAGGCTTCGAAGCCGAATAATAGCTACTGGATTGGAATCGGTTCTCATACATACTGAAAAAATCATGTATATATTCGTATTATTAATCTTATACATTTTAATATCCGCGGAAAGATGTCTATAACGATGCGATAAATAGCTTTATAGTATAATATAATATTATTTTACCTTAGTATTAATAAGATTGTTCATGTATTGAAGCATATTTTTAGTTTCTTCCAACATTTTATCTTCCAATGACGACTTTCCAACTCCTAACTAAAACATGGAATAGTTATTTCTCGCATCGTATTATAAACAGCTTTCCGCGGATATAGAATGTACAATTATAAGATTAGCCGGTGCCTTCGGCTAAAATAACTGGTTTTAATCTTATAATTGTACATTTTTATATTCGTAGAAAACTGGATATAATACGATGCTAGGCATAGTTTTTTCGTGTGGATGAGAACCGGTTCCTATCCACTGGATTCGAATGAATACGAGAAAAAGATATAACTCATAGAGCAGATGTTCAGTTGTCATAAAAAAGATTAAAGAACTCAAGAAAAATCACGAAACCTTTAAAAAAAGATTTTATTTCTTTTGAAGTTTGACTGATAAACAAACGGACAAAACAATGTAAAGAATAGATGCCCTTAGGGCATAGGAATTTTAATTACAAATCTCTATCTTCTATATCAGCAGAGAAAATCACAATTCCCTCAAATCGTTACGGACTGACTGAAAGACATAAAAATTATAAAGTAGCTTTGCTAATAAAATTAAACAAGGATGACAACATTAATACGTTGCAAAGCATAGGAATAAAAATTATTTATAACAGAATAGACTAAAGTTTTCTCAAAAAAGTTAGATATTATTGAGATTTTTTTTATCGAAAATTTTAAGATCCCATTATTATTTCTTCAACAAACAGGGCTAATTTTTTAAAGTGAGGGGTTGATTCTATTTATGTGTTACCTGTCTCAATGTTTTAACTCCAAATTTTCTTTGCTCCCTCCAGAGTTCGCCATCAGGAAAGATTATGCCAAGCGGACGGTCAAACGAATAGATCTCATCAAATGTCTAAATGCAATAAAAAATAGATAATGATCCAGCCGAAAAAAGAAATTAAAATCCGATGATAAACAAAAAAAATATGTAAAACCTGCAGGGCCTATCCAGACTGCAGGGCTACCCAGTTTCCAAAATAACCTAACCTTGCCTGACCTAAAGTAATAAACAAACAAAAAACTAATCTCCCTTATTTTTAAATTACTTCAAATAATGCAAGGGAGTTGATTTTACTCCTACCTTTGATGGAAGATGTGAAACTGAGTTCTCCGACATTGAAAATTCTTGAATCTCCTGGAAAAAAATAATATTTGAGTAGCTTTTTAGAAATCAAATGGACGTGGGCAAGTGTTGTCCGCTTTTTTGGAGGATCAGATAAATTTCTGTTAAAATAAGGATGACAATAACCATAAAAGTGAAGCTCTGAAATGGTAGGACAAACTCTTAATAATTACTCTTGTAGTGTTAGAACTGAGTAAGCAAATTATTTATGTAGGAAAAAATTGTATATGATTTTGCTGCAAATCTGTTAAATACAGGGTACTGTTTCCATTTTTAGGACTTGATTATAGAGATGCTTGGCTTATAATATTGTAATGTGATGTCCTAGGAATTAGTATTCCAAAAATTAGATATATAGGATAATTATATCACATAAAAAGTTAAAGTCAAAAAGGTTAAATCAACCTGATTGAAATGAACGTACGGATATTCTAATATTGAGTCACACAAATGACTGATTGTCAAGATACCTTAAATCCTGATAAAATAATCCATTGCTGTAAACCTAATCCAACCTAAAATATCAAAACTAGTCAAAATTCAAAACGATTAAATTAACTAAAAATGAGGATGTGCATAAAAACTATTTGGGCAGGGGGGGGGGGGGGTTACTTGAGAACCATCAGAGGGTGTGCTAATTTCGGATTTAAGCTTCTGTAGGACAAAAGTTACAATGAAGAATATTGGTGATCCCCGCTCTCAACATTCGCCGCCGTTTTCCGCAACTGTCAATTTTTTTTTTCATTTCTCGCCAAATTAGGCGATTTGAAATCATGTGAGACCATGTTTTTTTTTCTTCAAAAATGTTTTTTTGCACAACCCCTTTGTCATTCGAATTTCGTCAAATCTGAAAAGTACTTTTAAAATATCCAAAAGCTTTCTAGAATAATGCTTTAAATTAGGGATGACAAAATCCATAAGTAGTGAAGACTTAAGAAAGAACAGCCAGACAGATGGAAGGAAAAAAGGACGAACAGACATTTCGAACTGTAGAGTAGCTTCGCTACTAAAAATATATAACACCTTCATAACATTTCCATATTTAACAGATAACTTGTACATTGCTCTGTAGGGGTATGATAACATTCTAATGAAATAAATAGCAGTCAAACTATTTGGATTATTGTAAGCTTTTTATAGAAAACTATAATTTTCTCAGCTGCTATTATAAATAGACAGTTGATCTTTTTTATCAAGTTTTCTCAAACTGTAATTAGCTTATAAGAATAATACTACTATACTATTTATTTTGTCTGTCTATAATGTTAATTGACAAATGATTTGTAATTTTCTTGGCATGGTATCAAAATTGACTTCGAAAATTTTCGTGCATGGGATTCTCCTGATTAATGAGCCTCTATATTATATTACACTGTCCGTCTGTTTGTCCAACTTATATGTGATCGCTATTAATAAATGATTTCTTCTTTGACAATTAATAAAAAAAAATGCCACATTTAAAGGGCACAGCATAAACTAAACCAAAAACAAGCAGCTAAAAACAGTAAAAATAACTAGTTTACTTACACTTTGCTCGCCTGTCTTAAAATACCTGAAAGATTAAGACAGACAAGCTCAAATTAAAAAGTAGCTCCACTACTGGCAAGATAAAATAGATACACAATTTACAAAATTAAAAAAGGAGCGTAGCATTTCACTGACTGCTATTATATTCCTTGGTTCATATAACATGATGAAAGGTGCTGAGCCCGCCAGAGGTAGGAACCACGGTCCAGGAATTTTACCTGAATTATGTCAGAAATAGTTAACAAGAGCAAAACAGGGTGCGCCCCTAGCATACAGAGGATCAGTATTTGATGTAGGACACACTGTGCGCGAACCTTACCAATCTACACACTTCCAATCTCCGTGTGCATCTGAATCCTAACTTATAAGGATCAAGTCTACAAAATTACATTCACAGGATGTATTTTAAGGGGGAGGGAGGGGTAAGGAATAGTTATTTCTCGTATTGTATTATAAACGGCTTTCCGCGGATATAGAATGTACAATTATAAGATTAAAACTAGTTTTTTTAGCCCCGGGGTGCCGGAGGCACCGGCTAAAAAAAACTGGTTTTAATCTTATGATTGTACATTTCTATATTCGTAGAAAACTGGATATAATACGATGCTAGACATTGTTTTTTCGTATGGATGAGAACCGGTTCCTATCCACCGGATTCGAATGAGTACGAGAAATGTCTTTATCACATGTCAAGACTTTAATCTAGAAATAAAATCTTAAAAGTTTCGAGATCTAAACAGAGAAATAATAAAACTTATTCTTTACAAAACTACTGGCTATTTGATTCTTTGCTTTGCAGTGCAGTGGTTGGAATTAAATGGCCTAAAACCGAAAAAGTTAAATAAGATCTTTGGCGTTCTACTTTTTATCTCCCATAGTCCCTACAAAAAGATCAGGTATTCTAGATAGCTAAGACTTAACTTTGAACCTTTATTTTATTTTTACACCTTTGACAGTAAAAGACGATATTTTGGAGATCTTAGCAGAGTGACAAACAAACATCCCACTACTTCAGAAAACATATGTTTACCTGTATTATACTTTATCAACCATACTATAAAAACAAACAAAACTATAATGAATATAAACATTTTAAAAATCTGATGAAAAAATTTATATTTTGTTTTAACCTCAAAGATTAATACATGCAAAGAATTATTACAGACAAACAATAATTTGATTATGTTAACTTTTTTTTGTAAGTTCTAACTTTGGTTCATGTAAATAAGTTAATAAGCCAATTCACTAGTTTTTTACTTCTATGTGATGATTTCTCATGTTGATTACGACAAGGCTCGAACCAGTTACCTCTTCTAATGACAACTAGCGGACCAATATCACAGTCATGTTTTATCTTATTACAACAAAATAAGGACAAAATTTGTCCGCAGTAGGGCAGCACTATATGTTTTGAAATATAAAAGCAAGTATTGATATCTTCATAAGATTAGCACATCGGTAAATAAGCCATATACCTATAAAATTATAAAAATGTAGTAAGTATTTCAGTTTTTTACTTTTCAGAAAATTTTTATGTATACCATGGAATAGTTTTAGGCCATTTTTCCACTGAAATGTAGAAAAAAAGCCCCTACAGTTTAGGGGCAACGCCATTAGTTGTAAATTCATTACCAAATACTTTATTTACGGTATTTTTTTCTAGGCATGTTTCTCATTTTAACTCATGTTTACGTAATTTACAACGTACAATAAGAAATAAATGAAATGAACTGCTCACATAGTAACTGGTCTAAAGTTTAAACGCAACTAAAAGAAACCAAAATATTTTAACATACACTTCCCCTTTCTTCCAATGCCCTCTTACGACTCCCAGTTTTGGTGTTTCTATAAAACTTCTAAATATCTAAATCGCAACTTTAGCGTAATGTGTCCATAAAGAGAGGGTTAAGTTTCTGGTAAAATCCGTAAAGGTTATGTGTTATAAGTTAAAAACAGTAGTAGAACGATGAAAATTTATGTTAACTTAATTTTTTTTTGTCTTTAGTTCTTTTCAATAAGAAATACACATATTTAGTGAATATTATCGTTCTACTACTATTTTAAAGCCTTAAAACTCACACCTTTACGGATTCTACCAGAAACCTACCCCTCTCTTGTTTTAGTAGATACCAAGACGTTGTAATTTACATGAAAGAAAGCCATATAAATCCTAAAAATATATTTATATTTTTCTCATTATAAGCCAAATCGAAATAGATTTTAATAGACCAAAACCTGACCGGACTTACAATATATTTATTATCTCCTTCAAATTTTTGGACTCATGGTTCAGACGTATTTTAAATGTTTCTGGACACACATACATATAGCTATGAAAGTTTTAAATATTTGCTGTTTTGTAAGCAAATCTACTAAATTTCGTATACAATAACACCTCACTTTAAAGCTATACAATATTTCAATCCGTTCTATGTTCATATAGCAGCGAAGCTTTTACATTTAAGAAATAAGACATCTTCTTAAATAAATTAACAAATATTATAGCTATTGTCCTATCCTGTTATCTCAATAGTAAGTTTTTTTGTTTGTTAGAATCTCGCTAACCAATGAACCAATTGAGATTTCCATTTTAGAGGAACTTTGCATAGCTCCTGAGTTGGTTTTACGCTATTTTATTTTTGAATTTAATTCTTTGGATAGTTTTAGGGTGTTTTATTTTTTATGTTAACTCTATGATGAGTTTTAGTCCATTTTTAACCTTCTTCCCGCTCCGAAAATAGAACCCTTAAATACTGTTGGCGCTTGTAACTTTGTAACTAAAAAGGGTTTAAAATAGTTCATGTTACAGAGCTGCTAAACTCTACATGTCGTATCATTTAGTGTAATATAAGCCATACGATGGGACGTACTATGGTTTCTACATAGAATGTAAGTACTTTGTTCAATTTATACATAGCAAGTCAGGATCTAAAGGGATAAGACAATGACCAAAAAATTATGTACTACAGAAAATCAACCCTTATGTAGATTAAAAATTAGTGGTAGAAACGTTTGAACATTCAACTTGATAAACCAACCAATCAAAATTCAATAAAGTCCCCAAAGTTGTTCACCCAACGAATAAGAAAACGTTATTATAAAACTTTGGGGACTAGTGCAATAAACATCCCATTGTCCCCTCTCTCTCTGACCTAACACATATATGATACTAGAGGCGGCGTTCTTAAATTATCCCGCTATTGGCTAGATTGAATATTAATATTTTTCTTCCATTGTCCTATCCCTGAATATTAATCTTTTTCTTCCATTGTCCTATCCCGGAATATTTATCTTTTTCTTCTATTTTCCAATCCCTGAATTTCAACCTTTTTCTTCCAATATTTTAGGATCCTAGTATTTTTTTTGTTTCAAATTATCGTCCTGAAAGGGTTAAAATGTTTAGTTTAATATCTGAACACATTACGGACGCGTCACTAGTATCAAATTATTTTAAAACTAAGTTTTCTTTGATTTGATATATAGATCTGTCATGGATATTGATACAATAAAGCAAGCCGTTTTTGTAAAAATCTGTCAGAAATAATTTATAAGGTAAAAAACATAAAAAGTAGTCGCTCATATAGGCAGTGTGGCCACAACCAAAAAAATACTGATACTGAAGAAAAAAAAGGAAATACTGAAAATACTGAATCCTAAAATAAGAAAAAATACTGAAAATACTGAAGAAAAAAAAGGAAATACTGAAAATACTGAATCCTAAAATAAGAAAAAATACTGAAATACTGAACAAAAAAATACAAATACTGAATAAGTATTTTTTTATATGATTCCTCATTTCAAAATTTCATATATCATACCTTTATAATTTTTTGCCTCTTAGATTTTCTTGCACCAATTAAGCAGAAAATGACTGATAAATATTTTAAATGATTACAAAACTTAAATACTTTTTAGTTAATTTAAGAGCATGCTAAAAAACTTTGCCTTTAATAATCATGCAAAGTACTCACCTTAGATTATTCATTCTATTAATAGACAAAAAAAATATCTGAAAAAAAGGTACTACGTCAAACACTAGATACGTCAAACAGTAGATGCGACAAACGCTAGACAGACAAACAGTAGATGCGTCAAGCGCTAGACAGACAAACAATAGATGCGTCAAACACTAGACTACGACAAACAGTAGAATGTTTAATTTCGCGACAAACAGTAGAATTTTTAAAGTGCGACAAACACTAGAAGCGACATACGCTAGAATTTAAACTTAAAAAAGTATTCAAAGATTTTTTCGTTCATGAACACTAAATTTATATTACTATCAATGCAGGGATCTAAAGGGATAAGATAATGGCCGAAAATGTACATCCCCTATAGCATAAAATTAGTGGTTAAAACGTTTGAACACTCAACTTATTAACCAACCAATCAAATTCATTAAAGTGCCAAAAGTTGCTTAGCCAACGAATAAGAAAACTTTCTTATAAAACTTTTGACCCCCCCATCAACCTCATTTTTTATTTCAGTATATTTTAAAATATTATTTTTTGGGGGGAGGAGTAATTTCTTCTAGGGGCGAAATATCTGGGGAGGGTGGTGGTACCCTCCCCCAAAATAGTTATAGTCCTTCCCAGGACCTATGAGAAGCTACCCTGCTAAGGAGAATCCGATCGGTTCAGCATTTAGCAAGATCCTTTGTTATAGACAAACAAACATCCTTTTACTTTTTTATAAGGATTAATTCTAGCGTTTGTCGTTTCTATTGTTTGTCGCCTTTAGAAAAAATCTAGCGTTTGTCATATTCTAGCGTTTGTCGCATTCTAGCGTTTGTCGTATCTAGCGTATGTCGTGTCTAGGGTTTGTCTGTCTACTGTTTGTCTGTCTAGCGTTTGTCGCATCTACTGTTTGACGTATCTAGGGTTTGACGTAGTACCGAAAAAAATACTATATAAAAGCATCTCAAATATCTAAAAAATTTATATTTGAGATGAAATTGAAAAAAAAATGCAATTTTTTTTACCCCACCCAAAATTTTTACCCCGGGGGTAAAATTTGCTTGGAGGGGGGGGGTTAATTACCCCCCCCTGAAATCTGTTGGCAGGGGTAACTTTTTTTTACTCCCCCCAAAATTTACCCCCTGGTGTAAAAATTTTTTTTTTTTGGGGGGGGGGGTAATTTAAATTTTATTAAATATTTAGTATGATGCTGTGAGAATTGGTGCAAAAAATATGACGTAACAAAAAAAAATAGCCAATGAGAGGCCGTTATTGACCAATGGCGGCAATGGTAGTGGCCGCCATTGGTCAATAACGGGTAAAATGAAAAAAAATTTGGGGGGGTAATCGCCCCTTTACCCCCCCCCCCCTTGGACGTCTATGATTACCATAAAAAAAACCAAAATTAATGTACAAAGTTATAGGGTCATTTAAAGGAAATTAAAGTGAGGCGCGAAGCGCCGAAAAAAATCTGACATCAACTACTTGAAAAAACATCTTATTTATGCAAAATTTTTTTGGAATTTAAGAAATAATGAAAATACTGAATCATGAAAATTTCCAAAAACTGAAAATACTGAATAAAATTTTTAAATACTGAATATTCAGTATTTACTGAAAATACTGAAGCCCCAATTTACAAATACTGAAGAATACTGAAGATTTTCAGTATACTGAAAAATATGGCCACGCTGTATAGGTATAGAAAAATAAAATGATCCTATGCATGGAAATAATAATGTCTGTTTGTATTTGTTTCCGCCAAGATCTCGTAAACGGCTGGACCGATCGTGCCACAAATTTCAGGGATATTTTTACAATGGTCTAAGAAAATTTTTAAGATGCTTTTGCGACACCCCTTTAAAATTTCTGTTGTCAAGACAAAACATAAATTGAGGGGGGGGGGGATTACCACCCCCTGGAGGCGAAATTAATACAAAAAAAGTATAAAAATAAACAGGGGGTAAATCAACTCTAGGATCGAATTAACAAAGATAAGTTAATTATGAAATATGGGGGGAGAAAACAAGTTTTATGTTACAATTAGTACAGACCGACAGACAGAACAACTAGATATAGAGTAGCCCTACTACTACTAAAAACCAAGAGTATGAATAAAAAATAAGTTATTAATAAAAAGAAATACATGATTTATTGTATAAGTTACAGGTAACAAAATAACAAAAAAATAAGGGAAACTTTATAAACAGGTATTTTTATGCTCTCTTTTAATAAGTATTTTCTTGATTAAAACAAGTTCTGAGCCATGTTTTAAAAATTATGTAACATATTGCATTGTAAATAATTTTCCCCGAATAATAAAATAAAAATCATAAAATTAATAGGTATAAACATTATTGGTCATGTCCTCCGGCCCCCCAGGGCCAAAAAAACTTGAACTAAACTTACGATTTTTCATTTTCTATCCGCGGAATGCTGTCTATATACGATGCAATAAAAAACTATTAAAATATTGCAATTTCAATTTTAACCACTATTTCTCAAATTAAACAATCAGAGCAAAATTATAACAATAAAACAAAATTTGTTAGGGCCAGGTAATCTTTTTTCTTTTTGTTGGTGAGTCACTCCCCTCGGAAGATTCAGATTGGCTTCTTTTTTTACTACTTTCCTCTGAGGAATCTACAATTTGAATATCCGTTATTTTCTTTTATTTTCAATGTCTTAAATAGGGTTGGCAATTCGATGAATTTTTTAGTCTTAATCGGATTCTTACAAAAATCCGCCAAAACAAAAGCGGATTAATACGTGGATATTTTTTTATTTATTTTTTGTATTTATAAAAAAAATGCTAGAATCTAGTCCCTACAGTGGGCTTAACCTAACCTAAAATAAGCATGAAAAGCTACTGTGAAAATAAAATACAATAAAACTTTGGATACTAACCACCTTTTTACAAGAAACAATAGGATAATACTTTTTTTTTTGAGGGGGGGGGGGGGGGTTGTCTACTACACTTTAAATAATTTTTTTTTAAGTGCTAAAAGTCATAAAAATTAAAAATCCGATTACGAATCCGCAATTTGAATTGCGGATTCGGGGTCCAAAAAATAGGGCAAAATTGAGTGGATTACGGATTGCCAAACCTAGGTAATTTAAAACTAATGCTCTCTAACGCATAATTAGACATATTTATTGAATGTTCAGTTCTTGATTTGTTAAATTCAGCTTTCTTTAGGCCTTACATTGACATTTGCTTACAGGTATATTTTTTCCAACCCCTCTCCCCTCCCCCTTTCTTGTATAAGTTAAATTCTGTCCTTGATAGTCGCTAAACCTATAGCATTAACGAGAAAAAAGAGCTAGCAGTATCTGGGCATTTTGAAGCTTTCCTAAAATGGAGTGCTCAATCGGTTCTATGGTATTAAGCTAGATGTTAACGGACAGACAGTTAAACTTAAGCGAAAATTAATGGATAATTTCCTTTTTCACTGGAAGCTTTGCTTGATGAGAATGTGGAATATTTCGGTCTTGAGGGTGACGGGCTTGAACTTGGATCGGAAGATCTAAAAAAAGCATGTTCATGAAATAAAAGTTTAACTTGAGAAAGAATAACAGATATCAAATATAAAATCAAAGGGTAATGGGAACTTAATCATTTTTACCTATCAAAAAGTAAAGGGGTAGTTGCACGAAATGCATTTGAACATGAAATTAGTGAACTGAATATTTTTTTTCAAAGTCAATGGTTTAAACTACATATGCAGAGCATATTTTTGAAAGAATTTAAATTTTCTACCACGTAGTTTTAAAAATATCAAGACTTGAAAATCATATTTTGTGATAAATAAAATTTGTATGACGACTAAATTAGGGATGTCATTGTCTAATTGTTTGTTATTTATTGTAATATAAAATTATACATTTTTGATGGAATATTTGTAACTTATGCTTGTAATTATCTTTTTGAAATGCACTTTGTGCAACTATCCCTTTGAATTCAAACGAAAACCTTTAATATAGCTAATCTTTTATAAATCTACAGCAAAGGTATCGCATATTTTTTGGGAAATTTTATCATTGAAACATTTTGTTGTTCGTATAATTGGAATAATTTCTATAAAAATATATACATATATAAGGGGTTCTTCTTCTTGGAAATTTCCGTTAGTCAACCCAACAAAAAACATTAGGTACCTTTTATTATTGAACGCACTGGAAGTATGATCACTACAGCTGATTTTATCATGAGCTCTTTTCATGGCGCGATTTCTCTTGGTCTGCTTTTCCTTTAGCCTTTTACCAATCCGGTTTTCTCTATAAAAAAACATAAAGATCAAATTCAGCATTCAAGTATTGAAATTTAGTTTCTTTCTATATTACTTTAAATGGAAACTCATAGCACTGTAGTGTACTTTATACTGGTCCCCAGAGTTTTATAAACAGTATCTCTCATTCTTTGGATTTTAAAAAATGGAGACTTAATTGGAAATTTTATTTTGTTAAGTTTGATCTTTTCCACCAAATATATCAATCTACCTACAGAATTTAACGGGGTCTTACATCCTCCCCAAAAAGAGTTATAAACCTTGGTTTTTAAAAAACAATTGAGACTTATATGGAAATTTTATTTTGTTGAGTTTACCTAATCTTTTCCACCAAATATATCAATCTACCTACAGAATTTAACGGGGTCTGACATCCTCCCTCCTCCCCTTAAAGAGTTATAAACCTTTCTTAGACCTATGAGAAGCTTCAATGTAAAGGATAATCATATAGATTCAGTGGTTAGTGAGATACATATACAGACAAACTTTCTGTTACTTATGATAATGTAGAAAGTCTTGGAGCTACCTGTGTGTACGTTGAGGTTTTGGAGACAGGTTAACAAGAACAAATTGTACAAAATCTTCGTGGCTGGATAAATTTTGTTTCTTATACTGGGCTGCTATTCTGTTAAAATATCACAATTTAACCCGTGTATGTATAATAGATTAAGGATAGAAAAATGTCTACATTCTTGGGAATTTTTACCATGGCGAAGAGTCAAAATTTGTTTTTCAAGAGGTTTTAAAGTTTATTTTGGGAGGTTGAGGGGGTCTATGGCAATCCCAACTTTGGGGTAACTTATTATGACGCGAGGTGGGTTTTAAATAAATTAGGAGGGGGGTGGGAGGTTAATGAGCTTTTTACATCAACATTGAACGTGACCAGTTGACATGACGCATTACTACAGACGCCAAATCTATTACGAGGGGGGGGGGGGGGGAGTTTTGAAGGCCTCCAGGTTAAGGAAGCTGCAGGCCTCCAGGTGGTCTCTGGACATGTAAAAATAGAGAGAAAAAAATCATTTGAAGAGTTAGAGGTCAACTTATAAAACAAAGTATGCATCTTTTATCTTAGATCTGTAAATAACATTCAAAAAGATGAATATTTTGTTTTATATATTGACCTCTAAAAATTGTAATAGTTATTTCTTTCATCGTATTATAAACAGCTTTCCGCGGATATAGAATGTACAATTATAAGATTAAAAACAGTTTTTTTTAGCCCCGAAGTGCCGAAGGCACGGTTTGAAAAACTGGTTTTAATCTTATAATTGTACATTCTATATCCGCGGGGTATAGAAAGCTGGGTATAATACGATGCTAGACATTCTTTTTTTGTATGGATGAGAACCGGTTCTTTTACACCAGATTCGAATGAATATGAGAAAAAATTTTACTTTCAAAGAACACCTGGAGGCCTGCAGCTACTGAAAATTGAGGCCTATCCAAAAAATCTTAGAATTTGGGAAAAGGGGGGTTTTAGAGATAATTGGGTGAAATCTTTTGGGCTGGGTCACTAATTACCCCAACTATTGGTATCTTTCAAAAAAAACGGCGGCGGGTCCGCCGCTCCCGCCGTTCGCCGCCATTTTCCGCCGCCGCCAAAAAAAAATTATTGCATTTCTCGCCGAATTAGGCAATTTGGAATCATTTTAGACCATGTTCTTTTTTTCAAAAATTTTTCCCCTTGCATAATTCGGCGAGAAATGCAAAAAAAAAATTTTTTTTGGTGGCGTTGGAAAACGGCGGCGGGCGGCGGAAGCGGCGGTCCCGCAGCCGTTTTTTTTGAAAGATACCAATAGTTTGGGTAATTACTGACCCAGCCCAAAAGATTTCATCCAATTATCTCTAAAACTAAGGGAGTAGCACCCAAAATAAAATTGCTGGTATGTCGCGGCACGAGTCACCACATTTCCCCCCCCCCCCCCTTTATCATATCAGAATGATTTTATCCATTATAACCTCTCCTTTCAGTCCAAATATAAAGCCTTTACTTACTGTTTCAAAATACATTTTTTTTATGTCCATTAAGATCTAGGAATAAATTGTAGATTCCTGGAAAGCGTATAATCTGACAGCATCTGGGGGTTGCATAGCTCGAATAGGGTACAAATACCCTCCATTTTGATAATTTCTTTATTCTCCTGCGACTTACAGATAACCTTTTAGCAAAACAAAGTGAAGGATTCTATTAGGAAAAAA
Source organism: Acartia tonsa (assembly GCF_053477335.1). NCBI lineage: Eukaryota > Metazoa > Arthropoda > Copepoda > Calanoida > Acartiidae > Acartia > Acartia tonsa. The sequence goes on from NC_137272.1 coordinate 38,953,476, forward strand.
TCCACGTCGGTCTTCTGACAAGTATTCGAGCTTATATTTATTAAAAATATCATTTTCTAATTTGCACTAGCTATTTGCCTTGAAATCTAAAATCTTAAAGGGAGTATGTGACACTTTTTAAGACTATCATAAAAAAAAGAAACTTTGACTAACTAAAAGAGAGAAGTAATGTGACTTTGCATGACAGTTGTTTTAATGTAGTACCATTTGGAACTCTAAAGAAACTACGGCATTATCACCACTGCCTAAAAATACACCCACATTCCACAACTACTGGTCAGCATTAAAAACAAATAAGGCAAGAAAATACAGTATTAAGCGATTTCGCCGCCGATTCCTCAAACTACAATGAAGCAAACTCCCAGTGCAGTGGTATAACTTTTTTCAGGGGTGTATATTCTGCACAAGATTTATTTTTTTTCCCCTGCTACAAAATTTTTTATTTTTTTTCCCCCCTAGTTTTTTCTCACCAAGAAGGGGGGAAAATGGAAAAATATTTAAAGAACTCTTTATTTTATTTATTTTATCCCTCCTACCACACATTTTTTTTGGTTTTTTCACCAAAGAGGGGGGGGAAATGAAAAAAATGTTTTCAGTTTTCTTGATTTTTACATTTTTTTTCTCTCCAACCACTTATTTTTTATTTTTTCCCCCCCCCTGAGCAGGGGATCCCATGTAGAATATACACCCCTGACTTTTTTTTGGAGGATTTTCTTTGGTTTTAAAAATTGACATTTCCATTTTCCATCTGATATCTTTTATAATGTGCTCCATGCGGAAACATTTTTGAATTTCAAATCCTTTTTCTGTTTCCTGCCTTTCACTATAACGTCTTACACATTTTTTTGTAGTTCTGAAAAAATTAACAAGTACAAAAATTATAGGTTGCCTAACAAATTATTTCTTTAATATGAAATTGATGTTTTTATCTAATGATCATTTTACAAGAAAATAGTTTTCTGTGAGAAAAAAAGATTATTGATGAAAAGAAAATTGTTCTTTATTTTACAAAGGTACAGATTTATACATAAAATAACAACAAACGAATATTTTACATAAAATACAAACAAATCATGATTTTTAATACCTACCATAGTTCTTTGAAAAATGTGGTAACTAATTTTTACCGGCTGCTGTAAAAATCTTACAGTAACTTGTTAGAAAAAGTGTAAACGAAGGGTAAAATGTACCACTTTTCGTACTGTAAGTACTAAGCATATTTTTGAAAGGTTAGAAAATCAAAAGCGAACCATTTACTCTTTACTGACACAAATAAATCTAATTCAATTTTCAAAGATTTCTTAAATGTTTGGAGGATTTTTGTTTTATTTTTTGTCCTTCTTTGATTTTGATTTGTTGACAAAATTCTCAAGCTTGGCTTTCAAATCAGCATCTTTCTTCTTATCCTACAATAAAATTGAATTTTATTTTGAAAATTAATTTATTTTCGTTCCCCTTGACTATAAAGAATTTTTTTTGACGCTAAAGCGATTGTCTGAACCGACATTATTAGGAACAAAGGGGGGGGGGGGGCGAAAGTGACACCAAAACTAAAAGTCAACAAAGGAACTCAACTAAAAAAAAAGAGTTACAGGTCTGAGATTTTGCATGGCAGTTGCTTTATAGGAGTAAAATATGGAACTGTGAAGAAACGGCGGCGCAACCGCCGAAAACCGCCGTTTCCCGCCGAATTTTTTTTTTGCCTTTTCTCGGCGGTTTTCGGCGGTTGCGACGCCGTTTCTTCACAGTTCCATATTGTACCCCTATAAAGCAACTGCCATGCAAAATGTCAGACCTGTAACTCTTTTTTAAGTGGAGTTCCTTTGACTTTTAGTTTTGGTTTCAAAAAGTGTCACTTTCGCCCCCCCCCCCTTTTTTTCTTATTTTATCTTAAGAATTATCTTTTGGAAAATGTGATTATCCCGTTTACCCTTATAAACAACAAACCTCTTCGAAAATGTTGGTTTATCCCGCTTATAAAGTTTAGAGGGAAGACTTAATCACATCCCCCCCCCCCCCGATGTAAATTTTAAACACTCCCCCTAAAACCAAATTTATCTCCCTTCAGAGAATCTTTCCACTTGAACGTCTTAGTCAACAGGCGACAACAGCCATAATATTCAAAGTTTATACTTAGTTCTGAATTTTATTAATCTAATGTATTACCTCTGATGTTGGTTTAGTTGAGCTGTTATCCGATGTAGATTTCTTGTTCCCACTTGACGATGACGACTTCTTTTCCTTCTCACCGTCTTTCGTAGATTTTTTCTCATCTAGTAAATAAAGAATAATAAATCCTAAATACAATGTTGTGGTTTTTATTTTAAGGGAAAATGCCGAGAAATTGTTTTATTGTTGCCGCATTTCTTGCCTTGAAACACAAACAAATATTTTCATCTCTTGAAAACTCACCCCAGATGTTAGTCTTTAATCACTCAATACATAACCACACAAATGTATTAAAAAAGAAAATAGTTGTGCAAAATAAAACCGTTGTTCTGCCAGGGGGTGTAAACAATAAAGGGAATGAAAAAAATAAAGAGGGGTGTTGATACTTCTTCTCCACAAGCTTATGGTTAAGACTAATACATTGATAACTATTGAGTATTGATTATAATTCAAAAATTAAGTCTTAAAAATTAAATTTGAATTTCAAAAATTAACTAATTTTTTTAAGAGACAAGCTCAAAAATTGCACAAATTCTTAAAACCAAATCAAACACAACATAAAGTGTATTAGGTATTGACATTTCTTGGTTACCTTTGCTATCAGGTTTAGATGATTTCTTACTGGATGATGATGTGGCCTGCTTGCGTTTCGAGCTGCTGCTAGAAGTTTTCTGGTCTTTCTTGCTGCGGCTAAAAACAATTTGTGTTTTTGAACATTATGAATAAATACTCTGAATAGCGGGACCTATTCGATTCGGACTAGAATTTATAATATTTCAGACTTAAAACTTTAATATTTGAAACAATAGAATACACCGTATGCCTTGTTGCATATGATGTTATATGCTAACTTTGAAAGTTAAGGTTAAAAATATGTTCCTAAAATTGCCTGTTCTTTTGTCAATAGCAGGGTGCCGGAGCCGTATAATTTTGATGCGGCTCCGGCGAGCCATATTTGGAAATATGGCTCCGGCTCCAGCTCCGGCTCCTACCTTAAAATTAATATATCAATTTTTTTTTCATTATTGAATTTGATAAAATAAAATAAATAATATAAAATATTTTGCTTTTATTTGATTAAAGCTATATAAAAGTAGAAGGATGTGTGTCTATTTGTTAAGTAACAATAGTTTTTCAGTTTATTATATGGAAATAGACCGTTGCCAAATTATAATATTACTTTAAAAAATCGTTTTTAGCTAGTCCGGAGCCGTTTTCAACGAAAAATACGGCTCCGGATCCGGCTCCACCAAAAATGTTGCTGCTCCCGGCTCCGGCTCCAGAACACTGGTCAATAGGTAATAAGTAAGAAAATAACCTGCTGCTTGACTTGTATTTTTTCTTTGCCTGTGGCTCGCTGTCTCCATCTGATGAGCTATCGCTATCTAAAATAACAAGAAAAATTTCAGTTCATTGTTGATCTATGAACAAATTAAGAATATCTATCTAAATAACACTTCATTAATATGTGATGGAGATGAGATTGGTTCGATCTCGGTTCAGCAACGCGTCAAAACTAAAAACGTTAAAAATAATTCTTACTGCTGCTGCTATGTCAGATACACGACCTTAATTATAGGAGTAAAAGGAAATTAATGTTTTGTACCAGTAACATGCACTGCACTGTGTAAGACAAAGGTCGTGCAAAAAATTGGCTGTCTGTTGGGTTATACTTAACTAATACCCCGGTTATTTGGCAGGAAAAGTAGAGATTATCATTAGCTCCCAATAGTTATCCTAGGTTGTTGAAATCTGACGCTAAAGTGTGTACCTGAAGAACTGCTAGATGAGGAAGAATCGTCCGAATCACTTGAACTCGAGCTTGATGAATCTGCTGACACAAATACTTATATTAACCATCCTATTATATAAAGTAGCAAGGTTTTTTTTGTCTGTCCGTTAGATCTTGCTAACCACTAAACTGATTTAGTTCTCCATTGTGAGGAAGCTTCACATAGCATCCCCACCCCCCTCCCCTCAGGTTAATTCTTATATAAAAGTATCAGGATGTATATCTGTCTGCTAGTTATTTTACTAATATATCTTGTCCACCGCTACACAGATATCATTTGGCTCTCCTTATAATTCAAGCTTCTTTTTTTCCTAGGCTTTGTTTTGTTTTAGACCTACACCTTCCAGAAATTGAAACAGGGGTGTATATTCTGCAAATTTGACCATGCTAAGGGGGGGGGGGGGGGTAAACAAAATGTGGTTGGGGGAGGGGGGTGGGAGATGTAAAAATTAAGAGAACTGACAACATTTTTTCCCCTACTTGGTGAAAAAATACTAAAAGAATATGTGGGTGGGGGTATAATATATGAATAAAATAAAGATTCTGAAAATATTTTTCCATTCCCTTCCTTGCTGGTAAAAACAAGGAGGGGAAAAAATAAAACATTTTGCAGCAGGGGAAAAAATGAATTTTGTGCAGAATATACAACCCTGAATTGATATAAACCTCTCAAAAATGTCTATAATTGGAAGCGAGTGTCAACCCCACCCCTCCAGGGGCGTAGCCGCTATCAATATAAGTATTAATGTCCCTGAATCGTCACTATCGCTGTCATCACTGTCTGATCCGCTATCGCTGTCCTCCGAGGAGCTGTAGTCAGAACTGCTGGATGAAGAACTTGACGGTGAACGGTTTTTGCGCCGTTTCTTGGCTGGTGAGGCTTTGCGTCTGGAAACAAATGAATAGGTATTCATTTAAGTTAATTTCTATATGGATTTTTTAGATGGGGAAACAACACATTATTATATTTTCCAGTATCGCTTCGAAACCGATTAATATCCGTTGGATTAGAACCAGTTCTCAGCCATACTGTATGGCATCGTATTATATCCAGTTTTCTACGAATATAAAAAAACGTAAAATTAAAACCAGTTTTTCAGCCCCGAGATGCCAAAGGCGGAAAGCTGTTTACAATACGATGCGATAAATAACTATTCACTAATAGTCATATATCAATGAATTATATAGGTATATTTTTTTGTTATAAATCTGAAGATTGAGCCTATATTTTAAATTGATTTTGACATTCTTGGTTATTTACCTAGTCCTTTATATTAACCATTACCTTGATTGACGTACAGGTTCGGGGCTCTTGCGCCTGCGTCTGTCCTTTGATGCGGAAACGGCAGGTGAACGACGACTTTTTTCTGCAACAATGGCGGGAGAACGGCGGCCTTTGTCTGAACTGCGCACAGGAGCGCAGTCTTTGGAACGACGCAGCTCTTCTTTTTCCTGCGAAAAAAAGAGTTAAAATTAAAAGAACCAATTAAACCAATGATTTACTGTTACTTTGCCTAAAAAGCTATTTTCCTTACCCCCCCCCCCCCCCCCCCCTCCTACATATTATTCTAGTTCATTCCCCAAGGATGTGAAAAAATGGGAAATAGTTTTTCTCGCATCGTATTATAAACAGCTTTCCGCGCCCCGAGGTTCCGAAGGCGCGGGCCAAAAAAACTGGTTTTAATCTTATAGTTGTACATTTTTATATTCGTAGAAAGCTGGATATAATACGATGCTAGACGTAGTTTTTTCGTATGGATAAGAACCGGTTCCTATCCACCTGATTCGAATAAATACGAAAAAAGATGTTATCACTCTTTATTTTTTCATCCCCCCCCTACTGCAGGTAATCCCATGCAGAATATACACCCCTGAGAAAAATAATCCACAACAGCCTACCTGTTCCATTTTCTTGAGTTTATAATTCAATTTATCGAGTAACTCTTTCTCTTGTGCCTTGACATCCTTCAACTCTCTCATACGCTCATCTATCTCTCTTCTCTCATCATCAAGGGAGTTCTAAAAATGGATATTGAATAGGTGGATATTGTGAAAGATTTTCGCATACCCTGATAGAATGTTTCTCTTAGCTGGCTAATATAACGATTCCCCCTATGCCGCCCCCACTCCCCTCCTTATGACTTTATTAAATCCCCTCTCTGACCGTGGAGAAACGTATTGACCAATATCTGAGGACTTTATCAGCTGCGACAAAAATTCCCCTGCCCCAATATCAACAATAACATATTCCTATTAATTGTTCTAAATTAATCCTATTATTTAAAGTAGTAAGAGTTTTTTGTCTGTCCCGAAGGATCTTACTAACCGCTGAACCGATATTGTTCTCCTTTACAGTGAAGCTTCTTATAGGTCCTGGGAATGTTTTAAACTATTATAGGTAGGGTCTTCACCCCCCTCCCCCCAAAAAAATATTTTTTTTACTCTTTTGAAACTCAAATTTAAAATGGGATGAGGTCGACTTTTTCCCCTACTACCTTAAGTGCCCCTAAAGGTTTCTAGGGGCGTAGCCGCTAGTATTATTATAAGGGAGAGAGAGGATATTGGACAATAAAATACTGTGGCACCCAATGTTTACAACTATCTTTTATGTTATCTTATTCTAAGGCTTAATAATTTTGTGTACATAAATTGAATTTTGGTTGGTTGGTTCCACACAATTAGTGTTCATACTTCAAACACCTTAAGACGCAATATACAAATCAGATTTTTTTTTTTTTTGATTAGCCATAGTTTCTTAGAGTTTGGATCTAAGACTCCTGGAGTATGTTGAGACACTTTTGTATAGCCACCAGGGCCAGTTCAAGCTCCACGTTCAAGTATGACTTGACACGCTGTCTCATGAGAGCTCCTCGTTATTACCTCACCCTCGCCGATTTTTGAGTATGGCAGGTGTTTCAGATTAAGTCACCGTAATGAATGACACTCTCCTCAGAGGAGCCTGGAATTAAGGGATGTGTTGCTATTATACACATGATTATTAGGCTTCCAAACTACCTAACAATCTCCCTTCCAACGCAACTGGGGGAGGTTGCGTGAATCCGCATTAGAGAATTTGAGACAACATGTTGTGATTGCAACACGAGTGGGTTTGAACACGAATTCTCATCACCGTAACTCTGTGCATTACCACAGAGCTACGGTGCCGATATATCCCAAAATAAAAAAAATTTAGTTGTTCGGATAGGACAATGGTATGTGATAAAATAAAATTAACACTATTCAAACTGTTCTAAAACCATAATTGAAACTTGAGTTTTCCTTTAATATGTCAAATAAAATATAAAAAAAATTAAACCTGAGATTTATCTTTTCCACGTTTATTCTCTTCTTTACGCCTTTCCTCCTCAAATTCATTTTTAACCTGATAAATAACAAGGACAGTTATACTTATAATGATAGATAGCACGGCAACAACAATGAAATATATTCTAAATTGTTTCATCATGAGTGCGAAATGAAATGAAAAATGAGTTGCTGTGTTTACTGTGTAATAATTTAGGCCCCGCAAGGATTTGGACATACAAAAAAAACTACCGTCAGGAAAAGACCCAAAGTTTTTTTTACCTTGATTGATTTTCCAGTCATACGTTTCCTAAGATCATCTACGGGGCTTCGAACCTTGTCCCTTCTTGAACTACTTGTGTCAACATCCATATCATGTTTTCTATCACGTTTCCTAGGACAACATGAGTTTATGCTTAAAGGTCAATGATCAAGAGAAAGTGGGACAGTAAGTTTTACCAAAGGAGTTCAACTTGACTAAAAAACAAATCGAGATTGGCTGAAAAAAAGTCAAGATTGTCACGTGTTTCTAGTCTTTGTCATATAAGTAACTTGTTTTTGCCTTCAGAATCAGATTATTCTGAGTTTAGTAACATCTTATGCTTTTTCTTACCTCTAGAATTACATGTAACATCAGTTGACCTTCTGTTTGATTCAGCTGATTTTGTATCAAGTGACTTACTGTGATTTGCCCTACCTGTTAGAATCAGCTGATATTGTGACACGTTACATTTTGTGAAAACCCTTACCTGTCAGAATCAGCTGATTTTCTGTCACGTGACATCCTGTCCCTAAGATCTCCGCTGGTTCTCTTATGTTCTAGGTTTTCCTTCGCTTCACGTCTCTTCTTCAATTTAGCCCTAATAATAAAATAATTCTTTTATTCTTATACAATGTCATTGTATTTGCTCACTTGTTTTAAAACTTTATCAAAACCTGTGATTGTTCCTTTCAATTTTAACAAAAATGTCATATCATGTATGACTAAGAAATCCCAAGAACTTATGAACTATTTATTATAACAATATATTAAATACTAGCGGCTTCGCCCCTAGCCCCAAGAGGTTTAATCAAACCAGTTTTTCGTATTTTAGATTTAAAAGAAAATAAAAAAAAAAAATTTTTGGACGGGGAGAAATTTTTTTTTGGGGGGGAGGTATTTTTCATTTTTTTTTTTGGGGGGGGGGGGGTCGGAGTGTCCCATCCCCTCCCCCCCCCCCCGAGAAAATTAAGTTATAAACCTTCCCGGGACCTATGAGAAGCTACCCTGTAAAGGAGAACCCGATCGGTTCAGCGGTTAGCAAATCCTTCGCTACAAAGAGACAGACAAACAAAAAGACATCGTTCTACTTTGTATTATAGATGGTTTAATATAAATAGTATTTTTTATAGGTACCTGGCATCAATTTGTCCATCATCTACATCCATCCTCTCATCCTGGTCAGAAGAATCATCTATTCAAATTCAGATGTATATTTAACACAATTATGTTGAGTTTTGCAGATTTGTCGTTATTTTTTTAAGTTAGTTAAAATTGAACTATTATTTTATATGAAACTAGCGACTACGGCCACCAGAAGCCTCTAGAGGCACTAAAGAGAAAATTTAAAAAAAACACGATCATCAAAAACTTTGGGACGATTCTAACCTATAATGTGGTCGGAATGTATCTATTGATTCGATAAATGGATTGTTATTTCTACATTTAATATATTCATTATTTTATCCAATTTATAATGTTACCCAAAAGAAACTGATTTTTTAATTAGTAAAATGGCATGAATAATGCATGTATACATAATAGATAATGATATACAACATCCCTGCACGAATTTGAATTTTCATATTTTCAAAAGCTCCGCCTCTGTCATCTTCGTCGGAATCCGGTCCGGCAAATCTAAACAAAAGGAAAATCAATAAAATAAAGAAAAGTTTTCTACAAATTAAATTTTTGAATTTCTTGTAGCGATTGCAAAAAGATTTAAAATAGTTATAACGTTTTCAGATAGGTAGGTACAAAATATGCTAAGTATATTTTAGGATTGATACCATACTATTTTCTTTTTAAAAGAACAACAATTTATATTTTTCTCTTATACTATCGTCGCTTTCCAGATACTATTTTTTTTTAAATACCGAACTATAAAAGTAAATTTCTTAAGAACAAATGAAAACAATTAAAAATAAAAATATCTTTTTAAAATTATTTAATCACCTATTAGAAAGACGCTTAGTAGCCTTAAGAATTGGTCTGTTGGTTTGTTGATTTTCAACTCTCATAGTCAGATGGTGGCGCAAATCTTCATTCTTGGCCTCCTCGAGTAAATCTAGAACAAGTGAAAAAATACATATCAATTTGATGAAAAATATAACGGAAGATTCTTTTTTTAAGGGAATAATGACCTTGATTTTTGAAAACAAATACCAATGATAATTCATTTCAAAAGGCTTCCTTTATTTAGGTATTCCCTTTATATACTTTTTATTCCAAAAACCTGTCTAACACCTTGTTTACCCATTAAATTCTAGGTTCATGTTCTGTAATAAATAATATTTACTTAGGATCATACTGTTACGATATCAGACGATTGAAGTTATTCAATAAATAAAATATAGGTAATGATTAATGAACAAAGGGCCGTAAAATTTATTTTTACATAGGTATTTGAATTTTAATTAGTAAAAGATGAATTTCAGATTTTCAAATAACTAAAGACAATTGTTTAATGCTGTGGTAATAATCTAAACACCCCACCTGGATCATTTAATTCATCCTCATCTGAGCTTTCTACAACTATTTTCTCTGATACAATATAGTTGTTGCTGATTTTTCTCTTGATTCTTGGACCAGCTGAATAGACATGCAAATTTAAAAAAAAAATATGAACCTAATGAAATATATTCTATTTTTTCACTAGGTACCTAGGAAACTGCTTATAAATTTTTTATTGTGTAATTTAGTGATGTAAATAAATTTGCATGCCTGATGTTTTCATTCTCTTAGCCGCGCCTTGACCGCCCAACAGGCGACCTTTGATGCCAACCTTCTGCTTCTGTTCTTCTATATCCGCAACCATACCTAACCTAATTCAAACAACGATATCAACATCCATAAGTAGCAGACAACAAAAAATCGTTGTAAGAATACGGATAAGAAGATTTTTTAAGCATTTAAAGAATCACGAAACCTTTCTCACTTATTTTATATTTTCTAAGATGTAATCAATCAATCACTGAAACAAAACTTCCAAGAAATCAATCAACTATTAATAAATCAACAAAATGTTTCTTAATGTTTTAACCCAATCGGTTAAGATACTTTATCAGCATTGCATCTCTATAATAAAGTTCTCTAAATGTGAGTACGTCCATTACCTTGGTCTTTTCAGCTTCTTTTTCCACTCCTCCTCCGTATCACTGAGCTCCTCCCCCTCCTCTCCACTGTCGGGTATCTCCTCTTCAAAAAATGTCTCTGGACCTTCATCCATGTCCTCGGAAAACTTTCTCTTCCTAAAAAATATAAAAAAACACACAAGAACGTGCAAGGGAAAGGAAAGGGGATTGAGTGTTGAATCAACTCACTATTGAGATTTTGTATAATCGAGTAAACAAAAATCTTGGACGTTTAAAGTTGTATCTAGTTCTTCTCTGTCAGATGCGCGACATTGATAGTATTATTGGATCTACTGCAGTTTACGGTAAAATATTGCTGGTAAGCAATATTTCCAAAAATCTATGAATTTTAAAGGCTGCTGGCTGCCAAACGGCTGAACGTACAGATCTTGCCCGCACAGGGTTTTAAGCAGCATAGGAAGGCCTACAAATAATCTGGAATAGCCATAAATCAATAATGCATAATTATCTCTCAGTGCAGAGAAATGCGCGAAAAAGACCTATTTTACGAACTTTTTCTTCAGTGAAGCTTTCCCTGTGCATAATTGGATCTTGGCTATTCCAGATTATTTGTAGGCCTTCATATGTCGCTTAAAATGGTGTGCGGGTATGATCTGTACGTTCAGCCGTTTGGCAGCTAGCAGCCTTTAAAATTCATCGATTTTTGGAAATATTGCTTACCAGCAATATTTTACCGTGAACTGCAGTAGATCCGTATTATTGTGGGGAAAACCAGCGCAACTCATAACTATACAATTAGAACTTCCAGACAAAGTTCTTCGAATCAAAGGACGATTTCATCAATCACCCCCCGAGTTGTTTATCATAGGTAAACTAGATTATCTGCAATATAAAACACTGAAATCTGCCAAACAAGGAAATATCTATAACATTTATTTAGTAGCGGAGCTACTAAAGAATATAATACCTGGATTCCCTAGGTCTAATCTGAACTGCATGGTGGGGATTTTCTGGATTGTCCCAATCTCTTAACATTGCATATATACATTAGATACTACTTTACTAAAATCAATAGCAAGTTTTAAGCTGTAAAACTAAAGTATCACCCTTCTAACAAACCCCCCTAAAAAACATTTTGTTAAAATAAACATTTTACATCATTTTCTTCACAGTTAAAGAAATCCATATCGATTCAGCGACTAGTTAGAGGGAAATCTTTCGGTACACAAAGACAGACAGACATCCTGTTACTTTTATATAAAGATTAATAAATGATTATTGTATATATGTTCCTTAATCCAGTGGCAAGTCTACGAGGGGGGTGGTCCAGATCTGCTAGATCTATCTCATACTCTCTGAATTAACATAAAATGAATTATTTAGATGATAAATCATAGAAAACCACAAAACCTTTGTAAAATAGTTATTTATGCTTTTAAAGCATGACGGACTAAGTAAATTGCATACTGGATGCTCATTGGTAAAGGAAATCTAATCCAAAAAATAGTTTTATTTGAAATAGCAGCCGAGAAAATTAAATTTCTACCATATAGCGTTATGGACGGATAGCGAAGAGAAACATAGCAAAACTTTACTTCTTGAAAACTATGTCCTAAGTAACATAACAAGTTTAAAATGAAAAAAGACAGTGCGATTGACTTATTTAAACAGTAACCAGGGGTGTATATTCTACATGGGATGCTCAGGGGAGGGGGGGAATAAAAAGTAAGTAGTTGGAGGGGAAAAAATGTAAAAATTAAGAAAACTAAACACATTTTTTCCATTTCCCTCCCCCCTCCTTGGTGAAAAAAACTAAAATAATGTGTGGTAGGAGGGATAAAATAAATAAAATATAGAGTTCTTTAAATATTTTTCCATTTCCCCCCCCCCCCCTACTTTGGGGGAAAAAAAAAAACTTTGTAGCCGGAGAAAAAAACAAATCTTGTGCAGAATATACACCCCTGACAGTAACTAAAACAAACTTAAAGGAAGATACTTAAAAATTTCAAAGGTAAACTGAAGAAAGGGCACAGGTACTAGTTGATAAGAAGATCAGCTTAAATTCAAATCTAACCTGTCTGTAGTATTTTTCGTAGCATTGGACCAGCTCTCGCTCAAATCTGCCCACGGATTTTTCTTGTCAAAATTCTTTCTGCGGATTTTTTCCTCCTCTTCGATTAACTCTAGATCTGCCGGCGGCTGTGCCTTCCAGGCACCGCGGGACGACCTGCAAAATAAGAACGATTATGTCCAATTTCATTTCAAATATTGAGGGTACATTTTTAATACAATACTTTAATCTTTGTAAAAAAAATATCAGGACTTCTTTCTGTCTGTACTATGTATATCATATGGTTTTCCTTTACATGTGAAGCTTTTCATATGTCCAATGAAGGCTTAAAACTATATTGGGGGAGGGACCTTCATTCTCAAAAGCGATATCACCCCTAGAAAAATTACAGAACGCCAAAAAAAGTTTGGTTTAAATAACTCAGAAATAAATGAAGGGAAGACAAATCAATATCAATAATCCCAAATATTTCAAGCTCCTCATGACAGAACACCCAAAAAAGTTTGGTTTATATAACTCAGAACTAACTGAAGGGAAGACAAATTAGAATCAATAATCCCAAATATTTTAAGCTTCTCATGACAGAGTTATGTATTGTTTGATGTTTCAATTGAGAAGATATTTTTATCTGCAATTTACCTAACCCTGTTGTTAATTTGAACGTACCTGTCATTTTGTAAGTAGTGTCCCTTCTTCAGACCTGCCTTCAGAGGGAATCTCATGAGTATGGCACCACACTAAACAAATTAATTTTTATAGGGAGATTTTTTGCAAAAAAAAAACAGGCAATATCCAGGGATAAGGGATAGGAAACCTGGCCATAAATTAGGTCTCGGCCTGGTTTTGAAAGGGATCATGCAACTTTTACCATTTGCCTAATTTAATGACCTTACTGGCGGACGGCTCATATTGGCTACCGCTCTAAACCAATAGTGTTCTGTGATTGGTTGATACAAAACAAGCCCAAATCACAGATGGCGGAAATTTTACAAGAAGACAATTCTAGAAAAAATAATGATTTCGTCTGCTACGAAAAAATAAATATAAATGGTGTTAGATCACATTAGTTTAATTATTAAATCTGCTTAGAGTTAAACATTAAAAAAGGGCCACATAGAAAAAACAAAAATAACGGGATTATTTTTTTGGAAAGAAGGTAGCTACGAATTTTCATTTGGTAGTTTATAAATTAGATGTTGTATTTTGAATTTAAAAAATTTAGTACGGAGTTGATACAACACCTTCACCCTAATTTTTGTACAATACAACACAGTACAGATATATCATTACATTATATCCAGTATAGTATCCAAAGAACTTGATAGAATGTTACCCAAGTGCATATTTATTTATTTATTTTGAATTTTAATTAGCAATGAAATTTTCAAATAAAATTTTTACTCATTAATAAAAATGCAAATAATACAAACTAAAATCTGTCTGAGGGAAACCCAACGATAGCTTTCTGACAGTTCAAATTACCAAAGTAAAAGATAAAAAATTTTGGGAGAGAAAAAACTTCATTTTAACAAAAGCCATTAATATATAGGTTTATAAAAAGTTATGTTTTTTACTTTAAACTAGCTACCTGAATTTGATTCTATACTTTATCTACACACACACACAGCTTTTTCATTAGCATTTTATACGAACCACTGCGCTATCCCAAAACTGGTTTATTAGGCTAGAAATAGGCCTGAAATAATATTTTCCTACGTTTCCCATCCCTTATCCCTGGCAATATCATGTTTTTTGAAAAACTTGGCATTGTTTCAACAACTTTTTTTTGTAAATTTAAAGATTGTGCTTAAAAATACAACAGTATAAAAACAGCATAATATCAAAATATAAAAGTAAAACAATGTATAATTACAATACACATATCAAAACAGTTATAACTTTTATTCAACTACCTAGTGAAAATGTTTGGATCTACTGCAGTTCACGGTAAAATATTGCTGGTAACGAATATTGCCAAAAATCTATGAATTTTAAAGGCTGCTAGCTGCCAAACGGCTGAACGTACAGATCATGCCCTCACACTGTTTTAAGCAGCATAAGAAAGCCTACAAATAATCTGGAATAGCCATAAATCAATAATGCAAAATTATCTCGCAGTGCAGAGAAATGCGCGAAAAAGGCCTATTTTACGCGTTTTTTCTTCAGTGAAGCTTTCCCTGTGCATCATTGGATCTTAGCTATTCCAGATTATTTGTAGGCCTTCTTATACTGCTCAAAATGGTGTGCGGGTATGATCTGTACGATCAGCCGTTTGGCAGCTAGCAGCCTTTTAAATTCATAGATTTTTGGCAATATTCGTTACCAGCAATATTTTACCGTGAACTGCAGTAGATCCATTTGTTTTAATTTAATAAACCCAAAATAAACGTTCCCCTGATAAAAATGTCATTATTTAGGGACAGTATTCAAATTATCACCCCTAATTTACAGAATATAAAATTACCTTTTTGTGGTGTTTGCCATATCTCCATTTTCCCTCTGGCTTCTCATTAATGGGTATATCATCTGGATGAACCATAGTGTCATATTCATCCTTAATAATAACAAGTATGAAAACATAAAAAGCAGAGACTTCATTATGAAAGATTGACCAATGGCCGTACAAAGTAGCTCATAATAGTCAACATAAACAAATACGGATGGTTTCACGATAAATTTCAGAAGACTATTTAATACAGCAACCAAGTATATTAATTTTTCACCATGAGAGTGG
Organism: Acartia tonsa; assembly: GCF_053477335.1. Classification (NCBI taxonomy): domain Eukaryota; kingdom Metazoa; phylum Arthropoda; class Copepoda; order Calanoida; family Acartiidae; genus Acartia; species Acartia tonsa. The sequence continues at coordinate 38,968,899 of NC_137272.1, forward strand.
TTGCACAACTAGCATAAAAGAGAGGGAGGGCTGCAAATTACAACATCTGTAAACAAAGTTTTCCCAATAACATTTCCATAATTCAAAAGTAACGATTATTATACCTAAACAATTTTAAATTTTATCGAAAGGGGATAATTAAAGTACGCCCTTTAGAAATGCAGAAACAATAGATTGAAGAAGAAAAATCCTTAAAGTGCCATAAATTGTAAATAAATATATTTACCTTTACATCTTTAGTGATGACTTTTCTTTCTGGGGATCCATCCGCAGTTAAAACATGCTGGAAAAAAATTATATTAAAAGCGTCAACATTATTCTTTACCTAGCATGTGGTACAATTTCTTGCCAATAAAATATATTACAGGGAGTTTAATTCTTATTAGTACTGTATTTTTGTTTAATGTTGCTTGAAAAAAATAACAAACTGTGCGCTACTTGTGGGTAAAATTTGTTGTTGTTAATATTAATTATTACCTTGATAATTCTTTCTTCCTTCCTTGGTTCTCCAATAGGCTTAGAAAACTTTATCATGGCCTAATATTAAAAAAGAATTAAGAATTTTTCAATCTTATGATACTTCCATCCAACCCTTTGATTGCACGAGTGTTGGGTCAAGATAAAGACATTTGACCTATTTTAAATCCTTATGACAAGCATCTGACATAGCAGCAGAAGTAACAATCTTACGTGTTTTTATATTACGAACGTTGTTTGGGTGGAATTCGAACCAGTCAACCATACCGACGGACTACATGCAGGTGCACTGTATAATATTAAACGCTAAAGTGTAAGTAATAAGTTATGTTAATGCATGAAAAGACTTGCTAGGATAGTACCCCGTTGGATTAGGACTCTATAAATCTTCTAAACCAAGAGAAAACTTACCCTAAAAGCATTGATATCCGTCCTGAACCTGATTATTCCTGTTTCGTCGTCGAGAAATCTCACGTCCTCAAAGTGATAATGTCCGAAATATTCCTAAATTAAAATGAAAACATTTTAAGCAAAGAGTATCAGATTCAGTGATTCCATTTCCGCAGCAAAGCTACTCAAAATGTCAATCATCCGTTTGTGTGACTGTTAAAGGTACGTTTTTACTTTAGAGATTTATATCCAAGTTTATTGTTAATATTCCCATGACCAATATTCATCTACTCTGGTACTTAATTAGTCCGAACTTCCATTCATAACCCAGTAGTAGAAATAAAAATTACATCATAGCTTCTAAATAAAGTTAAATTTCAGGCTTTTCTTATAAAAATTTCCATCTACCTTTGTCCGCCTGTCATTTGTTTATGATCTATTCATAATCAAGCTTAAATTTCCTGACATAGGTATTGATATTGTAATCCTTATTTGTGAAACAAAGTGAAACTTACTCTCAAATCTTCTTCTCCTACACTAAATATTCCATACATCTCAATACAATCAAGCTTGTAACGTCTGAACAAAAACATTTACTGCGTTAATTGATTAGTATTTTATAATAGGAATTGAACTGACACTTTGCAATTGAGAACTAATTGCTTGTCAATAGTTGTAGAAACTGAACTGTTATGAACCAAACTAGACATTTTTATCTACAATTATATATTTCATAAAAATGATGATGCTCAAAATTAACGTGCATTAGACTACTGTGACGTAGAGGACTTAAATAAAATTAACGACAACTAAAGCTTTTGTATATTTGCTGTATATTTATGTTCAGTACATTCTCTGTCGCTAGAAATATTAACAACATACATACATTCCTTTAAAAAGTACAATAGAGTAGCTGCACTACAAACAAAATAATTACCCTTGTGCACGTAACTCTCGTTCTTCAATGGGAATGTCCAAGCTACGCAGGATCCTGTTACAGTCCTCGATGGAAATATCATTTTCTATGTTGAATCTAATAGTATCATATTTCAGGCGTTTGTGAAAAATAATTTAGTTTCTTGATATTTTTTTAATAAGTCAAATAAAAAAAACTATTTGAAGTTTATAAAATCAAATGTTAAATAAGTACCTAAAGTATTATCAATTTTATTGACAAAAAAGATTTAAGCAAAAGAGTATTTTTCGTTATTGTTGGATTACGTAGGTATATTTTTATCTAAAACACGCCATAAAATAAAATTCCTTTTAGCTCTTTTTTCAAGCCTCTCTATGTTTTCTGATGTTGTAAAAGGATCATCTTCGTCGTTGTCTATTCCCTAAAATATCTCACTTCAGAAAAAAGTTGGGTACGAAAAGGGTGATGATATTCAAATATAGCAAATTGCAGAATTTTTTAGAGCTCCGATATAACTGCCGTGTAACCCATACATTCCGTACTTTGTGAGGTCTTGGCTATACAGGATATTTGTATATCAGGTTCTAAATTATTATACAACTTACTATTGGCTACGCCCATAGAGGCCTTTATTTTTAGTTTTATTAATGAAAAGCAAAAAAAGTTTAGGGAGAGGTTCATTTTTTTTTTTTTGGGGGGGGGGGCGACTTATCTTGGAGGTATACTCCCATTAAATATTTATGAGAGGGAAAATTTGTAATGGAGAAACTAGTGATGGGAATCCGGATCCGGAATCCGAATCCGGAATCCGCCCAATTTTCGGCCAATTTTGGAATCCGAATCCGGATCTGGAATCCGTTTTTTATAGCGGATTCCGGATTCTAAATTGGTGTGCTAAATTTAATTTAAATAGGTTAGAAAATACCAAGCACATTTTTAGGACATACGTAGCACTTAAATTTTTAAATTTACTAATGTGATGTGAATGTTTTAGTTATGCTGGAAGTCAACACTTTAAACAAATCAAGGCTTCAACCAAGTAACATAGTGATAATTAACGAAAAAAGCTATCCCTCTGTGCCGGACGGCCTTTTAAAATACTGCTAGAATCCGGAATCCGAATCCGGAATCCGCCAAAAATAAGAATCCGGAATCCGCAAGAATCCGTCACTTTTTTTGACGGATTCCTTCAGAATCCGGAATCCGAATCCGGCCCAAAAATTCGACGGATTCCCATCCCTAGGAGAAACATATCAGTCAAGCAGTTAAAGAGATCCTTCAGTAAAAACAGACAGTCATACGCAATTACGCACACATATAGATAAGAGGATTTACCTGAAGAAGGTCAGGTAGATGGACTCTTAATGTTTTGTGGCTCTTCTTTTGCTCCTATAAAGATAAAAAAATGTATGCAGGGGTGTATATTCTGCACAAGATCTATTTTTTTTCCCCTGCTACAAAATTTTTTATTTTTTCCCCCCTAGATTTTTTTTAAAAAGTAGGGGGGAAAATAGAAAAATATTTAAAGAACTCTATATTTTATTTATTTTATTCCTCCTACCACACATTTTTTTAGTTTTTTTAACCAAGGAGAGGGGCGAAATGGAAAAAATGTTTTCAGTTTTCTTAATTTTTACATTTTTTTTTTCCTCCAACCACTTATTTTTTATTTCCCCCCCCCCCCCCCTGAGCCGGGGATCCCATGCAGAATATACACCCCTGAATATATGTGAAGACTAAAGACACGATGCTTCATAAAAAGTATAAAATTGCTTCCAATGTCACAAATAGTTATAACGTGTAGTTCTTCTTTACCTATTTGTATCATTTTTTATATCTATCAATCATAGAAAGTCTTTGCCTAAATACTTCTTCAACTATATTCTATATATCTTTAACATATGAAATATTCAAAATTTCTAATCCAATTATCTATGTAGTCACATTTCATACCTCTTCAATTTCTCCATCTTCAACGCTTCCTTCCTCAATGACCTCTCTTTCATCGTCTAAACCTTCATCTTCTACACCAACCTAATATCATAGAAGTTTATGTTATCATCAAATAATTAAAGAGTTCTTAAGCGTAACCCTTTCAAAAAAAGTAAAAATAATATGCTTAGGTATTAAATGTCCTTTCAAAAAACAAACAATAGTTATCATCACTGGAATTTTATTCTCATAGTACTAAGACGATTTTCATGAATCATTATTTTATAGTGGTATCAGAATTTTTTATGTATATTTTATGATTTATTCATAAGAACCTGGAGGATATCATCATCTGCTGAGTCTCTGAGCTTTACAATTTTCTGTGGCTCTGGCTCCTATAAACATACAGATAGAGTTAAGAGAGCCCTGCAGGGCTTCTTCATCTTATGCTACAGGGACGAGAAAGGAGTTTTATTTTTGGACAGAGGAATAGGTTTATTTTTTTTTATAGATTTGTAGTTTTACGATAAATGCAAGGGATATTAAATCTACCTAACCTAGATTTAATAGAAACCAAATACGCTATAAGATAATTTTCTATTAAGATCGTAATCCTAGATTTACCTTAAACTTAAATGTTGTTTATGTAAAGGATTCGTCTTACTAATAATAATCTGACAAGCATTTAAACACGTTCTACGGATGGGCGTGCATACGTACACTCAAACACAGGGACACGACATTCACTAATTGTAACCACCAACACGCCATGGCCGTAGTATGACTTACCGCATGCATGCTCTCTTCCTCCTCCTCTATTATTATATTCTCCTCCAACACAATGTGGTCATCATCATCCATTTTCAACCTGAAAAGTAAAATTGGAAAATGAAAATGTCCAACTAAATTAGAATTTACTTATGTAAGCACATAAACAAATTCACCTTTTTAATTACTATCTCGGCCATTTGAACAAAATTATTATGTAATTTGCCGGTTAATAACACACAAATATTTCGATTGGTGAAAACGATTCCATGAAAAAACTTTACAAAAAAATAAATAAATAAAATGAAAATTTTACATTTTTATGCTATATTTACGACTATTAATTTAATTACATGTATGATATTCTATATATTAATGATTTAAAAAAATGAATCCACAACAGCAATGTTTTGACTTGACTTATAATTATGAAAAGGTACGCGGCATTCTACGCTTCAAAGGCTTATAGTAAAACTTTTAATTATAGGCTTGTAGTAAACTTGTCCTTTTATTTTTATTATTGCAAAGTAGCCATATTAAAATAAATCAAAATATTATCATGGAAAATTAAAAGCTTTTCAAATACCCTAAAAATCACTAAGCAACTATTGTTTGCATTTTAAAGATTATTTATATAAATATAATGTTTTCCTTTTGGCAGCTTCATGAAGGTCACGTGACTTTGTTGCTATGACGTAAATATTACGAAACAGATGTGCCGGATAAATATTATAATAGTAACATTTATAAAGAATATTTATATTTTTTATCATATAGTTAACAATAGAGTGGTAAAAATGTAAAAATAAAGTAAACATTAATTATATAATTTTTCGCAAAAAGATTTTTTAAACAATACGGCAACTCTGTCTGACTGCCTTAATAGGCCCAAAGCCATAGAACAGAGTACTTGAAGCAAACAAGTGATTTGACAAAAAAAGTTAAAATAAATCAAAGTTATGAAACTATAACCACCAACACACGCTGTTATGCCTTGGCAAGGTAGTTTTTACCAGTGAATTGGCGTTCTTATAGCATGACTCACCAAATTAAGTGATCAAAAAAGAGATTTTATGTTAAAAAGTGATTTTTTAGACTTTTTGAATTTATACAGTTATATAATTGTGTATAGGTATTATATAAAACCTGAATTGATAAAGTGATATTTAGTGATTCATTGATGCAAATGTGATTTTAAAAGAGTGAAAATGTAAAAAAAATATAAAACAAATAATAATATATAATAAACCAAATTATATATATATAATTAAATATTTATTAGGTGTATAAACTATATTTATAGAGGATATTAACGTATTTTTAGATAGATAAGAAGATAATAACTGGTTTTGTAGCTTATATCCTTTTTTATAGTTATAAATTTGCATTTAAAAGATTTCATCATTTTTCATGGCCCGATTTATTCATATGCGGAAGGGTTGGGGTTAATAAGTACACTATTCCCCCCTTTTGATCATTCCAAGAAGGAATCTATCTCCAATTTTAAATAGTATGGGGTGGGGGCGCGATTTAGTCAAGTTATTTAACTCCACTTATCAAAGCGTTCAGGAGTGTGTGGAATGCAACCTTTTTTTTTGGGGGGGGGGGGGCGGGGGTGATAAAAAAAATTCCTGCCGTTATGTTTAGAATTCTTTTTTAGATGATTGTCAACAACCTCCCGCGCCCTTAGTTTTGCTACGCCGAGTTTGATCAAACGTTTGAAAGTACAATACGTATATACAGGGTGCCGGAGCCGTATAATTTTGATGCGGCTCCGGCTCCTACCTTATAATCAATATATCATTTTTTGTTCATTATTGAATTTGATAAAATAAAATAAATAATATAAAATATTTTGCTTTTATTTGATTAAAGCTATATGAAAATAGAAGGATGTGTGTCTATTTGTTAAGTAACAATAGTTTTTCAGTTTATTATATGGAAATAGACCGTTGCCAAATTATAATATTACTTTAAAAAATCATTTTTAGCTAATCTGGAGCCGGAGCCGTTTTTAACGAAAAATACGGCTCCGGCTCCACCAAAAATGTTGCTGCTCCGGCTCCGAAACACTGCGTATATATAACTGCTTGTTTTTTTTTTACTTTTTAGTATTTTAATAGAATTGAATTTATCTTTTAGTGTAAATAATGTCAACAAAAAAAATATATTCATATAAGGGGGGAGGGTGGTGTTATGCAACCATATCGTAATCAATGCGCAAATGGAACTTAGAATCCGAATTTCGTTATGAAACTTGGCATGATCCTTGGTATTATCCCTGATTTGATTAATAAGTTGTAAAAGTAACAGCTAATGGCTAGCGACTCAACCGTTTGGCCATTTTTAGGCTATTTGCTATAGAAAGGCTTGTGTTGGATTTGCCCGGAAAATAGCCAAAAAATGACTAAACGGCTAAGTTGTTAGCCGTTACTTTTCCAACTTTTTATCTAACAGTTTCCCTTTATTATAAATTGTTTTGTCATATGCGACTAATAAATAACTATTCTAAATTATATGATTAAATTGATTAATCACATAGTAAAAAAGATTAATAATTTATTTTCAGAAATTAAAAACATAAAAATGAAAAGTTCAGAAGAAGAACAACTAGGAATTTAAATGACTTAGAATTTAATAATATTTTCTTTTTAGTCTTGAAAAGCCAAATAATTAGATCAAAATTTTTTATATAATCATATATTCTAGATATGTTTAGAACAGGTTTTTATCCAGCGGCTATGGAGCTGCGACGAAAAAAACCGGTATATGTTTTATTTGAAATTTTCTCATCCAATAAGTAGACCTTTTATGTTATTTCTTCACATATATTTATATAAGCTCTAGTATTAGGATTTGCGTGTTAAAGTCTTAAGTTTGATCAGCAAGTTTTTTTCCCTAGTACTAGGTTGATTTAGGATTATTTCTAGTTTTGATGATTTTGTGTCCACAATCAAGTTTTTAATTAAAATAGCGAAATTAAGGATAATATATAATCTAATTTGCCTTTACGTAATTAAATATTTATACAGTAGGTAGATACTTTGGTCGAAAACATGATTTTTTTCATTGTCACAGTAAAACACAGTCCCCTTGAAATAGATTTAAAAGTATTGAACTCAACCATTTATGTATTAATAATGTAGTTTGATTTAAGAAATATTGCATAAAAACAAAACATGTCAAAAAAATACTACACGGAATAAGTTTGAGTTACTTTTCTCGAATAAAAATATAGCAAAATTTAGACGTTTCCAGCTCATTTTAAGGTATATCCCATACTCTTACTTTTATTAACATGTGCCTGGCATAGAGGTAGTAGAAAAACAATCATTAACTTGTATAGTATATTGTAATGCGGCCTATAATCGAACCTGGCGACTCCAAGCGACAGTTTACTGGTTTACTATAAATTATCCTTTCTCACTTTAATAAATCATGTTGCTGTGCCGTGGTTGGAGTTACTATAAATGAACCAATACAATAAAATTCCATAACCGCAACTCGTTGCAAAAGCAATGTTTTGACCACCAGCGCGCTGAAAGGGGGTGCAGAGGTTGTGTGTTGTTAACTCCCCCTCCCCCCCCCCCCTCCACTTAAAATTCAAAAGGTCAGCTTTCCCTTTCATAGCAAAACCCTCTGCACGCCCCGTTTTTGTTTTATTTTAGATCTGCAAAGTGTTTCAGTTTCATATTGACAAAAAATAGCAAATAATTTAGAAAGGGCGTTTTTCAGTCTGACATTTGTTACAATGGAATATGTTACAAAAGAATATTTTGATTTTAAGTGATTCATGCTTTAGGTTTTTTCGTGGCAACACCTTTATGTTTTTTTTTTATTTTTTATAGAAGACATTTAGGGATAGGCATATTGAATATATTATTTGATTCTTTATTTGTCTTAATTATATACATAAAAAAAGTTTACATCTGAATTATAAAAGTTATTATAACAATATTAAATAAAGATTATTCCAAGATATTCTCTTTAAAAAAAGTGTTAGTTGATTTTAAACCAGAAGTAAAAAAAAAGAAAGAAAAATTGCCGTTTAAAGTCAAGACTATTGAATATAGATATGAAACAGATAGGTATCTGTCGTATACATATAATAGGAAACATATAAAACTTAATGTGTTTTAAGTTGTCCGACAGTCAAAATTAAAAGTTTCTTTTTAATGTTGTTTTTATAAGCAATAAAAATTAGAGTCATTTTAAATTGGCTGAAAAAATAAGGCAAAAAAATTTCTTTGTGTGTCATTTGTATGTTATTAAAAGAGAATTTACGATAGTTATACTTTTCATTGTTTCCCTGATTTTTGTACAATTTGTCAATGGTCGCATTATAAATCAGGGGTTTTAGGGATATGTAATTAGTTTTATTTTTAATATCCACACATAAGTATTTCTTACATGGTAATAAAGAGAAAATTTCTACCTACTTATGAAATATAAGGGGAAAATTAATTTTATTTTTCATTGTCCTATCCCAGTATCCATGGATTTAATGATGAGTCATTATTTTCCTAATTCTCTGTGCAATTTGTACATTTTTTTCATGACAATATACAACTTTAAAATGCAGCATTGCAATCATACAATAGTGTTTAAAAGTAATTATATTTATTTTGGATTTGAGGGTTTATAAAAGATAATTTTTTCTAAAGGGAAGACATATTTTTCTGGATTTTGTTAATTCGTTACCACTTTTTTTTAACCTAAACCCTACACTTGATCTAACCTAGGTCACACATTTAATTTGCTTATACAGGGTATAATGAGAATTTCATAAAATCGGATTTCAATATTTTTTTTTATATTTTGCATGATTTCCAACCTTTAACATAAAAGTACGAAATATTTGTGGTGAAAAATATGCAGATTACTTTAAGATTAATCTATTTATGAAATAAACAAGCGTTACAGACATTCATAAAGACAGACAATTAGAGGGATCCTAATCTTTATAGAATACGCTTTGCGTGCTAAAGATATAAACCTTTGCGGTTTAATAGTTTTTTGCATTTCTATTCTAAGTCATTTAAACTTATGCTTCGTAGATTTCCTCCTGTCTGTGGCAGCTAATAGTTTTGACAGGTAAGCTTTTTTAAAACTAGGACAATTATTTCCTTAAATGATATAGAAAAAATCTAAGTATTAGTGTTTCTGTGGGCTAAAACTAAAAGACACATTAGGACTATCCTATTATTTAAAGTAGTTAGGTTTTAGTCTGTCTTTTAAGATCTTGCTAACCACTGAACCCATTGAGTTCTCCATTTGGTTTTAGGCTTTTTATTTTGAAATTCTCAAATCTTAGGATGTATTTGGGTCATTTTACTGTCCTTCCTTACATAGATGTTAGGGTCGAAGCTGCTAGTATCCTAACAACAAATGATTAAGAGTAGGTGTTTAGAGATGAAAAGATAGAAGTAAGGAGTAAGTTTTGCTGTTGTTATAATATGCAATTAACATGTGTTGAGGAAAAACCAGAAAAAATATTAATCAACTAAAAAAAAACTTGTCTGAATATCTTTTACACAGTCCTAAATAAAAGAATTTTATACCTAGTTATTTTAAGTTAATTTTTATTATTAGATAATAAAACAACTCATTTTTCCCAATGCTATGCGCACGATCTTACAATACGTTTACAAATCCTTTCAATTGGAAACAAAAATTATACAAAAAGTCAATAATTCCAAGAAATCAAATTTTGATGTATATTTAATGCAAACAGATTATCCTAATTAGATATATGCTTTAAAAAATTGTATATTTTTTAACATATTTTTTATTTATTAAAATATTTCTGTCATGGGAGATTTCTTTCATATAGTTTCCATGTTTTTCGTGTATTTGTGTTTTACTTTAATTTGCTTAGATTAGGTTCTATAGGATACTGGTTAGGACACATCGGTTTTATATTTCTTTGTTAGGGCAGGATAGGTTACGTTATATTGGTTACTTAGTAACAGCCACGCACAAGTTAGGAATAGGGAATAAAACTTAACTAACTTACTCCTAAGGGATGGGTGTTTCACTTTCATTGTTTAACAATTTGAATGAGAGCTCAGATTTGCCTACTAAGAATGCACAAAACATATCCTTTAACTTATATGAAATCAAAGAAAGTCAACTTTGTTTAGAATTAAATGCCCACAAACTTTTAAATTATGAAGTATTTAGAACTCTATGATATTTAACTCTTTATTCGCAAATTTGAATTCTCTTATCTTTTAAGATTCATTAATAAGTTTTATAATATGCTTAATTATATTTTTACTATAATTCTTGTAAATCGGTCCATTAGTAAGCCTGTCTTTTAACCCGCGACCGTGGCTCAACACGTAGCGCATCCGCTCGTCGCCGGGAAGGTGATAGGTTCGAATCTCGGTCCGACACCGCGTCATAACTAAAGACGTTAAAAATTGTTCCCACTGCTACTATGTCAGATGCGCGACGTAAATAGTTAGAGTGGGGGGAATGCCTTGGCCCAAAACAGGCGCAACTCGCTACCGTGCACAGTTGGGACTTCTCAGACAAAGGTCGTGCATCTCAGAGAGTTGGTTGTCTGATGGGTGAATGGACGCTTTACACCGCAATAATTGCAAGTATGTTCCAAGGTGCGTGGAGATATAGGTCTAGTACCCGAAGCGACACCTAGCCCCCTAGAGTCTTAACTCTTAAGCCTGTCTTTAATATACTTAAAATTGTCCTACATTTTTATTTTTTTTTATTATGAATCACCGGACAAGTCAGTATATACTCTGAAAGCACAACTTAATCGTTTCAGCGGTTTGCAAGATCTTAAGCTTCAGACGAGGGGCGGGAAGAATTTTTGCTACGCAACTTATAAAAGTTCTTGATATGAATCCTATCCCTCGTTTATTCTTTTAACCTGTATTTCAGAAGTTATCTTATTTTCGCGGATTTTTATATATTTCTTTTTATCTTTTCCATTTAAAGGTCAAGTGCATTAATTGGCAATTTCCCTAAAATTGTCTTGTTGAGCATAGAAATACCCCCTTCCCTTTTTTTTGAAATACATTAGAAATTCGGGGTGGGGGAAATTTTTTGTTAGTTTATTTCTTTAATTTAGGTTAGGTTTAATGGGGAATGGGTAGCCCTGCAGGGGTTAGACATGGTATAAAACATCCCCATTATGTCACAAATAAAAGAAAGGGCATACAGTGCTCTATAGGAGCTTTGAGGGAAAGCATGTATTTAAATTTTTTTAGGGGAGGAACAGATTTTATTGAAGGAGGAAACTCGCGGATTCTAAACTTTCAGGAAAATAATTCATTTAATTTCCAGATTTTTAGATTTTTATACCTTTTAGTTAAAAAGTTTAATATAGAATGTCAGAACGCAAAATTGCTTTCATATTATTACTAAAACCTGCAAATAAAGCTAATACAAAATACAAATATTTAAACCAATGAATGCGAGAACGTTTTTAATAAAACTTTGGCTACTAGTATTATTTACAGTCCAATGCTCCCTCCCTACCTGCCTAGTGAGTTAAATCAATAAAGGGGGGGGGGGGGGGTTAATGCAACCATCTCGTAATCAATGATTAAATGGCACTTAGAATTTGAATTTTGATCTGAAATTATTCATGAGTAATCCTTGGTAGGGCTCTTTTCCCTAAATCGAACAAAAAATTGGAAAAGTAACGGCTGGCGGCTCAGGTTTCATGACTAATTTGCTCTTAAGATAGGCAAAAAATGGCAAAACGGCTGAGCCGCCAGCCGTTAGCCGTTACTTTTCCAACTTTTTGTTCGATTTAGGGAAAATATACCTACCAAGGATTATTCATGCAAAATTTCAGATCAAAATTCGAATTCTAAGTGCCATTAAATCATTGATTATGAGATGGTTGCATTAATAAACCCCCCCTTAGAAAAAGATTTTTATAAAACTTTGGATACTAGTATGATTTACAGTCAAATATCGCCTCCTCAATCCCCATACCTAATCCTGGCCTTTAATCTATGGGTGAAATTCAAATTCTGTGTAGTAAATGAATGATAATTCAGTCTGAGCTACAAGCGTTGCTTGACCAGCAAGAGAAGCTGGAGGCAAATAATTCTTCTGTGGATAATATGGACGAAGACATGCAAGGGTAAGTCCACTAGGAGTGCCTTCACTTCCGCATAGGGTTTCATTTTCGCAAAAACACACGAAAGCAAATTAAAAGTTTTAAAATGGAGTAAAGCTAGGCGTGAGGACTAAGTGGAGAGATTATTTGTCCAAGTAAATCTGACAATTAACGCTTTGATTGCATGACTTTTGTTAAGCAGTCCTATTAGTTGATTCGGGTATAGTCCTTTCCACGACATCCCTCCATAAGGAGCGATTGTTCGTATTTTTAAAATGGCTTTTTACAGTTTATTTTAGGTTAGGTTAGGTTATATTGTGTTAGGTGATTGCCCCACAGGGTTAGGTAATTGGCCCCGCAGGGTTAGAGCCCCCCCGCAGGGGCTAGAAATAGGAGAAAAGCTACTGTGAAAAATACGAAGAATCGCTCCTTATGGAGGGATGTCGTGGAAAGGACTATACCCGTTGATTCCTTTTATTTGCAACTGAGAACGCGACAATTTGATTTACAGCCCTTTCTTTCTTTCCAAAATATAATTAAGTTGATTATGTAATGCTGATGTAAGTATTGACATACTTACATGTTAAGACTTAGAAGATGCTTTGCTCATAACATTATGTCTAATCGGTCTAGGAATTAATAACTTTTCCACAATCAAATAAATACTAAATGTAATTTAAAAAAGCAACATATGATTATTTTATAAATTAAAATACTGTCAGTCTGGTAATGATAATAGAATTGATCTGAATTATCAATGTTTCGGTATGTTTTCTTGTATTCCCTGGCAAGTTCGAACCCATTAATCCCTGTTTCCTTACACCAAATTTCCTAGAGAATGAGTGTGTTACGCGGCATTCCTAACTATCTCCGCGCGGCGCGTGGCTTGTAAACGGACAAAAGAAACGCGCACTTATCCTTTGATTAGTCCCACGTGAAGAGCTACGTGATTGAAAATAATGTATTGCTTGAATATACATGCGCTCTGATGTGTGGAATATCTCAAATAAGCCTTCTGCTTAGTTTGACATCATAATGTGGTAAGAATTTATCTTTAATTCTTAATAATAAGTGTAGTATGGTATATTTTTACGAAGAAATTTAAAACATTAATTTTTCAACAAATAGACCATTTAACTGCTAACTTTTGACATACGAATATTTTCCTTAATTTTATTGATCATTTGAATCTAAAATTATCAATTTCTGATGCTGTTTAATATGTTTCGTGCCAATTTAAAGTTTTTTAGAAATTTTATATTTTTAATTAAATTGAAATCACGCAACCTTGATCTACAAAAATAATAAACCATTAATACTATGTAATTAATTTTTATATTTTTGTTTTAGATTCACCGTTTTCATGGTAATAAATACACATTTGTAAACATTCACATGTTGGTCATTCGGAGGGCTTGGAGATTAAGATTTCGTGTACGGCAAGGCATGCGTACCGAAACAATGAAAACGTGACAGAACAGATGCAGCTAAGAACATTCTGTGAAGTTTTGTGAATGTGTTGGTTGTGATACCTTACCACACATTATTATTATAGTCATAATCAGTACAGTTAACTTTAGTGACAATTATGGGTCCTAAAAAGAATAAAGGTGATCAATTGAGTAAGCGGCTGCGTCCAGCCGTTGATGCCCTAACCAGTGAGCTAAATAGAGTGATGAAGTTGGTCAGTGATACTTCAGAACTTAATGTTAGACATCTCACTAAGGAATCAATCCTTGTCCATGACAAGTTCGAGACATTTGACAGCATCATGGTCGGTTTTAGCAAGCTTGGTTTGAGAATCCAAGAGCTTGATGAGTTTAGTGACATTTATTCTGATATAGTTACTGTACAAAAAGACTATAGTTCTTTGAAAGATGCTCTTGATGCTATAGAAGAGCTTAGTGACATTCAAAGTGTTGTTGATGTTGTTGGTGATAATTTGCCTAACCATCAGGCTGAACTTTATGATCGATGTTTGAAGATTGTGAAAGTTATTAAAGGGCCATACTTTCCCTTGCCTGATGCAATTATAAACACTTTGTCTGCTTTGATGAAACGTCTGGCTGAGGTTAAGCTTGAACCTGTGAAGCCACCCACGACGACGGCGGGTGCCTCGACAGCATCGCCATTTGTGTCACCGTTTGGCACACCACAGTTCGTCGCCGGTTCTGTGTTCACGCCAGGATATATGAATCGTGTCGACGAACGTCTTCTTCCATCGTTCGACGGCCTGGAAGCTTCCTATGTAAGTTTTAAAGACACTTTTAAAAAGCTTACTGTAGGACAAGACCCGTCGTATTTACAGTTATTGTTAAGCAGTGAAAAGGTCTGTAAAAATAAAGAGCTGAGACTCCAGTTAATTCAGATTCAATCGCATGAATCTCAGTGGGCCTACCTTGACGCACGTTTTAAGTCCAAAACACGTCAGATGCTCTGCCTTTTCAACCAATGGGAGAAGAAGTCTAAACCGTCGGACTCCAACCAGATTGTGACTGTGTTAGCAGAGTTTGGCGGAGCAGTTAGCCAGCTGGAGCAGCTGACTAAAGATGATGAAGATGATGAGGTCACCACCAGCCAGTGGTTGACCGTGATACTTCTTGAGATGTTATCCAAGAAGTTG
Organism: Acartia tonsa; assembly: GCF_053477335.1. Classification (NCBI taxonomy): domain Eukaryota; kingdom Metazoa; phylum Arthropoda; class Copepoda; order Calanoida; family Acartiidae; genus Acartia; species Acartia tonsa. The sequence continues at coordinate 38,984,103 of NC_137272.1, forward strand.
CCACGTGATTTTCAAGATAAGCTCAATTTATCATTGGGCTCGATGGATGTCCCAAACGTCCCAAAGCTGTTAAAGATTATTGAAGAACAGCGTGGCGCCATTTTAATGAGGTGTTCGACTGATATGGACACCCCCTCTAAGAAGAAAGGTAACCCTGCGACAGCCGCTACCGCCGTAGGTAAACCTGGTAAATCTAAGATGAAGCAGTCATGTTTTGTAAATGGCTGTAATGATATGCACTTACTTTACAAGTGCCCAAAATTTCATGACCTGTCAGTGTCAGACAGGAAGAGTATTGTGGAGAGTGCTGGATGCTGTTGGATTTGTTTGCAAAAAGGGCATAAATCTGTGGATTGCCCGAAGGCAGATGTAATAGGCGGCTGCAAAGTGGACAATTGTGGTCAGGCCCATAACAACCTTTTGCATGAGAGTGTTGATATGGCTGCCGCCGTCTATGAAGTACATACTTCCCCTGAGGCGAACTTAATGTTAATGTTACAACAATTAGACGTCGTTGACATTAATCGCCAGAAGGTCCCAGTGAACGCTATGTGGGACACTGGTTTAACTACCACAATGGTAACCCAGTCACTTGTTAATAAACTTCAGTTACCTTTTACTGGACGTTCAGCAAGAATTTCTCTAGCTGACGGTGAAGTTAAGAGTCTCCCGACGGTCAAGTTATGTTTAGTTGATCGACACAAAAATTATCACATATTAGAACCTGTGGTAGTGCCTCTCATTGGTCCAAAAGAGGCGATCTGCTCCATAAATCCTGTGGAGGCAGCTGTTTTGTTTGATATGAAACCTGAAGATTTTACTTTGGTTGATGGGCAGGTTGATTTGCTCGTAGGGCACCTGCACCCATCGATGTTTCCCTACTCTGAACGTTCAGTAGGAGAAACCATGCTTTACTCCAGCCTGTTTGGATCTGGATATTTTGCTGTTAGTGCTAATGGTTTAGCAAAGAGTAGGTATGTTGTCTGCTCAGATGTTCAGCCGCAGCTGACTGTTGGTGCTGCTTGTGATGCTATTATTGAACCTGTTGGTTCTGTTTGTAACGCGGCTGATGAACCTTTTGGTTCTGCTATTGCCGCAGCCGTTGACAACATGGCTACGGCGGGTGTTGCCGTGGCTAATATTGATAATGATGTTAGTTGTGCTGCAGTTATTCCTGATGATATTGGTAACGATACTGTAGTCGTTGATAACTTTGTTACGGCGGGTGTTGAGCCGCTGAATGATTCGGTTCCAGCCGGACAAGAGCCGACGGGAGTTTCGGTTCCGGCTGGACAAGAGCCGATCAGAGTTTTGGTTCCAGCTGGACAAGAGCCGACGGGAGTTTCGGTTCCAGCTGGGCAAGAGCCGATAAGAAATTCGGTCTCGGCCGGACAAGAGCCGACGGGAGTTTCGGTTCCGGCCGGACAAAAGCCAGTAGATGATTCTAAGTTTTATGACAGCCACACTTTTATTACGTGCCCTGGTGGTGTTATGAATCAAGAATCGACTTGGTTGCTGCCAAGCTGGCCGCCCGACGCAGGGTAAGAGGCCTGCCAATGGCGGGTGGAAATATGGCGGGTGTTGCCGCCAGAAAGTCATTGAAATTTTTCAAACCACACATATCTAATCTACGACATAAACTATTATGTGAAAATGATTTTAAAGAAAAAATTACAAGTTATATATTAGGCTTGTGAAGGGAACCAAAATGGGTTCTGTAAAGAATAAGTATTCATTATTCAACTAATTTTATTATTCATACCTAAGCACAAAAATTCTACAAAACTGTTTAGACTTTTAAAGCAGATTTTAAAAAGATTTTGTTTCTTTAAGTATGATTTTGAAAAGCAAAAGTTCGTGTATATTAAATACCAAATGATTTTGCAGATTTTAAATTGAGAAAAATAGATTTTTTTTACAAATTATTTTTCTAGTTTTTTTTATGATTCACGTTTACTTAAAAAATGTTATTTCTCAGATTCTCATATGAAATAATGCATTAAAGTAAAGAACAATATGTAATATTATTATGATAATGTTTAAAATATTCCCCATTATTATTTTAAAAGATTATCGCAAAAAATCAAGATATTTGTTTAAATTTGTAAGCGAATCAAAGATTTCCTTTCATTCCGGAGGCAGAGATTCTTAACAATTCATGTACAAAAGTTTTTTTTTTTGTTCACTCCGGGAGCTGGGATTCCTATTAATCCACGCGTAAAGATTTTTTTTCATTCCTAGAGCAGAGATTCGTAGTAATATACGTACCTAGCGGTTTCGGACAATTTTAAACCTTGAGAAAATACTTTAGCAATTATTTTCCTAAGTATATATATTTTTCGTTCATGTTTAAGCATTTATAATAACGAACGCGATGTATGGTATTATTAAAATATTGATTATTATTTTATCTGAATGCCACAGAATTAATTTAAGATAAACTATGCATATTTTAAATTAACTCTACCTTCATTTTTATCGTATATATTAAAATACTGCTGCAATGTATTTTTTTTGTAAAAAGAAATTAACCATTTCTTAAGATTTATAAGTAACGCAAATTTTGATACAATTTCGTTTAAAACTTTCAAATCGATGAAAGATTTTTTTCATTTGAAATGCAAACTTAAGTTTTTTATACGTTTACGCAAGTTCTTTCAATGATTTAAATCTTTCCGGGACCAGGGATTTTTTCGCGGAAAATTTCCTAGGTACCTGCACAGATATAAACATTTTTATCCTTGTTGGATTGAAATTTGATATGATAAGAAATTAACAAAATGAGAGTTTTACATCATTTAAATATTTCTTTATGATTTATTATAATCACATAAATAATTTAATATAACATTTATATTAAAATTATTACTATTTACCTTTGAACTGATGTACCTAAAAAGAAATTGCAGATTCAGCATTTTAAAGTTCTTTTTTATATTGAGCTTTTGTTTTATTTTGGTAATTTAATTTGCATATTTCAATTGCAATTTTATTTTACGCAATTTTGATTCACGAAGATTTAAAATTATGAAATTTTAATTTTCCGATGTTTGATGATTTTTATGGTCATATTTATTTAGATTTAAGTATCTATTTTATTAAAACATGTTAGATTTAAGGATCTTACCTATCTTATCTTAAAAATGTTTAGATGTAAGCCCGAGTATTTTTCCGCTGGAAACAATGCTAATTATTGAGAAGTTTTTTATGAAATTCTACTTTTCTTTTCTAGCAAAAAGATTTAGTAGAAAAAATGTCATTATTTAATCTTTCTTTCTTTTGATGAAAAAAGTTTGAGTTGATTATTTAATTATTGATGCGATTTTTAGTATAAAAATCATTTACCTATTTATTATGTAGGTGCCTAATTGAAGTTTAAGTACTATTGATTATTAATTCATGTATTCGCAATTACATGGTCTGTAATTCTAATTTTATTGAGATTATGAGGCCATGATATAATGAGATGTGTGAGTGGTAAATGTGCAATTCATGTATATTGAATGCTTTTCCCATTCCTTATTCCTATCCTTATGTGGTAGTGGACTCGGTTTGAGTTATTGTGGTATTCGCGAGTTACCATAATTAATTTTAGGCCTTATGGCCATAACATTTTAAACTCTTGTGATTTATGTGTTGTGAGATTGTGATTTCGTGGACACTGTCTGCACGTATATTGCAAAGATGAGGTATTGTGTTCGATTCCCAGTGAATAGACGGGTGTGTTTCGGTATGTTTTCTTGTATTCCCTGGCAAGTTCGAACCCATTAATCCCTGTTTCCTTACACCAAATTTCCTAGAGAATGAGTGTGTTACGCGGCATTCCTAACTATCTCCGCGCGGCGCGTGGCTTGTAAACGGACAAAAGTAACGCGCACTTATCCTTTGATTAGTCCCACGTGAAGAGCTACGTGATTGAAAATAATGTATTGCTTGAATATACATGCGCTCTGATGTGTGGAATATCTCAAATAAGCCTTCTGCTTAGTTTGACATCATAATGTGGTAAGAATTTATCTTTAATTCTTAATAATAAGTGTAGTATGGTATATTTTTACGAAGAAATTTAAAACATTAATTTTTCAACAAATAGACCATTTAACTGCTAACTTTTGACATACGAATATTTTCCTTAATTTTATTGATCATTTGAATCTAAAATTATCAATTTCTGATGCTGTTTAATATGTTTCGTGCCAATTTAAAGTTTTTTAGAAATTTTATATTTTTAATTAAATTGAAATCACGCAACCTTGATCTACAAAAATAATAAACCATTAATACTATGTAATTAATTTTTATATTTTTGTTTTAGATTCACCGTTTTCATGGTAATAAATACACATTTGTAAACATTCACATGTTGGTCATTCGGAGGGCTTGGAGATTAAGATTTCGTGTACGGCAAGGCATGCGTACCGAAACAATCAATTAAACCTAACTGTTACAGTAATCATCAAGCCAATTTTGAAATCGATAGGACGATTCTACCACGCCTAAGTTAACGGACCGACCGAACCTAAGTGTAGAGAAACCTCGCTTTTATTAATACATTTATTTCAGACGAGAATTGAGCGTTGATGAAATTCAAAGAATTCTAGGTAAATTAATTTTGGATCATTTTAATAATTTCAGAAAATTCATTTTTAAAAATCATTCTATTGTTGCATATAAAAATTAAAAAATACCAAATGATTCTAGGGCATACTAAAAAAGTCATTTCCTATGAAAATATAACGAAAATTAAAAAAAGACAATACTTTTAATTTGTTATCTGCAGACAATTGTATAGATTTATTTACATTTACTTTTTATCTTACAGAAAATAAAGTATTAGGAAATGAAATTGACTTTTTCTTTTTTTTTCAAAAAATTTTTGTTTATTTTTGTATGGCAAATAAACAGTTAGATTTAATGTCTTTACATTTACAATACTGTCATTGCTCTTTTCTTACATTTCAAAACTTATAGCTAAAAAACTCTTGTATTCTTAGATTATTTCTTTAGATTGGGAATTATATTTCTTATTCGAGTTATTAAGATAAAGAGGGGAGGAGGGATCAAACATAATTGTGTACACGCGCCTCTTGAATACTGAATTATTTGTTTAGATTTGCCCTCGTATGCTATAGAAGATATTCGAACCCGTCACCAACGACAAGAGCCGATGGGTCATGGTTTTAGAGGTACACTTATCTTTTTTTAAGTCCCTGTTATTATTATTCTTTCCTGTTATTAGCTGACATAAAGGGAGTTCAGTAGTTTGTGCTTGTATTGCGTAAAATCCGTGAGTTAGCTTCAGTCGAAAGCATTTATTATGCAATTAATAGTTTAATTAAACGCATATTTAATAACAATTAGACTTAATAATCGCTTTTGACTGAAGCTAACTCACAGATTTTACGCAATACAAGCACAAACTACTTTTCCCTTTGACATTTATTCATTCGAATTGTTTCTGACAGAGTGAGGTTAGGGCTACTTAGAGAACCCGTAAAAACAAGTGTTTAGTACGCACACAAAGGGCGGAGGGGGGGTGGAGCACAGGAATAATATCCCTCCTTATTTAAAAGTTAATTAAAAAAAGGGAGGTAGCTTTTCGTTTTAGTTTAGGTTAGGGTATATTGGTACTGGTTAGCTCCTCATAGTTTATGCAGGGGTTAGACATAGAGGGGAAAAAACTCCCTCTTCCACCTATTTTAAATTTTAAAAAATTCAAAAGGCACTATATGTTCAGGTGGAGGAAGATTAATGTCTCTGGAGGAACCTGAACAGCACCAGTACGGAGGTGGAGGAGGGGAGCATCCGGATGCTCTGCTGGTAGCTACCAGCATACCATATTCACAGGTGGGTCACAGTTTATTTGTAAGCGCAGACATTTTAAATGATTGGCTTGTCTGAACGTCAGTTTGTAAAAGTCACTCTTTGGGATAAGGGAGAAAATAATTTTTCCATTTTCAAACATCTACTCCTCAATATCTTGCTTTCCGTACGCATTTGTTTCATATTTATGAGCTTCGCTTCCAAAGAATGATATCATCTTTGTTTTAATGAACATTTAGATTTTTTGTAGATTTTTACTTTTATTATATCATAGGAATATACTGATTCAAATGGTGGCTACGTTCTCAGTCCTGAAAGTGGAATAAGGTTAGTTATAAAGCAGTTTTGTTCTTCAAAATAACATTGAAACCAATAAAAGATAAATTGATATTTACTCCAATTAAATTTATTTATCCACCAAGTATCTTAAGAAAATAACAATATTATTGATCTATTTAACTGTCCATCCATCCATCTATTTGTTTATCTATTAATCTAATAAATCTTTCTATTTATAGTAGCGGATATGAACAAGGAAGCCTAACCAACCATAGCAGCCCTGCCAGCCATGTTAGCATTGTTCTTGGTAGTCCACATACTGGTAGTGGTATGTAGTTGTTTCTTGTAGCAGTGTTGCACTAGTCACTACATAAATAGTGTATTTCTCTGCTATTATCAGTTTTAAGTAGGGTTGGGCCGGATATCCGGTTTGGACGGATATCCGGCCATTTTCTATATCCGGGCGGTTACCGAATAATGAAACTATCCGGATACCGGATATCCGACTGATATTTCCTGCCGGTTATCCGGTAATTTTCCGGATATCGAGCGTTGGCCAGATATCCGGCCGGATAACGGATATTGAAACTAGGGTTGGGCCGGATATCCGGTGTTGCCGGATATCTGGCCGGATATCCGGCCATTTTCAATATCCGGCCGGATACCGGATACTGAAACTATCCGGCCGGATATCCGGCTATAACTTTTTTTATATTTTACACCAAAAATCTCTGCTTTTTAAAATTTTAAATGGCTATAATTTTCTTATTATTGAAGCTAGAAGAACATTTTTTGAATTTGTTTATCTTTATGTAAATTTTATATATGAAATCTCAAGAGTTTATTAATAAATTTTTTTTGCTACTTTATCTGGTAATTTAGCCGGTTATCCGGCCGGATATCCGGTAATTTGGCCGGATAACCGGATATTTGCCGGATATCCGGCGTTTGGCCGGATATCCGGCCGGATACCGGATATCCGGCATTTGAAATCAGCCGGATATCCGGTATCCGGTATCCGGCCAAAAAAGTATCCGGCCCAACCCTAATTGAAACTATCCGGATACCGGATATCCGGTATCCGGCCAAAAAAGTATCCGGCCCAACCCTAGTTTTAAGGCGTCATTTTTGCAATATTATATGCTAAGCTGATAAACATCTAAGATAGGCATGAAGAAATTGTTCTCTTCTTTTAAAGCTTTTTTTTAGCCACTCTAAGTACTGAAACCTTTATGAAAAATTGGGAGGTATGTTGTGCTATAATTTCGTAAGGGTGTGAGACTGAGTTTTAGGGCTTAAAAACAGTAGTAGAACGATAATTAATATTCACTAAATATTTGTATTCCTTGTTGAAAAGAACTTTAAACTAATTTTTTTTGTAAAGTTAACATAAATATCGTTCAACTACTGTTTTTAAGCCTTAAACTGAAACCTTTACGGAATTTTAGCACAAACTACCTCCATCTTTTTAATTTATTACCTACATTTTTACATATTTTATACATATTCTTAAATTTTTTTTTATTTTAGGCAGTATATTGATGGGGGGCCAAAACTCCGTGGGTTTGGGGGGCGGTGGTAGCCCCGGTAATAACATGTCAGGTACAGATTTAAGTACAATTTATCAATTTCAATTTCAATTTTATATTTATACTTAAGTAAAACCATATTGTTGGTATTTTTAGTTCAAGTCGAAAACGAACACTATTAAGCCAAAATGTATTGTTTTTTGTGATTGTGCAATCGTAACTGCAATTACAACAACACACAAAAAAAACAAAGCTTAATATACTATTTAAAGATTCTATATGTCAATAATATGAAATCTGAGAAATATTTTGTTATTAATCTGTGAATAAACTAGGACACTATGGCAATCCTATCATCTATGAAAGTCCAACACATACGGACGATCAAGGTATAAGTCTGATGGAGCTTCACATCTTCTTTAATTTTGCCTACACGTCTTTATGTAATTTAATTTACAAGAGTATTTATTATTTAAAGATTTTAGTTGAGTCGTCAAATACTTTGTTGTAGTCTAAAATGCACAAAGATATAACAAATCCTACTTTTAATTCAGTATTTTTCGTATTTTGTACCTACCTAGTCAAATATTTCAAAAACATTTCGGTAACTTTTTAAATATAATTTTAATAGGTAATGTCTTACGTTAATAACCCTTATAGGTATAATTTTAGAAAATGTTTTTGTTGGTGCATTTACCCTACAGCTAATTCCGTATACTCTTAACAGTCCTCCTTGCAGGTCTCATGTTCCCTGTTAGCCCTGGGAGTGTGCTGTTGTCCCATTCACCAACCTCAGCCTCTCAGAGTGTGCTGTTGTCCCACTCCCCAACCTCAGCCTCTCAGAGCGTGGTTATGTCGGATTCGCCGCCTTCAAGCAGCCAAGGAGACCAAACCAACAATGTAAGGATTTTGTTGTTTTTGTGTTGACTTCAGTGTCAACTTGTGTTGTTTTAGTGGCGTCGCCCATACCCTCAAGAGTTTATGGGAAGTCCCCCCTCAATACTATTTATATAGAATTATGATATTTTTTTTATCAAGTACCTAGCGGGTTTTATCGTATTTTCACATTAGCTTTTGATAGGTTATGTTAGGTTAGGTTTGGTAAATATTAATGATTGTCCCACAGGGGCTAGAAATAGGAGAAAAGCTACTGTGAAAATAAGACGAAACCCACTAGGTACTTCGTTTTCTTTCCATGATCCTATTTTCTTTAATCTGACGGGTAAAAAAATAACGTATAACCAACACAGGGCCAATATCTGTATTCCCTAAAGGTAGAGCAAAATCGGTTCAGCGGTTACCGAGATCCTAAGCTTTAAACAAACGGTCAGGCATCCTTCTACTTTGTGTTATAGATAAGAATAAGATACAGCACAGCCGTAACCAACATTGGAATTCTAGAGTGTTCAACAGGACTTTATGTGAAAGAACCTAGCTTGCCCATTTTGAAAAAGTTTAATTTCCTAGGTGTTCTGCATAATTATCTTAATTCACTGTTTTAGATTTACACAATAATTGTGCCACAACAACCGGGCAGAGAAGCGTTTAAATTTGACGCTGACCGCTTTATGGCGGCTGATACTGACAGCTTTATAGCCGCCGACTCGGTCAAGAGCCAGCCTTCGGATGTTTGGACATTCAACACACAAGAACAAGTGGCGTCAAAGAATGAATATCTTAACATCAATATACCTCAAAATTTCGGTAATTATTATTATCTTTTATTAACAGAATAAAGTGAGCTTTTCCCCTCTCAATTTCTCAAGCTTCATATGATATAGTAACTTTTATTTGAAATATGGCACCCCAATATAAACATTTTGTCCTAATTATTTTGTCAGATTTATCTTGGCAGCGCGCGCAGCTACTAAATAATGAGGGTGTGTCCGTAAGCCTCTTGTGAGTAAAAGTGTTAAAAAAATATCCAGTTCTCATTCTTCACTATCTATCTCTATGTTAGCTAGACCGTCCTTAATTTCTTGCTGTATAATAATTTACTCATCTTTTATAAACTATAAATTTTAAAGGAACTGACAATGAAAAAACCTACAATACAAGCGAAGTCTTTCAAGCCGAGTGGCAGCCAAAACAAGAAAAACCTCTATTTTCGTTGCCGGGTTCAATTTCTTTCAGTCAGGTTAGTGTGTACAGCATTAGAGTAAAACACTAGAGGAAGGAAGGGTTAACATAACTGTAGGTATCTCCCCTGCAACGCAACCGCCTTGTGCAACCTTTCTATTGGGTCATTGAAAATCAACCAATGGTGTCGCTTATATTAACACAGCCAAGTAGATGAAAATAATTAAGAAGCTGACGAAAGAAGTCTTTGAAAAAGGAAGGGATGTCAGTATTATGACGCGCTAATGCAGCGTATTACAAAGCTCATCCTATCACAGATGGTTAGGTGATAGTAGTTCGAGTCTCAGCCCAAACTGGGTCATAACTAAAGACTTAGAGAGATATACTTACTGCTGCTATGTCAGATGTGCGATATAAAAAGAAAAAGGAGTGGAATGCCCTGGCTTTAATTTTAACAGTGACTTACTTATAATATTCTAACTTAGGTATCATATTAAAACTTATGAATTATACATAACCCGAGAATCAAGATGCTATATGTATTCTTTAACCGGCGGCTTCCCCCATGACGATCGCCCAAATCACTCCCTTAACCAGTGTTAAATTTTAATCCGTTCTCTAAACTACACATGTTATCTTTTTCTTCGTGTTTTTCTTATCTCTCCCTAACAAAGTTTAGTTTCTTTGCTACTACAATGTTTTAATAGAAGTGAGTATCTAAATGTTTATGTTTTGTAACAACTTTAATGTATTACTTTTCTACTACTAGCTTTTTGTTCTCCTGTTTTCCTTTTTATATTTTTGAAACTACCTGAGCTGAGGCCTTGCACATTTCTATGATTATTTTTAATTTTGGTGCTTTTACCTAAAGTATTTTCTCGTATTCATTCGAATCCGGTGGATAAGAACCGGTTCTCATCCATACGAAAAAACTATGTCTAGCCCGAGCCATCGGCACCTCGGGGATAAAAAAACTAGTTTTAATCTTAAAATTGTACATTCTATATCCGCGGAAACCTTTTTATAATACGATGCGAGAAATAACTATTCTTGACACTGTTAACCCCCCTCCCCTTTTTTGAGAAATTAATTGGAAATAAGTGGTGGGAGGTGTTTGTTTTTTGGTTTGTTTGTTTATTATTCTTGGTCAGGTGAGGTTAGGTTATATTGAGTATTGGGTAGCCCCGTAGGGTTAAGGCACCGGAGGTATAGGCAAAACTTACCCAACCTCGGTTTGGTTAATATATTTTTTAAAAATAGTGGAGGGGGGGGGGGTTCAGAACTTAACATGAACTTTTGTGTGAAAGCAACTTCCTTTTCTTTATCAAACTTTTAATTGTCAAGTTATTTGATTATTTTTCCTACATGTTTATTTATTTAGGAGAGTGTTGATAGCGTGTATATTCCTCGCAGAGCTTCAAGCACAGATTCCAACGGATCTACGACAGGTGTCTCCTCTGGATCTATGACAGGTGTCTCCCCCGGCTCTATGACAGGTGTCTCCCCCGGATCTATGGCAGGTGTCTCACCCAGAGCCGTTTCATCCACTTCAGGCAAACATCAAAGTTTTGTGGATATAATAAAGGATGATTTCACACAAAATGCCTGTTGAGTACTAATACCCCCCCTCCCCTTAGTTTTTCAAATAGGTGGTGGTTTTATTATCCCTATCCCTGCAGGTCCTTTACTTGCGGTAATCTAACCCTCAGGGAATACCCCATTCTCAACAGAATGTAATCTAACCTAACCTAAAATGATAAACAAACGAAAATTTATACCCTTTATTTTTAATTTATTCTATAAATAAGAAAGGGGGGGGGGTGTAGAGATATAAACAAGATTTTTTTGGGTGAATAAGCCCAATCTCAATACAAAATAGAATAAAATTCCTCATGGCCAATTTCTATAAAAAAAGGACATTACAATTGTTTTTTGTCGTTTCCGAGATCTAACTGGATAAACACAAACATATAAAGTTACTTTGAGTATTATCTTAAATATTCTTTGGTGTTGTACAGGAGTATCACCGAGAGCTGCAATAGTTTCCGACAACCAAGTATCCTCACCCTCTTCAAGCTATACCTTTGTCAACGACAAGGGAGAGACAGAGTATTTCTGCGCGGTCTGTGGCGATAAGGTACACTTTTTAAATTTTTTGTAGTTCTGCTGTTTTATATTTTACTTACTTAAATTTTGGGTATATGATCTGATACCTCTACTAGGATATATAAGTTGGAACGAATTTTAATGTTAGAGGGAGATTTGAAATCTGCATCAAATTTTAAGGATTTTTTTTTATAAAATTCGTTTTTTTGTAAAATTCTTTATCTAAAAGCGGAAATACAATTTAAATTAATTAATTTTGACATCTGTAATTGGTGGATTTAAAAAATCTGCGATCTAATTGGAGAAGCTTAAGTGTCGTCCATAATTCAACCAATTAGAGCGCACGTAGTTTCCAATCAACCTCTTTTAGATAAAGAATTATACAAAAAACGAATTTTATAAAAAATCTTAATTTGATGCAGATTTCAAATCTCCCTCTAACATTAAATTTCCTTCCAACCTCCACCCTTTCAAGATGAATCGCCCCTGGATAAACGTACCACTCCCAAATTTATTTCTTTGTTTTGAAAACTAAAATGTAAGGTGTAGGGTCCCTAACCTTTCCTCAAATATCCCTAGAGGCCTCTGGAAGCGCATCCGCTAAAGCCAAGGTAACTCCCCTAGTAATAAAGAAATAGCGAAGCTACTAGACAAAATCAAATCAAGCTTTTATAAACTGTTACTTAAACTTTAACAAAGTACAAAATACAAATTGATTTTGTAATTTACTTAAAAAAAGTAAATATTAAAGAAAAGACATACAAAAATGTATACATAGGTAGGTATAATATATATAGTTCATTGTACTTACAAAACCAAACATGGTATTGTTCATAACACCTAAAGATTAGATTATAGAGTAGTCCGTACATAATAAATAACAAAATGTCTGTGCCTGTACTGAAAGATCTCGCTAACTTAACCGCTAGACCGACATGGTTCTCTTTTACAGTGAAGCTTCCAGGGAAGGAGTATAACTACCAATTGTAAATGCAAGAAAAGCTAACGAAATTAAGCTTTGTAGAACCTGCTGTGCGTGTTACATTTATGTTCATTAAAAATATGTATGTTTGTGCAGTGCTATGTTTATTTAATTGATTATTCTTTTAAACATGGAAAGATTATTGTCAAAAAAAAGAAGGTAGGTAATAGATGTATAATGTATATCCAAATTATGATTCTTAATATTAGTATTTATTCTTTGTATTGCTTTAATTATTTTGATTAAGGTTTAGGTTTCCTAGAAGCGCAGGGGTTAGAATCTACACTAAGCTCATATTTTATTTGTACAATCATTTTAAAAATCTTTATTCTTTTCCAATATAAAATTATAGTAATGTATTTCAAAGGTGTATAATTATCCAATTTTTACTTTGTAATGAAGGTATGTAATATATAGACTATATTAATTTGTTCCATTCATAATTCACTAAAATCAATATGGTTAAAATTCTGTATAATATCTTTGTAAACCTCTCTCCCCCCTCCTCCTTATAACATTATAATAACAAAATTACAAAATTTAAGGAGGGCAAGATATTGTTACATGTTTGCCTAACAAATCGTCTGATCGTTGGAATAATTTGCTTTACCATTATATGTTCATTTCTATATATTAAGTGTGGGGAGGGGGTTGAAGTCACATTTCAAGGGAAAATATTTAGTTTCCCAACAAATGTAAATAAAGAGTTATATAAGCATTAAAATATTACAAGTTGTATTTCTATTAATGGGGTATAGTCCCTTTCGTGGCAACGCCCCTTAAGGGGCGATTCGTCGTATTTTGAAAATGGCTTTTGATAGGTTATTTTAGGTTAGGTTAGGTTTTATTGGGTTAGGTGATTGTCCCGCAGGGTTAGGCAATTGGCCAGACAGGGGCTAGAAATAGGAGAAAAGCTACTGTGAAAATACAAAGAAACGCCCCTTAAGGGGCGTTGCCACGAAAGGGTCTATACCCTATTAATTTTTTAAAAACTTTTTTTATACTTTTCAAAACAAGAAAGTTCTTAACTAAATTCTCTCTTAAAATATCTAGCTCAGGTTTAATATTTATCTATATGTTCATCAATCTTTTAGGGAAGATTTCTCTTGGGAGGGTGATTGTACCCTCCCCAAAAATAGTTTTAAACCTTCCTAGGAACTATGAGAAACTACACTTTAGAGGAGAATCATATCTGTTCAGCGGTTAGCGAGATCCTTCAGTACACACTGACAGATTTTCTGTTACTTTTAAACAAGGATTTAACTTTTTAGGCTGGCAAGCACTCGTACTATGGAGGACAAGTGTGTGCCTCCTGCAGAGCATTCTTCAGAAGATCAGTTCAAACTAAGGAATTATATTCAACATTAAAACGTTTTACAGAATTTGTTAATTTTTAAAAGCACAACCAAAAATTAACAATTAAGAGTGGAAGATTTTTTTGTCCCATAAGATCTCAAAATAGTTAGAAGGTTATAGTTCTGCATTCAATATTAAGTTGGTTATTTTGTGTACTCTTGACTTAAACAAACTGTTTGGTGATATTTTCTAAGCTTATTTTTACAAAGAAAGAATAGTTTATCTTTACCAATTTTTCTGGTAGCCTAGAATTAGATCCCAAGTCAAGTGCTAAATTCCTCTAAGTGCATACAAATCAATGAAAATCAAACTTAAAAAAAGATAATTGGTTTTCCTCAGTCACCCCCATATTTGAAATATTACTCTAGGTCGGATTAAGTTAGGTTATATTGGGTAATGTGTAACAAAAGTATGGCTTCAACCTTATTTTCACTTTATTTTAAAAATAAGGCGGGGGGTTCTATGCTCTATAGTAACTTTGAGGGAAATCCCTTGTTAATAAATGTAATTGTTGCTAACAGTACTATGAGCTGTTTGCCTGCAAGAAAGAGGAACATTGTGAAGTTAATGTCAAGACAAGAAAGAACTGCCAATTCTGCAGGTAATGTAATCAAAATTTGTGAAAGGTTTGGAGATTTTTCACTTTATTTATGTGGTATTTAATAAACTAGAGTGAAAGTTAGGGAAATCGATAAAAATAAATAGTTATAGTTAATTATTAAAATCAATATTATTCCCAGTATGGCTCCGAAACCGATTTCAATTTGCTGGATTAGAACTGGCCTTTGTGCCATACTGAAAAAAATCATGTGTTGTATAGTGTTATAGACAGTTTTGTACGAATGATAAAATCAAATCCTAAAATGAATACCAATTTTGCTGGCCCTGGCCTTCGGCCTCTCAGAGCCAACATAACTGGAAATAATCTTAAAATTTTTAATTTTACTAACCGCGGAAAGCTGTCTTCTATAATACGTTTTGATATATATAACTATTATAGGTTTAAGAAATGTTTGAACAATGGTATGAAAGTGTCCTGGGTACTTTCTGATGAAGAGAGAAACAGAAGGTAAATATATTATACCTTCCTAGGACCTATGAGAAATACCCTGTAAAGGAGAACCTGATCGGTACAGACAGACTTCCTGTTGAATTTTTATCCAGTTATTTACATCTAACAAGTTTTTTACAAAAATTAGAAAAGAAAATTTACGAATTTTATGTAGATTTTAATTAATCTACCTACCAATTACTTATATAAAGCTTTATACGTATTTTGTAAGACGTGTTAATGTACAAAACAGAGGTTTACAGAATTTTCATTTCTAAACAAGCTTTTTTTTATGCTAATTTGCGACTTTTCTTACTAGAAATGTAAGATGTCACGCGCCTGTCATTGCCGCAAAACAACTTTAACAATATAATAATTTATTTTTAGATTTAACAAGTTTAACAAGACAGGAACAAGCAAACAAGAAGCACAAAGTATGGCGGTGCAAAGATTTAATTCTAACAAGACAAGGTAGTACACTTTATACTAGGGTTGGGCCGGATATCCAGTCTGGCCGGTTATCCTGCCGGATATCCGGTAATTTTCAATATCCGGCCGGATACCGGATATTAAAACTATCCGGTTACATGATATCCGGCTGATTTTTGACGCCGGATATCCGGTTATCCGGCCGGGTATCGAACGTTGGCCAGATATCCGGTATCCGGCCCAACCTTACTTAATACAGGGACGGAGGGGACATTGGGCTGTTTTTTTTAAAATAATGTTTTCTTATTCTTATTTGCTCACCATATTTGGGACTTTTATTGAAATTTAATCGGTTGGTTTATCCCTCTATTATATATTCCAGACTAAAGGAGACTATCCACGAACAAGAGCAAGTGATTCTAAGCACCATACAGCAGTGATTCTAAATATTTTATGGTGAATATACTAGGTTTCTGTGAAATATTTTTTGACTATATATCATCAAATGTTTTGTTGAGTTCAAACTGATGTGACACAAAAGTAAACTATTTTTTAAAAATGTTAATTTAGAAGAAAGGGATGGAAACTTGTAAGATTATAAATAGTTTTATTAGTTTACTTTCGTAATTGAGAGCAACAAAACATTTAACGATATTTCGTCAAATAATGCTTAACATTTCAAAGTATTTTTTATATAAAACCATGGTGAAACTTGATTTTTAAAATCGATATAGTGATATTTTACAGAACCCTAGTATATTCACCAAAGAAACCAGTTAGAATCACTGCTGGAATGTGCTTAGAATCACTTGCTCTCGTTCGTGGGTAGTCCTCTTGTGTTTAAATAATTAGAAAATTGTACCTAATTGTTGCAGAAATCATCATAAAATTAAGTTTGCAAGCGATATGACCCGTCTAACATTCCTAAATCAACGAAAAGATTTAACCAATATGTAAGGGCAGACGTACGTAAAGAACCTAATCATAGAAAAGCTATTTCTGTCTGTCTAGAACAAAATTAAGTACCTGACCCTTCATTTAATTGTATTTCTCGTATTCATTCGAATCCGGTGGATAGGAACCGGTTCTCATCCATACGAAAAAACTATGTCTAGCATCGTATTAAAAACCGCTTTCTGCGAATATAAAAATGTACAATCACAAGATTAAAACCAGTTTTTTTAGCCCGTGCCTTTGGCACCTCGGGGCTAAAAAACTGGTTTTAATCTTATAATTGTACATTCTATATCCGCGGAAAGCGTTTTATAATACGATGAAAGAAATAACTATTATGTTTCTAGTATGATTGCACAACCTACGATGACCTTCACAATGGAAGAATTCAAAGTTCTCGACGATATTCTTAGAAAATACGAGGTACAGAACATATTGCTATTGCAGCTTAGCCACCAAGATTGATAATACTTAATAATTAAGTATATACCTATCGAAGCTACTCTATAACAGGGGTAGCTATTCTACCCAACAATTCTACAAAAATCACGAAACCTAGGCTTATAAAGTATGTAGTGGTATAAAAAAAATGTTTAAAATACATATTTTATAAAATTCTTTACCTCTAATGGATGTAATCATCCTTCAATTTTTAATCCAACTTTTGATTAAAGGTCAATTATTTTTAGATTTGCAAGGATACGTTTGTGCATAACATCATCACTATGAGCAAGGTAATTAAACAAATTCTTTTTGATATCAATCTTTTGGAATAGTCCCTTTCGTGGCAACGCCCCTTAAGGGGCGATTCGTCGAATTTTTAAAATGGCTTTTAAAAGGTTAGGTTAGGTTATATTGGGTTAGGTGATTGCCCCACAGGGTTAGAGTCCCCCGCAGGGGCTAGAAATAGGAGAAAAGTTACTGCAAAAAAACGAAGAAACGTCCCTTAAGGAGCGTTGCCACGAAAGGGACTATCCCCAATCTTTTTTTTGACAAACTTAGTGGTTGTTTAGCTAAGACGTCCATGTATTTTTTTTTGCGTTTGAGGGATTGGAAAATTCTTGCACCACTATTTATAGTATGAGCTTTGATAATTCATCATTGGATTTCTATCCAAGATCTTGCTTATCTAGCTATTGTTTCTTATGCCGCGGACAACAGATGTCATACATGAATCCACCTTCGTTTATGAGACCTAGCTGTTATTGGTAGTCTAAAACTATTTTCCCCCTAGAATTTTAAGCGTTTGTCTTGTACCACTGACATACTGAAATCTTTCTTACAGTTTTACAACTAAGCCTAATCAATATAGTGGGGATCCGGAGCCCGGAGCCGCCATATTTTGCCGGAGCCTTAGCCGTTATTTTCAGAGCGGCTCCGGCGGCAGCTAGAAAAATATCTGGAAAGAAAAGTTTTTTATACCTTGATAAAACTTATTGTTTAAATTTTATAATTTGGAAACCCTTTTAAGTTTAAAACCTTCAAAAGTCCAAAATAGACTTGGAATTTTTTTTAGTTTTTTCTTGATTTTAGGCAGGAGCTGGAGCTGGTGTCGGGGCCGTTATTTTTAGAGGCGGCTCCGCGGAGCCGGAGCCGCAACAAAATCAAACGGCTCCACATCTCTGTTATAAGGTATCAGTTGTTATGGTAACTAATCTTATTTTATATGGGGTAGTTGCACAAAATGCATTTTAACTTAAATCAGTGAACGGCATGTTTTTTCCTGGTTAATGGTATAAACTACATTTGTATGGCAATGGCATATATTTGAAAGAATTTCAATTTTCTACCATGTAGTTTTTAAAATATCAAGACTTTTAAATCGTCTTTTTTGATATATGTAATTTCTATAGGTAGCTTATTTTCACAAAAACAGCATGACGACTAATTCAGTGATGCCTCATTGCTTGTTATTTATTGTAATACATTATTAAACATGTTTGATGGTATATTTATAAAGGGATAGTTTCACGAAGTGCATTTAAAAAAAAATAGTGAACTCTAAGTTTTTCCTATTTTAATTAACGTAGTAGTGCATAATATAAAGTTATTGATTAAAATTAAAAGATTTGACCAGGGATTTTCCTTAAAAAAGAGTTTTTCATTTTTATTTTCAACTTCGTTGCATGTTATATTTGTCAAAAACTTTTTTGTCATAAATACAACTTTAGATAGCATTTACTAGTTAATAGAACTTCAAACTTTTTATACAACAAAATACACATGACAACAAAGAATGACCAATAAAATATTTAGTATAGTACTTAGAGTAGTGATCTTATTATATGTCTTAGTAGAATATATTAGGCATTGGATAGATATGATTGCGATAAAGAATTTTAACATTGACCTGACCGAACTTTTTTTATTTGACAGTATTTCAAAAAGTTAGTGATTTGCAACATAAATTACATGAGAATGGTCTTTTTATTTATATATATGAACCTGACGTTATTTTTTATGTTTTTTAAGTAACTTGTCCCAAGTAGAACCCCTGTTCAATTTTTTTATAACTCTTGTGAAATATGTGGGAAAAGATTCTCTGATATTGGTGTTTTGGCTATGCATATTTGGAAAAAATAGACCATTCTCATGTAATTTATGTGGCAAATCACTTAAACTTTTTAAAATAAATAAAAAAAGTTTGGTCTGGTCAATGTTAAAAATTCTTTAACATATAATCATATCTATCCAATGCCTAATATATTCTACTAAGACATATAAAAGTTCACTACTCTAAGTACCTTAACTCTTTAAATACACTTCGTAGAACTATCCCTTTTGCTTAAAATATTTTTGTTAAAATGCACTTCAGGCAACTATCCCTTTACCATCAAGTTTATTGTTCCTTTAGATTTCTAGTAAATATAAAAAAAACGATAGATTCACTCTGCCCCCCCCCCCCCACCTTAACTCCCTCCAAAGAAAAAAATGTCAATGTTGAAGGAATTATTCATTTGTGTAAACTTTTCAGAGAGCGGTGAAAAGTTTGATTGAGAACGCGTATGACCTCGGGGTCATGGAATACCAAGAATTTCAGGCACATTAGCATTTTTAAAATTAGCTACCATAACCTTTTAATTTAGCTATCTTTATATAAAAGTATCAGGATGTCTAACTGCCTTAGTTATCCTTCTTTAAAAGTAACAGAAGGGGGGGGGGTTTAATGCAACCATCTCGTAATCAGTGAGCAAATGGCACTTACAATTCGAATTTCGATCTGAAATTTTGCATGAGTAATCCTTTGTAGGTCTATTTTCCCTAAATCGAACAAAAAGTTTAAAAAGTAACAGCTAACGGCTCAGCCGTTTAGCCGTTTTTTGGCTATTTTTAAGGCAAATCTGCCATAAGTAACGGCTAACGGCTCAGCCGTTTAGCCGTTTTTTGGCTATTTTTAAGGCAAATCTACCATAAGTTATGAAGAAATCAACTTTTTGAAACATATTTTTGTTTTAAATCATGTGAAATGATACAAAAAAAAACATTTTTAGATTTCTAGTACCAGCAACTAGCGGCTAGAACCGTTTGAAAACGTTTTGGAGCAGCATAGATTATTATGTGGAGATAGGTTTCGTGATGATTTCCCTTGAAAATAGTTTTAAAAATGGCTAAACTGCTGAGCCGCCAGCCGTTAGCCGTTACTTTTCCAACTTTTTGTTCAATTTAGGGAAAATAGACCTACCAAGGATTACTCATGCAAAATTCCAGATCAAAATTCAAATTCTAAGTGCCATTTGCTCACTGATTACGAGATGGTTGCATTAACCCCCCCCCCCCCCTTATTTACTGAGTTGGATAACCAACTCTTTTATATATTGGCTTTGCTCGAAATTGGGTTTTTAAGATATTGTTTTTGTGGGTGTAGTAATACTGATATAGGTGCCTTATGAAAACTAATGCAATTTTTTGGTCAGTGCTTAGTGAAGATTTTGAATCACATCCTTTCCAACACTGTTATACCTCATTTCAGGTACAGAGGGACATACAGACAGACAGACAGATATATAGACAGACAAGTAGAAAGATACTTACAGATAAAATAATATATTCTAATGCATTTTTGTGAACAGTGCTTAATGAAGACTATGAATCTCATCCTTACCAACACTGTTTTACCTCAGTTCAGGTACAGACAGACAGAGAGGTGGACTTACACATTTATTGACTGACAGATAGATAGACAAATAAATTCTACCAACAACCTTACACCTCAGTTCCGGTATATACAGACAGATAGACAGTTAGTTAGGCAGATTGATATACTGACAGTTTTTTAGATAGTAAGACTAACAGACAGATAGACAGAAAGACATCCACACTGACTTACAGATTCACAGTCTCTGTTATATCTCAGTTCCGATACATACAGACAGATAAAAAGTTAGTTTAACAAATGGACAATGAATAATAACATACAGACTGATTGTTAGATAGGCAGACTAACAGACAGATAGACAGATAGACAGAAAGACATACAGACATAAAGAATGACAAACAAATAGACAAACAAATCTAACCCTGAATCTTAGTTTAAGTACATATAGACAGACATATAGATAGATAGACAGAAAGACTTACAATGATTTACCTCATTTTTGGCACAGATAGATATAAAGACAAACAGAAAATCAATTGAAGAACTAAGGGGGGGGGGGGGGTAATGCAACCATCTCGTAATCAATGAGTAAATAGCACTTAAAATTCGAATTTCGATCTGAAATTTTGCATGAGTAATCCTTGCATTGGTAGGTCTTTTTTCCCTAAATCGAACAAAAAGTTGGAAAAGTAACGGCTAGTGGCTGGCGGCAAAGCAGTTTAGCCATTTTTTTGGATATCTTTCGGGCAAATTAGTCACGAAACCTATTTCCACATAATACTCTTTGCCGCTCCAAAACGTTATCAAACGGTTCTAGCCGGTAGCTGTTGGAACTAGAAATTTTAAAAATGGTTATTGCTAATATTTAACATGTATTAAACCAAAAATATGGTTTAAAAAGTTGATTCATATGTAATTAATGATGAATTTGCCCTGAAAATAGGCAAAAAATGGTTAAACGGCTGAGCCGCCAGCCGTTACTTTTCCAACTTTTTGTTCGATTTAGGGAAAATAGACCTACCAAGGATTATTCATGCAAAATTTCAGATCGAAATTCGAATTCTAAGAGCCATTTACTCATTGATTACGAGATGGTTGCATTATCCCCCCCCCCCTTGGTAGACAAACTACCGATTGACAACTCTTTAAACAAAATGAAAGATAATGAAACCTATACACACTAACAAATATTCAAACAAAAAGACAAGTTTTATTACTTTCCTTTTATATTTTAGTGAGATGGGCTCTTTAACATACGTGGATAGAAATGTCCTTATGCAGAACCAGACTATGAGGTTTGTCTATTTGAAAATTGTAAAAAAAAAACAAGGATGAAAACATCTGGAAGTAGAGAAGCACAATAAAATCATAGATGACAGTCAAAGGGAGTTATGGAGAAAATGTTTGTTGTCATAAGAAAAAGATTAAGAAAAAAAGATTATAAGGTATAATCACAATAAAAAAGATTTTGTCCTTTGGAGCATGACCTACGGACCAAATAAATTAAATACTGGATGCTTCACCAAATTTTTATCTGAAATAGCAGCCGAGAAAATCACATTTCCACATCACTGGGTGGCAAGATCTTTAGGTACAGACAGACAGACAAAGTTAACCCTAAATAAACTTTAATTTAGGATATTCAAAGCCCAACTAATGATCGACACAGAAGAAGAAACTGGCATTAAAATAGAATGTAAACAGGTCAGTCTTTGGCAATTTTTTTAACGAAAAAGGGTGGAGGCCATTTTCTTCACGTTTTGTGCCAAAATATTTAGAGAAAGGGGACAATGGGCTTTTTATTACACTAGTCTCCTAAAGTTTTCTTATTCGTTGGCTTAAAAACTTTTGAGACTTCGGTGGATTTTGATTGGTTGGTTAATTAAGTTGAGTGTTCAAAGGTTTCAACCACTAATTTTAATTTACAGAATGGGTAATTTTGTGTATCATCATTAGGGATATACATCAATTTTCGGCCATTGTCTTATCCCTGCAGATCCCTGCATGAGCACACAAATAATTTGCAGGTATAAGACAATGGCTGATAAATTAATGTATATCCCCAATGATCATACATAAAACCACTCCTCTGTAGATTAAAATTATTTGTTGAAAAGTTTAGACACTTCTTGTTTTAAATTAACTAATCAAAATTCATTAAAAGTACCCAAAATTTTGAATCAACGAATAAGATAACATGGTTAAATTTTTGGGTATCAGTGTAATTTATTTTCATCAAAGATTTCAACTGCCTTCAAGGAGCATAAAGTATTTGTTTGTTTTATTGTATAATTGTAAATTATTTGGGCAAATTATGGTTTGTTGTCCTTTTTAAAACTTTATAATGTACTATGTATGGGTAGGGTTTAACAATAAAGATCCCAAATATATTCAGGGAAAAGGGAATGTGATTCTGACAACTCTAAGTGATAATTTCCCCTCAACCCCCTTCACTTTTTTCTCCCCTTCCTACTCACTTCCCCTTCAGTTACGGCAAAAAGCAAGATTTACTCCAACTATGTATACTCCAATAAAATATTTAATTTGCGGCAATTTCAAATGAAATTAATTGTCTGAATAGCAGCCCCTGCATATATTACAAACAAATCAGGGATATAGGGATAGAGCATTGGAGGACAAAGTAATCTTACCCATAATTCTTATTTTGTAAAGATTAAATCTTTTGTTAGTGTGAGAAAGATTACTTTATCTGCCATTGTCTCTTACCTTCCTGAATTTAACTAATGTTTAAAACTAGGGTTGGGCCGGATACTTTTTTCCCGGATATTTGGCTGATTTCTAATGTCGGATATCCGGTATCCATCGGGATATCTTGCCAACGTCGGATTTCCTGCAAATAATCGCATATCCGATATTAGAAATCAGCCGAATATCCGGTATCCGTATAGTTTCAATATCCAGTATCCACCTGGATATGCGACCCAACCCTATTGAAAACTAATCCCGGGTCATAAAGTACAAGGCTTGTTTTCAGGAGCCTGACCCAGAGCTGGAGGTGGAGGGAACCGAACCCGAGATCACGGACAGTGGCTTTATAAAATGTTTGGAGAAGGCACCCTCTTGTCCCATGAAGAAACATGTAAGGGCTTTGTCACTGTCTTGATTTAATTATTATATTTATTCTATTTCAACAGTTTCTTTTAATAAGATTTTTTTATTAGGGGCTCAGCAGCCTTTTTATGAGCAAGTCACAGATGAATGTTCAATTTTGGACTATATAATGGCTACAAAATCCTTGCATAAACTTACTAAATAAAATGGAAGGTTCCTTAAATTTTAAGGCAGCTTACTTATTGTATATAACCTATAAAATTACAGAAACATTCTATTGTACTTTCGCCTTAACATTTACATAGACTAACCATTTTAAGATTAGTATCAATCTGGTTTGGGAATGTAAATATTACATTCATTTTTACTTATTTTTAACATTGTAATAATTTGTGGAAAATTTCCCTCCAACTGAAATTGGACCAGAAATAAACTTTTTGATTGAAAAAAAATTGCAGATAATTGAAAAACGTTTTTAAAAGTTAAAATAAGAATGTGGCAATTTCTGTGGTTCAAAGGTCGGTTAGAGGAAAATTTAAACTTAATGAAAAAGGGGTAGTTTCACGAAATCCATTTGAACTAAATTTAGTGAACCGCATATTTTTCCTAGTTAATGGGTTAAACTACATTTATATAGCATTTATTTGAAATGAATTCAATTTTCTACCACGTAGTTTTTAAAATATCAAGACTTGAAAATTGTCTTTTTGTAATGTATGTAATTTAAGAAGACGATTTTCAAGTCTTGATATTTTAAAACTACGTGGTAGAAAATTGTAATTCTTTCAAATAAATGCCATATAAATGTAGTTTAACCGATTAACCAGGATAAAATATGCGGTTCACTAAATTAAGTTCAAATGCATTTCGTGAAACTACCCTTTTAATAACAGACTTAAATTCTAATACATGATAATTTACAAGGTGAGGTCCATGTCGATGGACAAATCATTGATGAACAGTTTGGGACTGGATGAAAAGCTTGCTAAGCTTAATATCAGAGAAGCTTGCCCCAAGGTAAGTTTTGCAGCTTTTAGCAGCTACTGTTCAATAATTAGAGCGTTAACGTCAGTCCACCACAGTCAATGTATTCTAACGGAAAGGATATAAGGTACGTATTAGAACAAATAGCATGTATATCTTACATACAATTACATGTAGTACTTTTCAGCTCCTCAGTTGCGCTAGGTGGCCCGTCTCCTCCTTTTTATAGAGTGGCCCTTCATAAGAATGAGAAAAGTTATTGGGATTAACAGCGAATGCAGCTTGAAAATACGTTCTTGGTTTAACATACATTATATACCTATTAAAAATGAACGATGAATGAAAATGGTACCTACTGAAAACATTTTCTTTTCTTGGGGAAAATCATTATATATTTTGCAGCCGGGAAAAAATTAATTTTGTGCAAAATATTCACCCCTGAAATTACAAATCTCTAGATCTTTACATAGGTCAAAAATAACAAAAGCTTGGGAAACACTAATTAATATCTATAAAACTCAAAGAGGGTCAATTATTTCGCT
This sequence comes from Acartia tonsa, assembly GCF_053477335.1. Classification (NCBI taxonomy): domain Eukaryota; kingdom Metazoa; phylum Arthropoda; class Copepoda; order Calanoida; family Acartiidae; genus Acartia; species Acartia tonsa. The sequence continues at coordinate 39,009,385 of NC_137272.1, forward strand.
TATTTTCGGTAAAGTTGTGTGTTAGCGTTTAGTCAAATGTGCTTTTAACTCAAACTGTTCGTAATTTTGACCATTTCATATACAGGGTGGGGCAAATAAGACCGGACAAACTTTAAACGGCCATAGCGCCAAAACTACTTGACCAATCAGGACGTTTGACCCCACTATAAAAAGCTTAGGTAATTACCTTTTAGCAAAAAAAAATCTTTGAACGAAGATGGGCTCGTACTCCGAGCTGGCCGCGCTTATGTTCAACAAGGCAGATTCGAAATGCGCCGGTGGAATAATCTGGATCCTCGACTAGGGCCCACTAAATCGGATCTCAGCCCATCTGTAGATGAGGTATAGTTATGCAACTTGCTGGGGATACTGTTAGATACATAAATAAGACACTAGAAAAGACTAGAGCTCTCTATCTAAAGTGGCTTGGCTGTAGTACTCCGGCAAAGTGAAACATGGCAGATTTTAAGATGTCAAAAATTGTGTGAAATCGTGAAAATTTCTCGGTTCTCGACGTTAGAGACCCATATGGAACTTAAAAACTCATTTTAGACTATGGATTGCGCTGACAACCCTAGCTAAATCTTCATGCCATTTCGTCGTTCCAGCTCAACTGTGGTCCAAATAAGAGCCTCCGTGTCAAAGGGTAGCGTTAAAGTTGGGTGAATAGGGATCCTGCGGTTACTGACGTTCCTAAGGAAATGGGGCCTCCCAGCAGCCCAATCTTAATTCAATGGACTTTTGGGCCTGGGGCTACTTTGAAGCATGCACCAATAGACGTGCCTATACAACAAAGACCTCCCTCATTGCCACCATCAAGGAGAAATTCGCCAGCTTGGACAGGGACATGTTGACCAGGGCCTGCGGGCGGTTCAGGGGGCGGGTGAAGGCGGTGATTGCGGCTGGCGGCGATTTTATTGAATAATCTAATAGTTATATACCTATTTTGCATGCCAGTTTTTAAAATTCAATAAAATCTTTAAAATTGACGATTTTATATTCATTTGTTTAGAAGTTAGAATTTGTCCGGTCTTATTTGCCCCACCCTGTATATGCATTTGGTCAAAATTAGGAACAGTTTGACTTAATAAGCGCATTTGACTAAACGCTAACACAACTTTACGGAAAATACGCAAATAATGACCCATTTTCTATCTATAAAACTCAAATTTACACATAATAAGATGTACTAACAGCCGGATAAAGATAAGCTGCATTGTACAAAAGCAACACCTTTGTAGATATTTCAGATTTGCCCTTGATTTTTAATTTTACAGCAGAAATTTTATCAGTAAATGTCAAGAAAAAATTTCATATTTTGTTCAATATTTTATATTTATTATCTATCCTTATTTTATTTATTAACGGATATAAAAATTTTATTTTAGTTACCAAAGTACCGTCACTTGTACCGTCCTAACTGGTCCGGTGGTGACCTCAAGGCAGAGGAGAGACACAGGGAGCTGACGGTCAAAATAACCTGCTGGCCTGTCGTCAATAATAAGGTGAGACGCGCGCCTATTGCCACTAGAAGAGTAGCTACTCTCATAACTCAGGGATCTAAAGGGATAAGACACCCCCGATGATGATACAAAAAAATATCTCAATCAAAATTCATTATAAGTCCCCAAATTTGTCAAGCCAACGAATAACAAAACGTTGAAAAAATATTTAGGACTAGTGTTATAAACAGCGCATTGTCCTCTTCCTTTTTGCATATAACTAATCTTATTGGACAATAAGAACTTTGAATCAAAATCACCTCAAACATATTAAGCTAAACATACCTATTTATTTCAAAAGATAAATTAAGATCTCGCTAACTGCCACATTTTAAATATTTTTTTTGGAAGTGCTACAAAAGTCTTCAAAATTAACAATCCTAACAACGCTTCTTATGATATTTGTAGATGGATCCCAAATTGATTGCCTTGATGACCACCATTCTTATCTTCAACGTGGACACTTCAGAACTTGCAGACAGGTATTATTGGTCCATTAAGATCAAACAAATAGCACTGAACAAGGCTAGTAAAAATACTACACTTTTTTTGTTGAAAAGTTATCTCATTTACTTTCCAGTATGACTTCGAAACCGATTGATATCCGCAGGATTAGAACAAGTTCTGAGCCATACTGAAGTATAATTTATGTATTATAACACATTGTAGACAATTCTCTGCAAAAATAAAATAAAAAACATAATTTTTTATTTTACTTCTCGAAAAACTGTCTATAATACGATGCGATAAATAACTATAATTGTATTTCTTAGAATTATAATGATTTTTTTTTATTTTAAAAACTAAATATCATCTCCACAAATAAACTTCAAGGCCTATAAGAATTTTTAAAAAATTGTTTGAAATTTGGGTTATACATTCAGATAAAGTGCAGTTAACGGTAAAATGTTCCTGGTAATCTCCAAAAATCTCTGAACTCTAAAAGTTGTTAACGGTCTAACGTATAGATTAAACTCGCACAAAATTTTAACCGACAAAAGAAAGCCCACAAATAATCTTTCATGAATGCCCGAGAAAGACTTATTTTATGCACGTTTTTCTTCAGTGAATTTATACCTGTGAATCATTGGATCTTGGCTATTCTAGATTATTTATGGACCCTTTTCTGCAAAATTAAACCGTGTGCGGCCATGATATGCAATGTCATCCATTTAGTTGCTAGCATCCTTTAAAGTTCATAGATTTTTGGAGATAGTTGTTACTTGAAACATTTTTCTGTGAAATGCACTAGATCCAAACATTCATAATTTGTTTTTTTAAGTTTAAAAAAATGAATCCTTTAATTTAAGTTTTATTAAAGCACAGAAAGTAAAAGTAAATTAAACATATATATATATACCTTTTAAGTAGCGATGCTACACAATAATTCAATTTGTCTGTCCGTCAGTCCTTCAGTCCTTAAAGGGGGGATTTCTAGGCTCCTATTGAAGATAGGCTTCTGAAAATTTAAGTTAAGATTCTTATGTCATATGGCATCTAGTATATTCATTGTTTTCTTTGTCCGTCTGTCGTTCATGCTTTAAAATTCATAAATCCTAATTTGTTAAAGGTTTCGTTATTATATTTATTTGAGTTTTACCTACTTCTCTCAATTTACCATCTGCTCTTTAACTCACTTTGTCCGATTGTCAATTCCATGATTTCATTTGTATGGTTTTAATTGCCACGAAAATTTACCATTTAGTTTTCTGTCTGTTATTCAGGTACACTTTAAAGACTTAATTAGACAAATTTTATCTACTTTTTATAGCTAAAGGGATTTTTTAGTTTTAAAACTTAGTTTCTATTACCTGGATTTAGTAAATTACAGATAATTTCCATTGGCTTATAGGGTTTGTACGTTTGTATATCAAGTAACGATTAGATTATTTTTTTGCCAAACCAAAAGTAATACAGTTTCATTTCAATTTTAGAATAATTAATTTTAATTTTAGACACAGCGTTGAGAAGGTTCAACTGAAATATCTGTTGTTGCTGCAGAGATATCTAAAGTAAGCATCTTATAGTAAGCACAGCTACTCTTTAGTTATATAGGTTCCAGGACAAACGTCGGAGTGTACAAATGCAGGAGTTTCTAAAATATTAAATTATTTTAGTATTTCTATACAGGTTATTTATATTAGGCATTTAATAAATCTACGAGATAATTTGAAATAGGTTAGGTGTCCATTCCGTCATTTGTCATTCACACATTTGTCCTTTGACTGTTATTTAGGTATGTCCGTAAGTCTGTCCGTTAATCATTACGTATCGCGCAGTTATGTTTATTCGTTCTAATTTGCTCTTTCAACTAATTATTATCATTAATAGTAATACTAATGTCATAACGTATTTTTGTTTCTAACTGAATTTCATAAAAATTGTTTTAAGTTTATTTTTAACTAAAAGTCTAAAAAAACACTAGTCCGTACTTTCGTGTGAGCTTTTTTGCTGATGTTTTTACTAGTGATTTTTTTTACTTTTCAGTTTTATTTTTCAATAAATTCTGTTAGGTATTTATCGACATATTTTTGGTTTATTTTCGACCAATACTGAGCTCAGTCCAGCCGTTGACGAGATACTTCTAGACTTATACACGTGTATTTAACCTTTTTAGATCAATCTTACCGCCAAAGGCAGCCAATGAAAAGTTTCTGGAGGCAATGTTCTTATTATCCTATACAAGAGAGCTAAGAGACCTGGAACAGCTTCATGTCAACAGGAAACAGATTGTCTGTTAATTAAGAGCTCTAAAACGTCTCCTTGTATTATAAAACTCAGAAAAGTGGTGTAAAGTAAATTTACAAGCAAATAATGATGTAATTGTTAAAATTGATGCGATTTAAAATTGTGTATTATAGGATTTTCTTTCTTTGTACTTTCTATGTCAATAAAATTAAACTTAAGATTTTGTACTGACTTAAACAAGTTTAAACCTACTTTTTAACATCAAAATTACTTCAAATTCCTTTGGAAGCAAAATAATGTAAGGGTTGTTAATTATTAATGTATTAAAACCTATATTGTTTTGACTTTTGTATATATAATCAAATATGTCAAAATACATTTGCACTGAAATCTATGGCTATGGCTAAAGAGAATTAAACAGACTAAACACACTAGTTTTGACATTTTATTGGAAAAAAATCACCCACATAGTCCAAAAATGTATTTTACTGTTCTGAACATTGGAAAACCAAAAAAACGGATTAAAACAGTGAAAAACTATTTTTCAAAAAAACAATTTAACCAAAATGTATGGATATGTTTATAAAAATATTGTTAAGCCAAGTATATTTTATTTTTTTTGTTCTTATTGTAAATAATATCCATATGTTTTTAATATTAGAACATAACAAACAAAGATTTAAATGCATATTCGACTGAAAAACAATATGGTATTTGTACATAAAAGGGTACTGTGTTAATATAAGCGTCTAATTCCCCTTTTCCATGGAAATACACCCCCCTTAACAGCCAAGTGGGGTGTCAAGCTAAATAAGTCACACCTCCCTAAATTAAAAAAAAAAAAAATCCTGAAGTTCACTTATGTTTAGCTGACTAAAACATTTGCTTTTATAAACTGAAAACTTTGTTTGTCCCATTCTGATATTTGTTATTCAGTATCTTTGAAACAAAACCAGTGAAATATTTGAAAATTGTGATTTAGAAAAGTGATTTGAATATAGTTTATACAAATTGTGGCCTTTTGCAATGTGATTTTAGTCAGAATAGACTTAAATTGAAAAAAAGTGTTTACGCAAATTCTCTATTTTTCTCTCTTTAAAAGAATATTTTAGATGATTTGAAAAGTGAAGCTTTTTTTATATTAATGGTTGGTCCGTCTGTACATCCGTCTAGATCGGTTAAGTCTTTTGGTTAATTCAAACATGTTAGAATTGTCCTATCGATTTCAAACATTGCTTGGTGATTCCTGTATTAGATAGGTACGAGTTAGAATGCGTAGGGACTCTATAATCGCTACCAGAGTGTCCGTACTTCCATTTTAAACATATTGAATTTTAACTTTTAACTCCTAATTTCTATGTGATAAAACTATTCGATTTATCTGTTTTTTTAATACTGATTTCTAGGACAACAAAGTACAATGTCATAAGCGAAGCACCTCTATAATCAAGTCCTAAAGATGTAAGTGAGCCCTTAAACAATTTCTGTATCTAAGCAATTTTTCAACAAATTTACTTTAAATTTTATTTCTACTTTAATACATTTATATTCTGATTATTCAGTCTTGACACTCTTCAAGTGTTAATGTTCGTTTTGCCTACCGTTTCAGAGCTTCGCTTTTATGGATGTTGTCATCCTTGTTTAAAGATATTTTATTTGTTAAGATTTGTGAATATTTTATTTTATTATTAACGGGAGCTAATTATAGCAGTAATTATTTTAATGTATGTATATTTAAAAAAAAAATAGGACACTATCAACTATACTTATAGTGAGTAACTGTGCTATATATTAATTTTTAGCCTTCTAGGGTGTTTTTGGGCCCTACATACCTCTAAGGCATTATTAAGATACTCAAATGAAAAAAAAATCGCCGTATCAATGCAAAGGGGGGGGGGGGGGGGAATGTGGTGACTCGTCACACGACATACCAGCAATTTTATTTTGGATGCTACTCCCTTAGTTTTAGAGATAATTGGATGAAATCTTTTGGGCTGGGTCACTAATTACCCCAACTAGTGGTATCTTTATAAAAAAACGGCGGCGGGACCGCCGCTCCCGCCGTCCGCCGCCGTTTTCCGCCGCCACCAAAAAAAATTTTTTTATTGCATTTCTCGCCGAATTAGGCAATTTGGAATCATTTGAGACCATGTTATTTTTTTCAAAATTTTTTCCCCTTACAATCAACCCTGCTTAGTCTTACTTAGTCATTTTTTTCAAATTCTCGTTTTTCAAGGTATATCTTAAATACAGTAATTCTCCTGTGATTTTGAAGATATTGAAACAAAATCTTTTTAGGTTGGTAAGTTTAAAATATTTGAATTAAGAAAACGGCGGCGGGACCGCCGCTCCCGCCGTCCGCCGCCGTTTTCCGCCGCCACCAAAAAAAATTTTTTATTGCATTTCTTGCCGAATTAGGCAATTTGGAATCATTTGAGACCATGTTATTTTTTTCAAAAATTTTTCCCCTTACAAGCAACCCTGCGGGGGGACTTTTTTTTAAATTCTCGTTTATCAAGGTATATCTTAAATTCAGTGCTACTCCTGTGCTTTTAAAGATATTGAAACAAAATCTTTTTAGGTAGGTCAGTAAAAAAATATTTGAAAATATTTGAATAAAAAATGGCGGCAGGACCGCCGCTCCCGCCGTCCGCCGCCGTTTTCCGCCGCCACAAAAAAAAAAAATTTATTTCATTTCTCGCCGAATTAGGCAATTTGGAATAATATGAGACCAAGTTATTTTTTTTCAAAAATTTCCCCTTACAAGCAACCTTGCTCCCGCCATCCGCCGCCGCCGTTTTCCGCCATCGCCCCAAAAAATTTGAAAAAATAACATGGTCTCATATGATTCAAAATTGCCTAATTCGGCGAGAAATGCAATAAAAAAAATTTTTCGTGGCGGCGGAAAACGGCGGCGGACGGCGGGAGCGGCGGTGCTGCTGCCGTTTTTTTTGAAAGATACCAAAACTTGGGGTAATTAGTGACACAATCAAAAAGATTTCATCCAATTATCTCTAAAACTAAAGGAATAGCTACTGTATTTAAGATATACCTTCATAAACGAGAATTTGAAAAAAATGACTTAAGTCCCCCCGCAGGGTTGCTTGTAAGGGGAAAAATTTTTGAAAAAAATAACATGGTCTCAAATGATTCCAAATTGCCTAATTCGGCGAGAAATGCAATAAAAAAATTTTTTTTGGTGGCGGCAGAAAACGGCGGCGGACGGCGGGAGCGGCGGTCCCGCCGCCGTTTTTTTTTAAAGATACCACTAGTTGGGGTAATTAGTGACCCAGCCCAAAAGATTTCATCCAATTATCTCTAAAACTAAGGGAGAAGCATCCAAAATAAAATTGCTGGTATGTCGTGTGACGAGTCACCACATTTCCCCCCCCCCCTTTTCGGCCAAAATTGATTACCTATTTATTAGAGGTAGGACATATAATGATATAATACTACCACTTTTTTTAAAAAAATACTCATTTGCATATATGGCTCTGAGTCCGATTCATTTCCGTTGGATTAAAACCGGTCCTGAGCCTCACTGAAAATAAATGCATCGTATTTGTAGCAGACAATTTTTCTCAAAGAAGAATATGTATTGTGTATAGTTCCTTTCGTGACAACGCCTCTTAAAAGGACTCTCCACAGAAAAATCAACTTTGGATTTTTGAAAATCTAACCTGAAACTATTATTCTCTGTTCAATTTTAGGCATTTTTTGTTTTTGTGGCATCGCGATCGAAGCCCTTTGAAAATTTTGTCCGCCGCCTATTTGTACTGCCGCTATAACAATATATACTACACTTTCCTCCACTTTAATATATGTTCGCCGCTAAAGAACATTTGCTCCATTGCAACCGGCCGCTCTACGATTTATCCTCTTCCTTGACTGGACAATCCTGCCGCCTCCATTTTGTGTTCGCCTCCGCCAAATATAACCATCTTTTGCCGCAGTTGCCGCATTCATCGCCCTTCTCCGCCGCTACTCCGCTATACATTGCGTACGTAGCTATACACAACACCCCCAGCCTCCATTTCATTTCTGAACAAGGGAGAGGGGAGCATGTATTAAAAAGCGACGTACAGCGGAGTAGCGGCGGAGAAGGGCGATGAATGCGGCAACGGCGGCAAAAATAGAAGCTAAAAATCACTAAAGCAGCACAAATTAAATGGCGGGAGGATTCACTTAAAGGAGGTAAAAAATTTCAAAGGGCTTCGATCGCGATGCCACAAAAACAAAAAATGCCCAAAATTGAACAAAGAATAATAATTTCAAGTTAGATTTTCAAAAATCCAAAGTTGATTTTTCTGTGGAGAGTCCTTTTAAAGGGCGGCATTTCGTCGTATTTTTACAGCTTTTCTCTTATATCTAGCCTCTTGTGGGGGGGGGGGGGGGGGCTCTAACCCTGCGGGGTCAATTGCCTAGCCCTGCGGGGTCAATTGCCTAGCCCTGCGGGGCAATCATCTAACTTAACCTAATTTAAAATAATTTAACCTATCAAAAGCTACTGTGAAAATACGACGAAACGCCACTTAAGAGGCGTTGTCACGATAGGGACTGTAGCCGAAAATGTCAATAAGTATAATATGACAAAAAATTTAACCTTGGATTAAAACCAGGATGTTTCTGTGGCTCTGGGCCGGTTTTTATTTCAATGAAAATTTATTATGTTAAAGAAGAATGATAAAGAATAAAATTTGGTGCAATAATCTTTTTAATACACTATTCAATCTATCTAAATCGATAATATTAAGTTGCAGAATTTGTTCTTCGATTTTACTCACATTTAATCGTGTAATATATGAGGGATATTTATTAGCTGGTAAATATTAATAATAACCTTTCTCGTATTCATTCGAATCCGGTGGATAGGAACCGGTTCTCATCCATACGAAAAAACTATGTCTAGCATTGTATTATATCCAGTTTTCTACGAATATATCCGCGGAAAGCCGTTTATAATACGATACGAGAAATAACTATTCTCGTATTCATTCGAATCCGGTGGATAGGAACCGGTTCTCTCTATATGAAAAAACTATGTCTAGCATCGTATTATATCCAGATTTCTACGAATATAAAATGTACAATCATAAGATTAACACCAGTTTTTTTAGCCGGTGCCTTCGGCACCACGGGGCTAAAAAAACTAGTTTTAATCTTATAATTGTACATTCTATATCCGCGGAAAGCCGTTTATAATACGATACGAGAAATAACTATTCTCGTATTCATTCGAATCCGGTGGATAGGAACCAGTTCTCATCCATATGAAAAAACTATGTCTAGCATAGTATTATATCCAGCTTTCTACGAATATAGAAATGTACAATCATAAGATTAAAACCAGTTATTTTAGCCGGTGCCTTCGGCACCTCGGGGCCAAAAAAACTAGTTTTAATCTAATAATTGTACTTTCTAAATCCGCGGAAAACCGTTTATAATACGATGCGAGAAATAACTATATTTGTCTTCTCCCTGTAGATATAACTTGAATGGGGTATTCCTGTCCAGTTTTTTGTTTAGGAATGAATATTTCTTACCCGAGGGAATAAATGATGGACCGATAGGTCATCATTTATTCACGAGGGTAAGAAATATTCATTCCTAAACAAAAAACTGGACAGGAATATCATTCTCCTTTAAACAAAAAACTCATTTTTTTATGCTAAAATGTGGTTTAATTTTAGTTTTTAATTTTCATTTATTTCCCGGCTATGATCATTTATATCCCTGATATCAAGTTTCTTTTAATAATTAATAAAAATTCTAAAATCTTCCAAAAAAAAAATTAAAAATCTTCTAAAAATGACTACCTCCGGGAAATAAATGAATATTTACATCCACTATTTAATGGGTCGTTTATATGGGAATGACTATTTCTAATCAAATGTGTATTTTAATTAATCTTCTATATAAAGAACAAGTATTTGAAAAACAATTAGCAGAGCAGAACAAATAAATCCAGAAGTTTTTTTTTAAATTTTGATTCCCAATAATGATACACAAAATTACCAATTTTGTAGATTAAAATTAGTGGTTGAAACGTTTGGACACAAAACTTATAATTAAAATTCAATAAATGTCTAAAAAAATTGTTTCGCCAACGAATAAAAAAAAGTTTAAAACTTTGGGGACTAAAAATATAATAATGAAAATCTGTTCTACTAATTGTTTTAATTATTAATACTTGTTTTTAGAAATGTACAAATTTTAGATATAACATTTATGTATTTTAAGCATTTATCAGGTATATCATATATGTATGTTTATTGTAAACTATAACATAAAATATATTTATGCCTTTCATTTTTTTCTCATGCTCATCGCTTGATAAAATGATGATAACCCCTCATCTACCTCCCTTCTTCCTACTGGATTAACGAACTGACCAATAAATGTAGCAAGCAAAATTGTCAAATTTTCACCTGTCCCTTATCCGCCTATATTATGTATCAATTGTTATTACTCTTTCTTCAATGTTACGCTCCGGCTCTAGCCTAGCTCCAGTGAAAAAAAACTTAGATCGATGTAAGAAATGTGAAGCCGCCTTTACTTTTGGATGGCTTCGGTTCCACATCGCTGCTTAGGACTGAAAATTATACCGTCTCCTGAGGTCTACTAATTCTGCCATTCGTCAGCTTAAAGTAAAATTGGGGGTGCGCAGCGAAATAAAGCAATATTGAACAAACGGGTGTAGTCCCTTTCATGGCAACGCCTCTTAAGGGGCGTTTCGTTGTATTTCACAGTAGCTTTTATCCTATTTCTTACCACTGAGGGGGGCTCTAACCCTGCCGGGTCAATTTCCTAACCAAACCTAAGACAACCTACCGAAAGCTATTGTGAAAATACGACGAAACGCCCCTTCAGAGGCGTTGTCACGAAAGGGACTATACTAGAACAAACAAGTTCACAAGGCTAGACTAAGAGTTACCCTATATTATACATACCTAAATTGATATCGAGCAGATGCGATACTTTTTATGCCACACATTCGCAGGTTAAACAATAATTAGTTTGTGAGCTTAACTTGTAAAAAATATGTATTATAGTTTTATATGTTAGTCAGTTAGTTAAGAGCAACAATCGCGGCTAGTCGGCTAGTATTACGTCTAACTCAGCAAAATATTATTATTCATTAAATTCTAGTGTTATAATTATGAATCAAATTGTGAAAAATATTTTTTAGTAGCTAAGCTACTTAATAATTTAAAATGTCTATCCCTCCGTAAGTTATGCGATGGGGGAACATGATTTTCTACGCACCTATTCAAGTTGGCGACTGAAACTTATTGTTAATATTTCCATCCTTTTTGAGCATAATTGACTATAAAACTCCCATAGTGGTTCGAACACCATATAAGCTGCTTTTTGGCTGTTTTTGTATGATTTAAATATTTCCCCATATCTAGTGTTATTGGTCCGATTTTCAAAATTTTAGCGGAAAATACTATCTCAATTAATTTCCCCTCGGGCAAGTAGCTTTATTTTTCACATATTTTCTCATATCTTTGGTGTTTTTGTCTGATTTTTAAAAAAAAATCTGGATTATAGTATAAAAAATAAAGGATGACAATATCAACAAGAGGAGAAGCACAAAAATATGGATTGACAAAGTGAATCAATCACATGTTCAATGGTCATTAAAAAAAGTAAGAGAAAGAAGGACATAAGATAACTGAAAAGATAATAAAAACTAACAATGGGGGATAAAAATAGTTTCTTTTATTCGAGGTGTAATAAATATCTTAGTATTAAAGTCTTTGAAAATTAGAAATATCTTTTTTCTCTCTCCTCTTCGTAGACAAAGAAGATAGAAAATAGAAATGATAAATTTTGCCCAGTGATCACCCAAGGGTCAAAAGAACTAATGTGTACGTAAAATAAGAAATTCCATTAAAATTAGAAAAATCTTAGCCCTTCAAATCCCACCTGGTATGATTGGCATGAGAATTTAAATAAACTATTTCATTATTTAAGATAATTAACAAGAATGGCTACTTATGGAAAAATATCCACTGGTAGTGATTTTGTTTATTACTGGAGATTGGACAATTTTCTCAAGCTACCAGAGGGGATCGGAGAAAAGATTCTCTCTCCAAACTTTGGAATAATTGATAATAATTTTAAGAACCTCTTTAAAAAATTTTTGAATAGTAAAATTGAAATGACAAAAAGTAGAAATGAAAAATTCCATTTAATCAAGGCGATGCTGAAAGATGGTTTTAAGGAAGGTGAAACTGGTATCATTAAGATTGACAATATAGATTCTGATGTGGTCAAGGTAAACATTATATATTAGAAAGTAGTGATGCCACTGTAAGTGACACATTTGCATAACTGTGAGAATAGGATCTATCATTAGAGTTAGATGATATGTTATTTACTTTTATGACGATTTTTACTAAGATTTGAGTTTATTTTGAGTGGTTTTCATTTTTAGGTGTCCAGGTTGACTTTTGATGGGTAAAATTTATTTCTTAGTCAAAAAGGGGGTCATTATTGGGTCATGTGCAGGAAACGAAGTTGCAGGTTTTGTCGTATTTTCACATTTGCTTTTAAAAGGTTATTTGGTTAGTTGATATCCCCGCAGGGTTAGGCAATTGGCCCCACAGGTGCTAGAAATAGGAGAAAAGCTACTGTGAAAATATGACGAAACCCACAACTTTGTTTCCTTTACATGACCCTAATTTTTTCCATATTTTCTTTAAGTTGTGTGAAAATATGTTAAAAAAAACCCTCTTTTATAGGCCAACTTAATAGATTGACATAAAAATATCTGAGCACATGGGCACAGGAAGAACATAAAAGTCAACCATGTTTATCCGAAACCCATTTCATTCACTAAAGATGTGTAATATTATTTCTAGAAGGTAATTAACACTACTTCTTGACAGTATGTAGTTCCCATTTGTTGACAAGAACATTAATGAGCATCTACTTTTCAATTCATTTTGGCAGAACACATTTGTGTAACTTTTAAACTAATGTTAGTAAAGAAGCTACTCTAATATTCACTTTATCATTCCATCTGTCAGTCAGTCAGTCTGTAACACTATGAGTGAAACATGATTTTGACAGCTCCTATTCAAGATAAACAGCTGAATTCTTTAGGGATTATACAAGTTCATATTCATCATATTTCAACCAAGTATCATTTGCTTATTGGTTATGGTGCTAGATTGATTCCTAGATTTTAAATTTTTCTTGATTTACTCAACTCCCGTTTAAGATAGATGTTTACATTCTTTAGATTTACACATAGTTTTATTATGATTTGTCTATTAATTGCGGTGCTAGATCGATTATTAGATTTTTAAGTTTTTTAATTTCAAATGTTTATCTTTATTTCACTGCTCTTTAGTTGATTTTTTCCTGATATCCATTAATATATCTATATGAGGTATTACTCCCTGTAACAACCCATCCCACTTGGATTTCCTTGACTTTGTATATAGAATTACTTTGACAAATCCTAATTTAGAAGTTCATATTATTGGTATTACCTGCTCCTTAAAGCCAGTTTACCTGCACGTGCACACCTATGCCCATTATTTATATTTGTTCTATAGTTTACCTTATAAGAAAGTGCCTCCCCCTCAGTATGATTTAAATTTTGTTACCTAAGTATAAAAATTCAAAAAAATCTTGAGTTATTTCTTGATTTACCTCTCCACTAAACCTAAAACCTTTTATATATAAAGCCAAACTTTCCGGAGATTAGAGAGCACACATACATTCCTTAGTAAATATATCTATATTTAGGATGTTGTTAAGTTTATGTACTGTGGGAAGTTAGACAATATAGGAGACAATGCTGCAGAACTGTTCAAGGCTGCTGATATGTATCAAATTCATAATTTAAGAGGTAGAAATAAACCTTGCCATGTTATATTTTCTTGGAATGGAGCTTTTCCTTAAAGTGACTATCTAGCACTGGGGGTGGGGGGCAGATTTGGAGCCTGACACCAACAAGCAGTGTTTTGGAGCCGTGGAGCCACCATATTTTGGACTTATGAAATTAAGGAAATTGCTATTTACATCTTGAATTTTTTTATTGCTTTAATTTGATAATCAACGAAAAACAGAAGATCAAACTAAAACAACATTACATAACGGTATACAAATCTTATACAGTAGGAGCTATAAGAGTTTCAATTTTTGTTTGTTTTTCTCATTCAGTTTATATTTTAGATATTTGTGGCAGCAACATGAAGGAAAACATTTATGTTGAAAACGTGCTTGACATGCTCACACTTGCTGACACCTACAGTTATGAAGACCTCAAAACTGCAGCAATGAACTTCATTGTTAAGAATGTGAAAATGGCAGTGACAAGCCCAAAATGGAAAGACATGCCTCAAGATCTAGTAGTGGAAATATTAATGAATGTTGTAAGCCAATATGTAATATAATTATTTTTCTCCAACAGTCTGAATGTGAAGGCAAGAACAAACCCGCCCCCCCCCCCCGCATAATTAAATAAGGGGGGGTTGTTTCAGTGCTTGTTTGGCACATTAAGGGAAAGCCCCAATAATCTAGTGAACTCATTTGGCATATCATGTAGAATAAATGCTTAGGTCTGATAGATTTTGGTCATTATTAAAAAAATGTTATTACTTTTACTTTAATTATATTTGTGTTTTTTTTTAAATTCGTAATACCTTTTTGTAATAATCTTGATTCATTATAAAATTTTAAAAATTAATCTTACAAAATTGGAAATTTGTGCAAATCTGAATCAAATCAAAATCAAAACATTTATTTAAGTCAATATATTAAACACAATGATAGGATTAAAATATTTAACTAGAAATATTAATATACATTAATATAAATTTTTATATACAGGGTGATTCAGAATAAACTGCGTTTTCCGATTTTCTGATACAACCAGAAGGAATGCAGAAAAAATAATTATACATCCTTTTTCTGTGTTTAAAAATACATTAATCTTAGATAAGGTGTTTTTCAATATTTCTGAAAATAACGGCACATTTTAGAGCATAAATATTTCAAAAGGTGCATATGATGCTTTTTTTCTGGTAGACTTTTGTGATTTAAGGTTGGTTTTAAAAAAATTATTTACTTAAAAACAACATCTAAACATGGCCAATAAAATATTCTACCAATTACATTAAAAATTTTATTTAAAATTTCTTTATTGAAAACAAATATTCAATTTATCTTTTTGTATACTAAATAACCATAACCTTAAAAATGGCTCATGTTCGTTAATCCCAACCCCTCATTTATTTCTATAATCCTTCTATCTGATTGACAGATTAAGATATAAACTCATAATTTATAAATAATTTGTAATTAAATGTTTTTATAAAAAAAATTCTAACTTCAATAACTTTTTTGTCTTTAGAGATTTTTTTGTCACATAAAAAGAGTTTTTTTTTCTTTGTACTGTAAGCTACGTTATTAAAAAAATTCTTAAACTGCAAATGCATCACAATCAAGAATTGTGAAAAAATGACAAATTGTAGTTTCTTAAAAATGCTTTTGTGGCAAGTTAAAAAGCATTTTATCTTTAAAACTCATTAATGTACTTTTCTTAAACCTTTTTCTAAATTAATATTAGTGAGAATCACAAACGAAGATAAGTGTTCCTAATGGTATTTTCTTATGTCAGGCTTATGTAAGCTTTTAGTTAAGTATCCCTATGAAGTTTCTAAGTTATTGTTAAGTATTCCTAAATGTAGTAATGTTAAGTAAGACTTAGGAAAGCTTTAAGGTACCTTATGAAGTTTACTAGGGGTTCCTATTTTGTTCTTAGTTACATTAGGTTAGGTCAAGAAAAATCAGGTTTGATACACGAGTACCTTTTTGGTTATGTCTTAAAACAGCCAATTGTTTTTCTAACTAAAGATTTTTAAAAAATATTTCTATCTTTTTTAAGTTTTTGAGCACGGTTCCTTGTAAATTCTGCCACATACATCCTATCTGTGTTATACATAATAGCAATTAACCATCTAAGGCCTCTTTAAAGATATTTTTTTATTTTCATAATTATAAAGAATGGTTACTTTAAAATATTTTTTATAGGGTGATTTTTTTAGTAGAAAATATGGTAAATTAACCTCCCCAATATATATAAAAAACACAAATCATATTCAAATATTGGAAATGGGCAGGTGTGCTAAACATTTGCAAATTATTTTTTTTTCGTTAAAATGAATGAACAACAAAATAGATGTAATTATTTGATTCTACATTTAAAGAGCTATAATTCAAATTTTATTACAATGAGTACACTTTTAGTTATTTATAATGTTTCTTTTTTTCTATTTATGTAGACGAAAAAAACTTTACTCTAATTAAGACTTATCTTTCATATTTTTTAATTTTATTTTTTAATTATTTAATAAGGGTTACATAAAATTACTTAGGTATACTTAACATATAAAAGGTATCTTATCTAGTTAAGTCAGGTAGAAAGCAAGTACAAATTCTAAAATATTACATTAGTCCCCAAATTTGTATTATAACGTTTTCTTATTCAATAGATTAATAACTTTTGGGACTTTTTTTCGAAATTTAATTGGTATGTTCATTAATCTAAATATCCAGCCGTTTCAACCACTAATTGTACAGTACAAGGACGTCCAAGCCTTTTTTATATGGGGGGGAGGTAGATCAAAATTCAAAAATTTTGCCTAGGCATCCCAAAATTCAATTTGGGCGGGGTATCAATTTATCTACTATTGTCTTATCCCTTTAGATCCCTGATTTCATCTACATTTAACTGATTGATATATTCATTTGTGTTCCTTCATATGCGCTAAAATCCGTATACTAAAGTAGCAGGATGTTTGTTTGTCTGTGTGTCTGTCTGTGTGTCTGTACCAAAGGATCTCGCTAAACGCTGAACCGATCGGGTTCTCCTTAATATGTAGATTCTAATGGTTTCTGGGAAGGTTTATGACTATTTTAGGAGAGGGTACAACCAACCTCCCAAGAGAAATGACAAAAAATCAAAATATTTAAAATATATGGGAGACTTCATTGTAACATAAAGAGAATTATCGTAAAATAAACAAGTAATGTAGAGACTTTAACAAATAAAAACATCTAAAGTGCCACTAGAGGCCTCTAGGGGCGTAGCTGCTATTTTAGAAATAAAGTAAAAGTGAAGGTAAATACAATGGTCATAAAAAAAGAGATATAATCAAGGATGTTTAAAAATAGGTTTCTTTTCATGGAAGCTTCTTATATGCCATTAGTTATATTTAAAAAAAGGAAACTTATTCTTGCTTTAAAAAACTTTTAAAGATACTAAAAACTGTTTTCATGCGTAGTTCTTAGTCCAGTCCTACACACACAGACAGACATACACCATATCTTTTGGCTACCCCTCTAAAGATATTAGATTTATATGAATTGCTTCAAAATGTTTTGTACAGGATGATTTTTAAAAGCGAGGCTTTTCTATAATTAGGGTCGGTCCGTCCAAGATAGATAGCTTTTATTCGTTAATTTAGGCATGTTAGAATTGTCCTATTGATTTCAAACTTTGCATGATGATTCCTGTAGTAGTTAGGTACGATTTAGAAAGCATAGCAACTCTATAATCATCACCAGAATGTCCGTACGTCCATTTTAAACATGTTGATTTTTCTACTTTTTTAACAACAATTTTTTATGTGATCTAATTATCCCTTTGATCTGCTTTTTGGTATATTGATTCCTGGGACAACAAAGAACAATATTATAAGCAAAGCAACTCTATCAAGTCCTTAAAATGTAAGTATGTCCATAAATATTATTCTGTATCAAGCAGTTTTTCAACAAATTTACTTACAATTTTGCTTCGACTCGTATACATTTATATTCTGATTATTCAGTTCTGACACTATACAAGTGTTAATGTTTGTGATTTTTTCAAATTAATTTCGTTATTGGTATAAGCTGGTAATAAATAGCCCATTGTTCCCTCTTTCTCTATTAAAATAAAACATGTGATGTTTTATTAGCAATTTTCTTAGCACAGTAAAAAATGTTTTCAGTGTTCTCTTTTCCCTAAATCAACACTTCATAATAGATAGGCGAAGCATTGCCGTAAAAAAATGTAATCAAAAATAAGTCATTTAAAGCTGTCATTCAAGATTTGAAGAAATAAAGGAACACCAATAAAGAAATTATCAAGTAAGAATTATTAAAAGGTATAATCTAGATACATACTCCCAAATTCAGCCAATAGGAATACAGGGGAGGATCAATCTACCATATATTGGTTAGAAAGTAAACAAAATTTGGTTAGAAAGAGCAATTATCCTTTGATATCATTCGCAAAATGAATCATCTATAAATAGTCTTTCATAGGATAAGCCTTTGCTTTGGTCATATGGTTAAAAAATTTCTTCCCTCGCATGATTTAAAGCATATATGACATAACATATATAAGAAGTCATCTTTAAATAGTTAACTTTCTTGGGATAAAGTTACCTCTTTGGATATTTCTTATTAAGTTTCACAACTTATTGGGCCCGATTTACCATCTAGATCTACTATATCTATTGGTTCATTATACTATACTTTTGTACTTTCTTGGTAGAATATTTTTTTAAAGGTTATTATTTAAAACAGCTAACTGTTCTTTTAGCTAAAAAATCATAAAAATTATATAGCTTTCATTAGTTTTTAAGTAGTTTCTATTCAAGTCCTGTCTGTGTTATACTTAATAGCTACAACCCCTCTAAGCTTTAAAGTTGTTAGATTTATAAAGAAAGGTTAAAAAAAACGTTTTGTAGAGAGTGATTTCTTAGCTTGGTAAAGGCACCATGTAAAATATAGGTAAAACACATGACATATAATCAAATATTAGAAATAGGCAAGTGTTGAACCTATCCCAGCCAGAAACGTCGTAAGGAAAATCGTAAGGAGATATTTACTATATTATAGCAAAAATCGAATTTACGATTTTATAGGGATTAATTCGAATTTGTAGTAAAAATCGTGACTATCGTATGTATCTCGCATTTTATGTTTGTCAACACACACATACAAACAGACACACAGCCAACATTTTCAAAATCATTGTGTGAGAAATATAGTTTATAAATTGGCCACTAGGTATTCACATTACTTTGTATAGACAATTATAATCTTTCTGTTTTCAAACAAAATAAATTAAAAACTAGTATAACATAATATCAAAATGTGTTAATGGTCTTTTATTGAAAAAAAAATTTTTATAATCATTTTCATTTTAAACAACAGCAAGTGTACAAAAATGTCTAAATGGCAATTAAAATAAGATAAATTTAGTAAACAAATCCAAGTTCCTCACAATTTTAATCATAATGGAAACAGATTTAAAATCACCCTTATAATTTCAGAGGAAACACAGAGATTCACCCTCTCTTTCTGTATGGAAAGTACAACTTGTATATGTTATGAATATAATTATTTTACGTAACCATTTCCTTACCTAAAACTAATAAATTTTTTAATGTACTTTTTATTTATGATTTTGGTACGATATCGCGCGCGATACTTACAATATCACTTACGAGTTTGTAGGTGTATCGCGCAGCTGTAAGTACCTTTTTGACCATTTATCGTAACATATCGTCGATGTGCATTGGACGACTATTTAGCGATATCGTAAGCACTCGTGCTCGATTGCTACACGATATCGTGCGCTATAGTAGCGCGATAGTGACGCTACTTTCTGGCTGGGATGATACTTTTTTGTTAAAATGTATGAACATCTATATAGATGTTAAAATTAAAATCTACAAAGAGCCACATGTTATCAAATTTTATATGTTTATTACAAAGAGTAGCTTTTAGTTCTATATGATCTATCCTTATAGTTTGTTTTTCTATTATAGTAAAATTAAAAATAATCCACACAAAGTTTTGTTGAAAAAACATCAAATTGTCATCCTAAGAAAGAATTTTATTTCTTATTATTTTTAAAATTAGTTAAGGTACCTTTTTTTGATAAGATACCCTAGGATTTTTGATGGAGAAGTGGATCAAAAGGGATGATTCATATAAGGTAGGGGCATCGAAAATAGGGAGGGGATTAAGCTACCTTTACATAAATAGTTAGGGATTCCTAAACCTTTCTTTGCAAAGAAAGCAGGTAGAAATTAATAGGGAAGGGTGGTAGTGGGGGGGGGGGGGGTGATAAAGGTTACTTTCAAATTTATGTAAGCTTTTTTAGTACAACTTTAAGGTAGGCTTACATTAAAGTTAGCGATGCCTAAGGGTTCTTAATTCAAAAGAAAGCAGGTAGAGGTGGGAAGAGCTTTGACATCCAATGAATAGATATATAAGATCTAGATGGTCTATCTGGCACCAAATTCTGTCATACATATAGAGGTGTAAGACAAACCCTTTTGTTTATTTGTAACTGTATAAGTTTCATTTTGATAATTTCAGCAACAAAATGTTTAGATGATATAAATTTCTGAAATGCTTTTGATTATTTAGACGTATTTGTTTAAATTCAATAATTTGGGCAACAAAATTTTTAGATGATATATTTTTTCCTGATTCTTTAGCTTTAACCCTTAACAGTCGGGCCCCTTGCCGCACCTTAATCAGTCGGGGGGGGGGGGGGGGGGCGTTCAACGCCCCCCCATATTATCTCAGTTCGTATTGTACAAGTCCCCTGTGTTATGATGAATTTCCGACCTTAAGTAAGTCAAAGTCAATTTTCGCTTCCTTCACCCTTTTATTTAACAACCTTTGTTTTTAGGTCCTTTTTTACTTAAAAATTTCAAACGGCTGTAATTTTCTTATTTTTGAAGCTAGAAGAACAATTTTTTTTGCAGAAAATGTTTATCTTTATGTAAATTTTATATTTGAAATGTCAAATTATAAATTTCAGCGGCCGCAGCTGTACTTGGCAACTGCCAGCCGCCGCAGTCGGCGGTCGGCGGGAAAACGGCAGTGGATCTTTATGAAATTTTAATACGTTATGTAGACATGTAAGAAAAGCTTAAGTTTAAAATTTGAAGTCTCTAAGTCAAAAATTGAGGCCACAGGAGCCTTTTAAAGATTTCTGGAGACCTGGAGGATCAGGACCTGGAGGATCATACCTGGAACCTGAAATTGACTTGAACACCTGTATTTCATATAAGGATGTACTACTAGAGGATATTTTAGTATTTTGGCAAGATAAAATACTTTGTTTAAGTCAAAAATATTTTTGCTCTTTACCTGAATGACCCTGCCAGGTTTGCTGGCATCCTGTGCCCGCCAGGATGGAGATATTCAAAAAATTCCAACTCTCAGTTATGTGTCATACCCAAACTTAAAAAGTCACGCAGTTTGGGCTCTTCATCTTTCACACACAGAAAATGAGATAGAAAAAACCGGATGGGGGGGCGTTCAATGCCCCCCCCCCCCGACCGTTAAAAGTTAAATACTCTAGGAAGTAGTCCTATAGCCAAAAACCTGCTAAAAAGCACTCCAATTACCATGGATGTTTCCCTTAGAGCAATAAGAAATTAACCCTTACAGATTGGGGGGGCTAAATTAGCCGCCCCCCTCTAGTTTTTTCAATGTCACTTGCCTTCATTACATCATGACTTTTTAAGTTTAGTAATTATACATTTTTATATAAGCCGGTGCTTTTATTAAGTAGTAGATGTAAAATTTTTCATAGAATTCAGTTATGCAATTTTTAAAATAATTAAGTTTGTTTTTTTTAAATTAAGTCGATCTTAAGGTACCAAAACGCAACAAAAAAAAGGAAGAAAATGGGCATTATGAACAAAAATAGTAAGATCTTTAATTTGACACCTTACTTTTTGAATTTTGTCAGGTAATTATTGAAAAAATTGATTTTTTTAAACCCACGAGAATAAAAACTTTGAACTTAATTTTATCATTACACAGGTATAAAAAATATGGGTTCATATATACCTTTAGAATCAGAAAAATATTACGAATCCATTATAAGCAAAATTGAAAAAAAGTAAAAAAATAAAAAATGGCCTAATATATTATTTTGTACAAGCAACACTTTCTTCATCCCCTCTTTACCCCCTCTTTACCCCCTTCCCATTTTTATTCTTAAAATAAGAAATAAGATGGTTGCCTGTATAATATAACATAATATTTTTATATAATTCCTTTTATTGTAGTTTATATACTACAGTGTAAACTTTTTATTTCAATTTTGCTTAGAATGGATTTGATATATTTTTCTCATTCTAACAGTATATATAACGCCTATTTCTTATGCCTGGGTAATGATAAAATTAAGTTCAAAGTTTTTATTCTTGTGGGTTTAAAAAAATCGATTTTTTCAATAATTACCTGACAGAATTTAAAAAGTAAGGTGTCAAATTAAAGATTTTACCATTTTTGTTCATAATGGCCATTTTCTTTCTTTTTTTTGTTGCATTTTAGTACCTTAAAATTGACTTAATTTTTTTAAAAAAACTTACATTACTTTAAAAATAAGAGGTCTACAAAAAAAACGATTGCATATCTGAATTCTATGGAAAAATTTACATCTACTACCTACTAAAAGCACCGGCTAGCTATAAAAATAAAAGTAAATACACCTTCTTTGGTGCCACCTAACCGACTTTGACCGGACGCCATGACCGACACAGACTAGATATCCTTATAAGATCAACTCTTGCCGACATATAATTACTAAACTTAAAAAGTCATGAAGTCACAACTCTCTATCTTACCTACAAAAAAATGACATTGAAAAAAATAGAGGGGGGGGGGGGTCAATATGACCCCCCCCTGATCTGTAAGGGTTAATAGATAATTATACTTCTTAATATGAGAGTGTTGACAAAAAGTTACTGCTGTATATCTTGAATAGGAGATGAGATAATCATATTCTCTACATTTTTGTCTTTGAAGGACAAACTGACCGATAGACAAACATTTGGATCTAAAGAGTAGCTTCACTACTAAAAATGATTTACCCCTTCATCAAATGTTGGTAAAGATTTTATTGTGAGGGTAATAAAAAAAAATTTTTTCAAAGCATTTTTAGGAAGATAAACAACCATCCCTCCCCCCCCCCTTCCCCACATATTTTGACGTCCTCACTTTTGTACAAAAATCTGCACAATTTTTAACCAATAATATGGCCGAATTATTGCTACATTGTTTTCCTATTGGCTGCATTAGAAAATGTGTATCTAAATGTCCTATATCTATTCAATTAAGGCAGGTTCCTAAAATCTAAAATTTTAGAAATAACAATACTAATAAGATTGGGAACATAAATGTAATTACATAACAAATTTAATTGAGAGAATGCAACTTTGTATTTCTCTTTTTAAAAGCGAAGCTTTTCTATAATAAGGGTAAGTCCGTCCATCTGTATCTGATAGCTCATATTATTAATTTAGGCATATAAGAATTATCCTATCAATTTCAAATAATGTTTCCTGTAATAGTTAGATACGATTTAGCAACTCTATAATCGTTATCCAAATGCCCACATGTTCATTTTAAACATACTGATTTTTAAAACTTTTTTTATAAAAACTAATTATTTAGTTATCCTATTCATCTTGATCTTATATTTGAAATAATGATTCCTAAAAAATGTGTGTATGTCATTATCCTGCATTTAATCAATTTTACATTATAATTGTTTACAAATTTAGAGCTTCGCTTTTATTGATGTTGTCATTCTTGTTTAGCAACTCTCTAATAAGAAAGGAAAAATGCAAAGAGTACACCCAATAGACAAATTCATGCAAATAGATTGTTAATTTTTTTCTGTTGTAGTAAAGTTAAATTTAATCTACAATATGTTTTGTTAAAAAAATGTATCAAATTGTCTAGCTAAGAAAGAATTTCATTCATTATTATTTAAATAAAATAAGGAAAGCCTTATTTTTTCTTAGGGTATCCTATCTTTTACAGAAAAGATAGGAAGAGTTTTTATAAATCAGCTAAACAAATGTTATCTTTAAAGTATTAAAAACAAGATTAAGGGAGAAAAGAAATAAAATGCTATCTTTAAAGTAGCAAAAACTAGATTAAGATTAATGGGAAAAAAGGAAAAAAAACGTAAGATACAAATGTACAGCCTCAATCATGATAACTTTTAAACCCAAAATGAAGAACACTAAGGGGGGGGGAGGTGGGGGGAGGATTGGCCTAGTGAGTGTTAACACAAAATTAAGGTACACTTATTGGGGGGAATCGGTTGAAAAGGGTAGATATAAACGATTGGGGGGAAAAGAGAAGCAGTAAGTAAAGTAAAAGAGAGAGGGGAAAAATACATTGGTGGTGCAGCCTTATAATGTCATGAGGAAAACTAATAAGAGTTAAGACAACATCTTTTCCAATATCATTTTTAAGCATATTTTCATTTAATGTTGAAATTAAAATGAAGATAAAAGATAAAATAAATTGTTTTCAAATCAATCAGAACCTTTTCTATTAAAAGCAATTGAACCAAAATGGCTTTCTCAAATATTAAATTTCCCATAAATGTTTCCGATGGACAGACATAAATTCATATTATATAGTAACTTTGCTAATAAAAATCTTTTAAATCCACGATATTAGTAGGTTTAAAATATTTTTTTAACAATTTAATATCAAAATTGTATAACAAAAGTTAATTAATCTTCTTTAAATTCTTTTAGTTTGGAAAGAGGTGCAACAACAATATGGTTTAGCACAGCAAAAATGGCCAGGCCTACTTATTTTGTCCATTCTTAAATTCCCTTGATTCCCCTCTTTTACTTTTTTCTCTTTGCCTTTATGAACTTTTAATCATACAAAGAGTTCATTTCTACAATTCTATTCTTACAAATAATGCAAAGAGAACTGTAATTTATTTATGAAATACTTTTTTTTAAATCCACGTTATTTTACATAAACAAATACATAAAGGATAAGTTAAGAAAGATTTTAAAATATTCCTATTTTTTATTGCAAGTTGATGTAATAAGGAAGGTTTAGTACAGGCTTATGTACACTTGTTTATGAGAGGTTTATGTAAGGCTAAAGTATGCCTATCAAAATCTTTACTTAAGCTTGACATTACTAAATTTAAGGGTAGCCTATCTCCCCCAAACTAAAGTAAAGCTTAAGATACCCTTATTTTTAAAGGGTTCCTAATAAACCGTTTGTGATTAGCTCTATTGAAATTTTATGAGGTCGCATTTTTAGAGATAATGAAAAACACCTTTACAAATTATGATGTACTTTTTTTCAGAGAACTAGGACATATAATAATTTTTTCTTTATTCCTTCTGGTTGAATCATAAATACGGAAAATGCATTTTTTCTAAATCACTATGTACATATGTATATATTTTAATACACAAGAAAATCATATTGGTACAAAGTGGATTACCTTTTGAATAATAAAATTATAAACATGTAGTAAGAAAAGATATATCCCTATTCAATATTTCATTTAATAAAATAAAAATGTGATAAAAGGTATATACCTTATATTTTAGAAAAAAATGTAAATTTGTAATCTAAAAATACTATT
This sequence comes from Acartia tonsa, assembly GCF_053477335.1. NCBI lineage: Eukaryota > Metazoa > Arthropoda > Copepoda > Calanoida > Acartiidae > Acartia > Acartia tonsa. The sequence continues at coordinate 39,035,041 of NC_137272.1, forward strand.
AAATGTCTGAGAGAAAAATTAACATGTTTTAGGTTATTTTACTAATTTATTACGGATTTACATGAAATTATATGCTATTGTCTAATCTCTATAAAACCCTGGGTTCTAGAGAATAATGGAAAATATACACCCCTGCCTAAATTTAAATTATATTCCATTATCCCCTCCTCTGAATTTTATGTCAAGACTAGTGGTTGCCCCTTAGCAACTAGGGTCACGATATTCTAGGAGTATGGAAGGACAGAAAATAGCCTAAAACAATCTCAAAACTTATAAGAAGCTTCACTGTAAAGAAGAACTACATATATCTGTATATCTGTTTAGCAGTTAATGAGATCCTTTATTACAGACAAAAAAGTTTGCTACTTTATAAAATTGGATATTCAAGTTGACTTTAGAAAAGCATTTAATGCATAAAAATTGTCTGCTATTCAATGTATGGACAATTTTCTATATCATTAGAACAGCTTGGCAACTGAAAATATTATTTAAATAGTTTTTGTTATAAAATGTTTAATATAAGGTCAAACAATATTTAGATACATTATTTCAGAGATCTAAAGAGATAAGAAAGACAACGGCTGATAAATTGAAAAATATTTCCAATGATGATACACAAAATTACCCCTTCTGAAGATTACATTTAGTGGTTACAACACTTGGACACTACTCAATAATCCAATCAAAGTTCCCAGAGTTGTTAATCTAACAAATAAGAAAACTCTCTTATAAAATGGGGTCTAATGTAATAAAAAGCCTAGTGTTCCCTCTCTCTCTTTGATATTAATATTTTGTGTACATTCGCTTCTGCCCAATGGTATAACATTATCAAATCATTAGACAGATATGCATATTATCAGTAAAAGAACAGAAAGGGAACTACTCTTGGTACCAAAAGTTTTAAAATCACAATAACTTATTTCTAATCTCTATTACTTTGAAATCTGAAATAGTGTACAAACTTTTCAACCAATAATTTGACATGCAGAAGGCTTAATTTCGTTTTTTTTATATGTTTAACATTGTCTTATCCTTTAAGATCTCATATCAGTAAGAATTACCGCATTCCATTAGCTTCACTGTTACTATTATGTCTTAATACTAAGCGGATAAGATATTATGCGGAAGTGAATACCCACCCAAATATAAATTAGTGAGAACTAAAATCATATTTAAGATTACTTATTAGTAAAATATCCATAAAATTTGAGGTAATAATAGATATTTAAAATTATATTAATAATCCTTAAATAAAAATATCAGGATCTCCATATATCTTTCTGTACCGTACGTTCTTGCTAACTGCTGAACCGATAGGGTTCTCCAATACAAGGTTAAACTATTTTTAGGGAAAAGTACCACCACCCTTCCAAGAGAAATCGACCCTGGAAAAAAACTACCACCCCCACAAAAAAATTTCTTTTAAAACAAAAATTAAAAGTGGGGCTTGATATTGACTCCACTCAATCCAAAAAAAAAATTTCTAAAATTTTCTTTTTGAATCTAAAATAAAACTTGGGTTGTCAAAATAGATATTTGATATATAGTATCAGTAGCATATTATGGCGGAGGTTGGAATAGTTTACCCATCACAACAAGAAAAAGGACAAAGCCCAAAATACATAACTTTTGCACCACTTCATCTTCCTGTGACGTCATAAAATGAGGGAGATGAGAGGAAAGTGGGAAAGAAAATCCATAATAAATATAGATGGAGAATATGACATCACAGGAAGACGACGTGGTGCAAAAGTTATGTATTTTGGGCTTTGTCAGAATATACATAGTTTTTACTTCTTCCACCAAAAAAAGGTTTATTGTTTGTCAGTGGGAATATATTTTGTAGTTGATGGTCCTACTGATCCCATTTTTAGTTAAAACTAAAAAGGGAATTTTTGCAGACAGAAACTCTTTTTACATTTTGTTATTTATGAGATACGGCAATGAAATTCAAGACAAATTCATTCGATGATATAATTTTTAGAAAGCTAGCTTTATTAAAAGACTTTTATAACTAACTTATATGTTTTGTCATATAATTATACAATGGAAGTAATTTTTATACGAATTTATTTACCCAGGAAAAGCTTAATCCTAATTTAATGACTCATATTGCAAACTAAATGGAAAAAAATATGATCCTAACGTACCAAGATTTTTGAGATATTTCAATAAATGAGATATCTTGAATGTTCCTTCAGTGTTCTCCTGTCAGGCCAGTTAGACAATATTTCTTGTGAGTAATTCTATTTCCATGGGTCAAACATTCGGGTGTTAAGGGATGTCTTCTTTGACCTGTAATCTTTGAAGTAGTTTTATAGTATTATTTAAAATTATTTTGGGGATGCTTTCTATTATGTATGTGGATAAGTGTTACTCTCCCCCAAAATAAATATAAAAAGAATAACTTTACTTGAACCTACCATTTCAGTTGTTAGTGAGGTATTTTGTATAGTAAGTTATTTGTTTAATTTCATTTTATGATAAAACTATTGCTCCGGCTTGGCTGTGATATCCTTGTCTATATCGGTTCAAAGGTTTGCAAGATCCACAAGATAAACACACAAACAACCTGTTACTTGTTTATAAGGAAGACACACTTCTAAATTTAGGGGTGTGCTTTCCTTATCACCCTGGCAAAACCCTATGCACGCCACTGTGTCAACATAAACCATGAAAGCGCAAATCAACAGAATGTCAATTGTAATTTCTTATAGGGAACGTTAAATAACATTTCATAATGTATAAAATAACTAAAATATAGAAAGGAATTTTTGTTGATCTGAATATTTGAAAATATATTTTTAGTTATTGTTAATTATTGTAAGTGATTAGATACTAATAACCTTTATTTATATTTATATTACTAGTAGCGGAGCTAGTCTTTATGTCTTACTTTCCACTGAGTCTTTTATCAGGGATCTGAAGGGATAAGACAATGGCCAATAAATTGATGTATATATAATATACAAAATAACCCCTTTTGTAGATTACAATTAGTATTTTAAATGTTTGGATACTCAACTTAATGAACTAACAAATCAAAATTAAATAAAACCCTCCAAAGTTGTTTAGCAAACTAATAGCGTTATTAGAAAACTTTGGGGACTAGTGTAATAATCAGTCCAATGTCTCCTCCTTTCCTGCTAATTATAGAAAAGCTTAGCTTTTAAGCAAGGAATAAAGTTCCTGTTCAACAACTCTTAAAATGAAATTAAGTACCTCATTGCTTATAAAGATGATACTAGCCATTTATTCGACAATTGTTCTACTTTCAATCAGGAATGATCATTTTTCATAATCAGTACCAAAGAAACTCTATAAATAGTGTCTCTTTTTTGTTTGTTCATCCAATAACGGCCAAGTTTTTAAATTTATTCTGTGAGGGGTGGGTTAAAATGAGGGAATGTTTTTTTTGGTGTGGGGGGGGGAGATTATTATCTATAATTTTTTAGAGTTCCTAAAATTTTGTTTTTTACATCCAAAGAAAAATATTCCCTGTCACAGAATACAACAATTATAAATCATTTATACTATCTAATTTGCTTAAAATAAAAATTTGACGCTATTAAATATATAAAAAGCTTTGAAAATATTTTTACTGTATTTCTATTAAATATTGTACAATTCTGTGGACATGGAATGACAATTGTTACAGTATGAATATCAACTGTTTGGAGTTAAATCAGAGTGTTCATTTTGTTAATCATTCCATTTTATAATCATTTTGCTGATAAAATAACAGCACAAAAGATTGACAGGGTCACAGCAAAATTTGATCATTGATTAGACTTTCCCTGATGTACCAAGTTATTCTGGATACAATATTTGCTATTCTCACTTTAGGTAATCTTAAATAGTAACTTTACAATTGTTTGCATATTTAGTATAATTTTATGACAATATCTCAAGCTATTATTGATGTGATTTTAGTAAGTTAATTCAAAATATTCTATTATATAATATAGTAAGGTAACTGATCTTTCATAGTTTACCCGTTTAAGAAAGCTTCACATAGGTCCTGGGATGGATTAAGGCTATTCTATTTCTGTTTCTTACTTACACCTTTAGATACAGAGCCCTTAAAAGCTTGGAGCGCTGACACTGGTTTCTAATAAAGTATAACATTCTTCCAAATATTTCAATTTTAATAATAAAAACACTGAAGGATTTAATTTTCCAAGGAACTAGGACAGTTAAAACAAAGGTACCAGGTTTTTAACCATGAGATACTATCCTAAGAAGAGTCTATTATCTTTAAAGGGGAATATTAAGGCATAAGGAATAAGTATATCAAAATTTTTAAAATTAAAAAAAAATCTAAGAGTATAACGCCAACAACTATTTAAATTTAATTTTCTTTTAAACTAAATCTCCAATCTAAAAAAAAATGATGAAATGGAAAACAAAATATGGATCCTAAGTATGCTCCCTCCCTTACTAATGGATATAAAACAAGTGGATATTGTGACATGGGGATGGGATGCGGTAAAGTCATAAAGGAGGATAGGGGGGGACATCATATTAGCCAGCTGGGAGTAATATTTTATTAGGGCATGCGAGTATCTCTCATAGTATCCACGTATTCTCTATATCCATTATTGTTTTAAGCTTGTTCGCTGTTCTACATCCAATTCCTGTCCACAAGGAACATTGTTGAGAGAACCCTGATGAACAGGCTCCTTATGCTCAACTTCATATTCAAGATCATCCACACCATCTTCACCTACTACTTCACTCTTGCAAGGAATATGGGGATAATGCATAAGTAAACTTTAATCACCCTGCATAAATAAATCAACCTTTTGATTGCATTAACTAAAAGACTTTCTTGAAAATAATTTTACGTTTTCTTGATTTTGGGCAAAGGCATCTCTAGCTAATAATACTAAAGGCCTGATAATGCAAGACAATGAATGGTTGAAATTATATCACACCAACTTTTACAGCCTAAATTGAAATAAACATGGCAAAAGTGATTGTATCATACATTAGCATCTTTAAATTAGTTATAAATATTAAAGGGAGTGTGAGCGTAAAAATTTCTCATCTGATTATCAAATCTTAACATTTTCTAAGCACATTTCACTACACTGATAAACCAAAAACGTCCTAATAACAAAAATATCCAGGAATAATGCCTTGATTGTATGGTATTTTGGGAGGAAAAAAGGTTAAAAACAGGGAAAATCTGAACGTTTTTGTTTCTTATAATGTTTGTAGGGATATTTAACTTGTCATATATAGTTGAAACAATTTACTCACTGTTAAGGATTTATTTTATGATATTAAATTGCCAATTAAACTGCAAACCAAAAAAATAGGCAAATCTGAATTTTCAGAATAGCAGCTTCATTTTTCATTTTTGATAATTTTACTGTAAATATGAAATGTAGATGCATCTTTTGGTTACAAGTTTCCACTGTCAAATTTTTATTATTTTTTTTTTAGTTAACACTTTTATCAGACTGAGAGATGGGCCATCTAAAGTTAATTGGATACTAAAAAAAAACTGTTTCTAGCTTTGTTATTGTATTTGGTTTTCAAAAAAAAATATTGCTTATTTTTATCAATTTCTAAGTAACTATACATTGGTTTAAAGCAAGGATTATGTTAAAAGTCAGCTTAACCATTAGGAAAAATCAAGAACTATGTGAAAAAGTTTAATTTTAGCTATAATGGGAGAAAAAAGCAATTTAATGCACATTTATATAGTCCGGAAAATTTCTTCCTTTTCCTGGACCTTATAAAAATCGTCGGAAAAAGCCGTTTTTTAAGCAAACAAAAGCACGTGAGATATTATGAATGAGATAATGTTAAGATTTGATATTAAGATAAGAAAAATTTACGTTCACAGTCCCCTTAAGAAAATTATGCGATATTATTGTTAAAACTGACTGACAAAAAGTTGGGATAAGCTAATACTTCTGTAAACCATCTCTGTCCTTTAAAGATAATGTTTAGTTTATGGGAAGGAAAATAAACACAAGGCAGTTGACATAAGAAGCATTTTGATCACATGCAATTTAGTCTTATCTCTGGAATTTATCAGTTTTGTGACCGGCAGCTGTTTTGATCTTGAAATAATTCCATGGCATTTCATTTACATACTTTGCCTCAGGAATTTTGTTTAAAACATCTGCTCATTACATGGAAGGTACAGGTTTGAGTCTTAGATTAATTAAAGCATGTGATGTTAGATGTCAAAAAAGGGCAATGTAATGACATATATATACTTAAGTAACAGGATGTTTGTCTGTTTGTTTCTCTGTGTGTCTGTACCAAAGGATCTTGCTAACCGCTGAACTGATCGGGTTCTCCTTAACAGGGTAGATTCTCATATGTCCTGGGAAGGTTTTTAACTATTTTGGGGGAGGGTACCACCACCCTCCAAAGAGAAATCACAAAAAAATCTAAATTTTTTTTACCTTCTTGATTTTAGAAAGAGAGTTCAACGCAAACATAAACGTCAAACGCAACGTAGACATATTTTAAATATAAAAAAAACATTTAAAGTGCCACTAGAGGCCTCTAGGGGCATAGCCGCTAATGACATATAAAGAGTTAAAACATACAACTATGCAATCATGTTCTCAATTTTTAACTTTATAGACTGTATATGGTTGTCTGCATTTGAAAAAATCATCATGCTAGGAGCCAAAATTCGTTAAATCATTTAGGAACCAACATTTGAATTTGAGCTAGCAATGATAATTCAAAATCATCATGTTAGGAACAAACACTTGGATAATACTTTAGAATAGGAACCTACATTTAAAAAATCATCAGATTAGGAACCAAATAAAAAAATTCAGGTTAGATACTAACTAAAAATATAAACATGTTTAAAAAGATAGGTTGGATTATTGATTATTAACATAGAAATTATAAATACAAAAAAAAAATCAAATTAAACATTAACCATGTCAACAGAATATCTGGAATAATAGAGCTTAGTTCCGACCTGTTCATGTCAATAGCTAAAATGTTACTGTACTACAAAACCAGGCAACTTACCTTATTTTTTTTTGTAAGGGGTACCAAGTTTTATTAAGTACCTAGCACATTTTCAGGAAAAAAATAAAGATTCTGCAATTTTAGTATAATATTTCTAAGGAATTGTGCTTTAAAAACCTATATGCTAATTTGTCTATCTATCTAATATCTATCTAGAACTTTGATTTTTATTATAAACCATAGCTTAGATACTCTTTAAATGTAAGCCTTTTATATTTTCCCTAGTCTAATAGTTACCATCAAATCTCTCCCTATCCCCCTTTCCTTCACCACCCCCATCTCCAAGCCCTTAAAAAATCTTAAATAAATATCAAAAATACTTTTTCATCTAATAGTTTTTTCTGTGGTCTTTCCCAATTGCTGAAAACTAAGGTAACTAATTCTGAAACCAGTTTGTATGTGAACCTAAACTCATCTTTAACAATTACATTGGCAACATTTCTGGTGGCTCTGTTCAATATCATGGAGATGGGATTTCAAGGTTCTCAATCAAATCCATGTATTTTATTATTAATTCTCACACTTCTAATGTTTTTAGGGTTCTTAAAGGATAAGACAAAATAAAATGGAGAATACACCCCATGATTATAAGTAAAATTACCCATAATTAGATCAAAATTATTGGTTGAAAAGATTGGACATTTTAACCAATAAAGATTCAATAAATGTAACTAAAGTTATAAAGCCTACCTAACGGAAAATGTGTTTACCAGTGTAATTCACAGTCCAAATATCCCTTCCCTCCCTGAACAGTATAAAAAGCCAAACAATGACTAGAAGAAAGGTGCACTTTTAATAATCTTTGACAGACAGGTGGTTAGGCATATTTTAAAGTTTCTGTGCTGGTGATTTGATTGAATAATCACTATAAGTGTCAAACTATGTCTCTGGAAACTGTTTGGATTCTATGATTTTTCTCATGTACCAAATTGACACCAGGTTATACTTTGAATGAGATCTAGATTACTGAATGTTTGCAGATAGGGGGATTCATATCTCTTCCCCCACCCTCACACACAAATTTGGATTATGATATAAAAAATATCAAAAGGAACTTATTTACAATCGAATGGTAAACCTAGGTATTATTTAAATATTCCTGCTGGGTTTCTTAAAAAATGAAAAACTCATTATTTTGATCACCTGTATTTTTGTGTAGGCAGGAGAACTGTACTTTTCTTGTGGAGAAAGGTAAAAATCCTCAAATTACTAAAGAAAATATTCACAGCAATAAAGGTTATTTCATTTTAATCTAAAGCAAATAAAAGAATAGATTCTAGTCTTCACGATCTCTAACCTCAATGATGTAGAAAACTTCTTAATGAAAATTTTTTAAGGAACCTAGAACATCTTAGTGATGAAAACAAAATTTGGGGAGTAAATTTTCAAGAAGGGGGATAAAATTATCATAAAACTATGATAAAGCTGTTAAGAAAATACAAATAATTTAGGTACAACAATTATTTAACACGTCAGGGGAAAATTAAATCACCGAAATTACCAATTAATATTTTCTACATAAGATACTTAATATCATTTTAGGAAATTCTTCAGCATTTAAAAACAGCACAGCTGAAGTAATTGTACTACAGGGTGAGATAATAAAATCATTACTCAAAAAAGTAAATTTTTTTTCCAATAATCATTCAAAAATCAAAAAAAAGGAATATCATATATGCTGTCTGGAGATTTAAAGCCCCAGATAGTAGGGTGTAGGTACATGACTATTTATATTTTAATTGGCATTCTATTTCTCCATTTTCAAAGCCTAAAATATGGGATCAGTAATATTTGACATAATATCATTTGACATAAATTCATTTCACATAAAACATTTGGCATAAAATCACTTCACATAAAGGTACATTTGACATAAAAACATTTGCCATAAAGGTACACTTCACATAAAAACGTTTCACATAAAGATACATTTGACATAAAGGTACATATGATATAAAGGTACATTTGACATAAAGGTACGTTTGACATAAAGGTACACTTGGCATAAAGGTACATTTGACATAAAGGTACACTTGGCATAAAACGTTTCACATAAAGATACAATTCAAAGTGTACCTGAGGTAGTCATTTTTTTCCCCGAGCATGGCAACCGGTGAACAGAATCTCAGTTCTGCACCACAAGCCTTGCACGACTGAAGTTCCCATGTCTATACAGTCATATTTATATGAAAATATTTTTAGAAGATTTTTAAATTTTTTTTGAAGATTTTCCCCATGGTAATTTTGCTTTCTTTTAATAATAAATAAAAATTTCTAAAATCTTCAAAAAAAAATTCAAAAATCTTCTAAAAATATTTTCATATAAATATGACTGTATAGACATGGGAACTTCAGTCGTGCAAGGCTTGTGGTGCAGAATTGAGATTCTGTTCACCGGTTGCCATGCTCGGGGAAAAAAATAATACTAGGAAATAAATGAGATACCAGGGAAAAAAAGAATATTTACATCCACTATTTAAGGGGTTATTTATATGGGAATGTACCTTTATGTCAAATGTATCTTTATGTCAAGTGTACCTTTATGTGAGATGTACCTTTATGTGAGATGTACCTTTATGTCAAATGTATCTTTATGTCAAGTGTACCTTTATGTTAAATGTACCTTTATGTCAAGTGTACCTTTATGTGAAATGTACCTTTATGTCAAGTATACCTATATGTGAAATGTACCTTTATGTCAAATGTACCTTTATGTGAAATGATTTTATGTAAAACGTTTTTATGTCAAATGTACCTTTATGTCAAATGAGTTTATGTCAAATGATACTTTATGTGAAACGTTTTATGTGAAATGAATTTATGTGAAGTGATTTTATGTCGAATATTACTGATCCAAAATATGTCTTGGATTGGGTCCATGCTATTTTATTTGATTTTAAGTATTTGGTTGGTTTTAGGCTATTTTACTGTAGAAACCCTAATTCTTCGAACTCATAGATGCTAGGGGTGTAGCCTTGATTTTCTTTTAATTCAGTAAGGAGGTGGAGGGTTATTATCTGTTCTTTCTGGAGAAGAGAATGATGTACCTTTCAGAGACATGGTCATGAAAAACTTGTACCACTTTTCAAATATAATTTTTTGCAGTTGTTTCCTAAATGTGCAGATTTTGTTATTACATCTTGTAGATAATGGGGAACTGTGCAAATCCTTTCCAATCTTCAGAATTTTGCTGTTCAGCACATGTATTCTTGAAGTGGCTAAGATCATTCCAGGCAATATATATTAAACATTTTTGGTACAGAAGTTAGTTAGAGTTCATATTTGAAGATAGATAGATAGTTTGAGATTTCCAGTATAAAAGTATTATTTAATCCTCATTTATCATTTGAAAACCTTAAAAGTCATTTCTTCTTATCACAACTTCATCCCCATGATCAATTTCAATTTAAAACCCTCTCTGTAAAATTTTATTGTATCTATACTGGGTAATAACTGTTGATTTTTACCAAATTAAAAGGAAACTTGGAATTCCTATTAAAACAAGATTAAGATATTAAGCTTTGAATGATGGTATAATGTTCCTAAAATATTATTGAATAATATCTTAGAATTGGTGAGATCAACAAAGAAGTATATATCACAGTTACAAAAAATCATGAAGGTGAAAGGAAGTGATGAGGTAGGAACATCTCCTACAGTGATTGCTTCTCTTAACAATGAGCTTGATACATCCTTCTCTCAGGATAGTAGTATTAAATTACAATTGAATTAAATGTCCATTGTGAAATAAATGTTAATCCATCCCTAGTCTGCTATGTATACATAATCTACACTACAATAACAAAGTAGATCAATGTCTGTCATTCTATTCATCAGGCATTCCAATCATAAGATCTTGCTTATTCTCAGGTTATAACAAATGTTAAGTTTTGATGGTAAGCTAACTAACCCTCCCATAATTAGAAGCTTCTTTTTGACAATAAAAGAAAGAATCTACCTAGTTACTTTGGCATTTCTTCCTCTGTTGAGAATATATAATTTAATCAAAGCTAAGTATATAAATTAGGCTCTGATTTACTTGCAAAGAATTTAGTTAATTTGTCATGCTACTACACTATACAGAGACTAAAAATAAGAAGTAACAGAGTTGCAATACAAGACACTAATAATTCTTTTGATGATACTAATAATCAAGATGGTAATCTTAATCCCACAGCTTCTACTAGCAATGAAGGAAAATAAGCTCAAAAAAATAGTAGATTAGCAATGCAATATTCTAATAATGTCATAGTCAATTCTCAACCAATCCTTAAAATGATTTTTCAGTGTAGATTGCACATAAAATCTGCAGAAACGATATGTGTTCTGTAAAATACATGAGACTAATTATTAAAATGTTCTTATTACTCTTATTAATTATAATGACATTTCTAAATGCTAGTTAAAAACTTTTATTTTGATTTTTCTTATTAAAGAACTTTCTATTCATTTGGCTTATTTTTAAGTGCAACAAAAAATTATTCATGTTCAACCTTACAACACTGATGATAAAACAACTAATGCCACTGAAAATGAAGAACAAGATAAATCAACTGTGAATGAAATAGAAGCACAAGAAAAAACAATTGGGGATGTACCAGATGTTAATAAGATCCTTACAGGAAGAGTTTTTTTCTGATAATTTTACCATATTATTTTTTTCTTGGATTCTTTCACATTGAACTATGAATCATATGTAAGGTTTGAAAATATTTAATAATTTTTTTGGAAAGAGGGTAATGGATGATTAGGTTATTCATATTCATGTCCTTTCTCTTGCTGACTCTTTTTATGCTTTGCTGTTGATAGACATGAATATCTTTGTTATTGTAAAAATTGTAAAACTCTCTATAACAATAGGGGATCAACAAGTTTCCACAAATATAGAAGATGAAGCTGCTAACACAGTTCAAGTCAGATTTGTTGGACACATCTTTTACTTTAACAGGAATTTATTAGCTTAGTTTTGAATCTTTTGAATTTTTATGAAGGGTGATTTTTTAAATCAGGAAATTAAGGGTTATATAATTCCTACCCAAAGATGATTTCTTTAGTAAAAATAATTTTTAATGGTTTGCCAATTGCCATAAAATTGCTTTGTCAAAATTTGAAGTCTCATTTCTGCTTTTAAATAATGATTTGTCTAGACAATAGTTCTTTATTTTAAGTAGATCACTTTTAGGTAAGAGGTATAGTAATTATTCATAAGTCCTTCAAAGACACATTCCTAAAAACTAAATAAAGCTTTGATATCAGGAAAATGATGGTGTCTACTTTAAAGGAAATCCTGCACAACATAATCCTCAGGACATCTTCTATAACTCTAATTGTCTTTGCAATTCTTGGAGTGGCCTGGCAAGGTCAAGTATTACAAACTAACTATACCATAATCAGGGGATGTGATCAACTAATTAATTCCATTTGAAAGAAGTTGTATCAACTTTTTTGCTTTTTATTTAAGATAGCTAGCCGGTCCTTTCAGTAAGTAGTAGATGTAAAATTTTTCATAGAATTCAGATATGCAATCGGTTTTTTTGTAGACCTCTTATTTTTTAAGTAATTTAAGTTTTTTTAAAAAAATAATTAAGTCGGTTTTAAGGTACTAAAACGCAACAAAATAAAAGAAGAAAATGGCCAGTATGAACAAAAATAGTAAGATCTTTAATTTGACACCTTACTTTTAAAATTCTGTTGAGTAATTATTGAAAAAATCTATTTTTTTAACCTCGGTTTAATAAAAAATTTAGACCTAAATATTTTCTCAAACAGACATAAAAAACATGGGTTCATATATACCTTTAGAATCAGAAAAATATTACGAATCTATTCTAAGCAAAATTGAAAAAGTTTTATAAAACTATAATAAAAAAAATAAGTTTATTTTAAGAATCATAATTTTCGGCTTTAAAGGGTTAGCTTGAACCAAACCTGAACAAAACCTAAACAAAAGACAATGCAATGTAGCAGATATTTTTTAAACACAAGAAACAATAATGTATTTTTAACTGCATTGTTTTGAAGTTTATAAACAGACTGATGCATATTTGTTCATAATTTTTCATTCTTTACATTTTCTTTAATATCACTATATTTATTGTAGTATCTATTGTATATATTGTATGAACGTTCTCCTTTTTTTCTGGCAATTCTATAGGTTAATTTTATAGATTAAGCTTCCCGATTCGTCAATTTTTGCGATTTGTGATTGGCTAGTTTAGTAGTTACAATTCTTAAAATAACTTTTTTATTTTTTCTATTTTTTATTACAATTTTTTTAAACTTTTTCAATTTTGCTTACAATGGATTCATATTATTTTTCTCATTCTAATGGTATATATGAACCCATATTTTTTATGTCTGTATGAGAAAATATTTAGGTTTAATGTTTTGATTAAACCGAGGTTAAAAAAATAGATTTTTTCAACAATTACTCAACAGAATTTTAAAAGTAAGGTGTCAAATTAAAGATCTTACTATTTTTGTTTGTACTGGCTATTTTCTTTTTTTATTTTGTTGCGTTTTAGTACCTTAAAACCGACTTAATTATTTTTTAAAAAACTTAAATTACTTAAAAAATAAGAGGTCTACAAAAAAACCGATTGCATATCTGAATTCTATGAAAAATTTTACATCTACTACTTACTGAAAGATCCGGCTAGCTATCTTAAATAAAAAGCAAAAAAGTTGATAAAACTTCTTTCCAAAAATTAGATATTTTGTTGGCGTAAACCTTGTTTTTTGATGTAGCTGAAGGGAAGTGGGTAAGGATGGGGGGTTGTTGGAAAATTTTCACTTAGAATTGTTTGTCTAAATCACATTCCTTAGTCTCTGACTATAATATAATCCTTAGAACAAAACCATAAATCTCATAGCATTAACATAGTCCTTAGAACATAAGCAAAATAAACCAAAATGGCCGGATATCATATTACATAATATTAGTTATTTCATTCTATTTGTTTTTCAGGATCAGGGCACAGAATAGCAGAATTGATACTGAACATAAAAAGACAGGGAGCTTACTTCTTTCCAATCTTTTGGTCCGTCACAGACGAGAAAGCTGTTCTGTTCTTTAAATCTCAATTTAGAAAAGCTCAAAGAATTTACTATTTCAAATGAGAAAATTAAAGTTTTTGCATGTTCATAATTTATTTCATTACATAAAATGGCAATTTGTGCCATTTTTTACAATAATTGCATGAAAGGGACATGATAAATTACAAAAGTTTCTAAATGAATCCAGCCTTTAGACATTCCAGTATTTTACTTCAACTTTTATTTAACTTAAGAATCAATCAATTTCTAAATCGGCTCCAAATCCGTTTTATTTCCGCTGGATTAAAACCGGTTCTAAACAATGATAAAAATGTCCGCATTTTTTAAAATCTAAGGTTCCTATGAATCATTTATGTATCCCAGGACAACTTTCTATAGAACCATATACATTAAAGATATAGATTTTCGTATAGTTAATAAAATATTGTCTGCGTATACAAAAATAAAAATGGCATATGTTATATGTTACAAAACAAACAAGTGCTGGATCTTTAAATCATTTTAGTGGTGAGCCAGATCTGGGTGAGTCGAATTTTAGCCAATCACAGCGCAACATTTCATAAAATGCTGTGCTCTCATTGGTGGAAAGTTGGCTCACCACTAAAAGGAAGATTTTATTTCTCTCGTTTCTGTTGACAACTGTTGAAGACAAAGTTTTTTGTTCATTGCTTAAAACCAGTTTGTTTTTAATGGATAAAAAATGGATTCGGACCAATAAAGGGCAAATTTTTTTGTTAAAATTTTTTACATTTCATAAATTTTTTTATCTTCGAGGTATTTCAATTAAATATAAATAACGTATCAAGTTATGTTAATTTACTTAAATCTAGTAAATAGTGTTTAAGTTTATATTTTCTCTCCTTTATATTAAACAAAAACTATACACTATTTCTAATAAATAATCAAATAAATTTTATGCCTTAGGTCAGAATTTAAAATTTTAAAAAGTATGAAAAAAGTTTTTTATGGCTTAATATTTTTTTGCATACATGTTTATTTCCTCAAAAAGACCTGGCATTTATCAGTTGGGAAGCGGAAAAAGACTTTTTATTTAGAAATACCATCTTACATTACTGTTACTGAAGAAAATAAATATATTTTCTACTTCCCAACTACATTCACAGTGTGCTAAGAGCAAACAAAAGGTGGTGGTGAGTTTAAAGCTAAAAGAAAACCACTCTGGCACTAATATTCTCCTGTCAATAAAAGTTTTTAAAATTGTATTTTTAAATAATTAATAAAAGGGTCAGTTTAAAAAGAATAATTAAGAATTAAATCATGAAATGTTGATAAAATTGTAAAATTTCTGCCAAAAAGAAATTATCTAAATCTTATTAACAGGAAAACTTTGATATACACTAAAAATCTAAATGTGCCTCTCTTTTTGGCAATTATCATACCTACAACTTTTTTTAGTCTAGCACATTGTGAATTTATATTACTAATAGGGTTGGGCCGGATACTTTTTTGGCCGGATACCAGATAACCGGCTGATTTCTAATGCCGAATATCCGGTTCCGGCCGGATATCTGGCCAACGTTCGATATCCGGCAAATTACCGGATATCCGGCGTCAAAAATCAGCCGGATATCCTGTAACCGGATAGTTTAAATATCCGGTATCTGGCCGGATATTGACAATGGCCGGATATCCGGAATGGCCAACCCTAATTACTAAATTACAATAATAGAACATATTAATAAATTACTCAATATATTTATCAGCAAGGGCAAATCTCTAATATTTACAGCCTGTTACAAAATTTTTATAATTTTACATGATAAAAATAATAATTTTTGTTAAAATTTATATTACATATTCATTACTTGAGTGTGCATCGTTCTCTTGATTGCTGAAATTTAATAAAAGTAATTAATCGAATCATATGATAGATAGATTTCCGCGGATATTAAAATATATAGATAATAATCGGTTTTGTTAGCCCAGGTTAAAAGAAAAAATGGTAATAATTTTAGTCTCGGGATGGTTTTAGGCTGTACTATCTTAAGTTTTGGAATGGTTTTAGAATATTTTTTCGGCCCCTTTGACTATTAATCAATAAAAACGGGATAAGATAATGGTTAAAAAATTTATGTACATCCCCAATTATAATACAAAAAAACTTCTGTAGATTACAATTCTAGGTTGAAACGTTTAGACATTCAACTTAATGAATTAACCAATAAAAATTCATTAAAAGTTTAAGTCAGCAAATAAGAAAATGTTAATATAAAACTTTTGAACTAGAGTAAAAAAACAGCCCAATGTCCCCTTCCTCCCTGTCTACCTGTCATATTCAGCTGACAAATCAGACACGTGATAGCTGTCATACTCCTCTCCAGCAGTGATGTCTGACCGACCTAGCCTACTGTATTTATTGCTAGATCTACCCAGCCTAGATGAACATTATCCTTGTTTTAATATTGCAGCTACTCCATAATAAACCTTTCATCGCAATGTGTAAATTTAAGAAACATTATATTTTTAAAAAGTCCATAAAAATCGATATAGAATCAAAACTATATTAACATTTAAGATGTATTTAAAGAATGTGCCTAATTTCAATAGGAAGCACTATTTAAATAAGGATAATGCCTGCCTGCTATATTTATTAGGTGACCGGCCTAATCTGCTGTACATGTTATCTGACCGGCCCAATCGGCTGTAGGCATTAGCTGATCTACCTACAAGAAATAGAAAAATCACATAAAAACCTTTCCAGTATGGCTTCGAAACCGCTGTTTTACAATCAGTTCTAGGCCATACTGAAACATCATGTATCGCATCATATTATATACAGTTTCCAAAAAATATAATAATGTACAATCATAATATTAAAACCACTTTTATATCCGCGGAAAGCTGTTTATAATACGATGCAATAAATAAATATTCCTTAAGTTTTGAAGTTGAATTAAAATTTCAATAATTTTGGTGATTGATATGACTTAAGAATATCTATTAAGTAGTTTTATCTAATTATGTATAAGGATAAATACCCTGAAAATTAGTTTTAATAATCACTCAACCTTTGCAACCTTATTTGATATATTTTTTAGCAGAAATAATATGTAAAATGCTTATGCTTAAATACGTTTACCTTAGAAAAAACGTAGTACACTTGTTTTGTGCATAAGGGATGATTAAACAAAAAAAATACCTACTAAAAAAATCACTCAACCTCGTTTACCTAATCTGCTGTATTTATTGGGAGAGCGACCAAGCCTGCTGTAGGTATTTCCAGATCTTAATTTGTTGGGCTTTGGGACTGATCTTCCTGTAAAAAAAGGATGACAACATCAATAAGTACAAAAAATCATAGATAAACAAATGAACAAAGTAAGTTATATACCAGATGCCCATTATTCCATATTGTAACAACAGATCTAAAGTATAGATGTATATACAGACAACTACCTCCCTTTCTTTTTCAATTACCTTTCTCGTCTGCTTCTAAATTATTTTCTGCTACTTGGCTGTGTTAATATAGGCGACACCATTGGTTGATTTTCATTGCCCCAAAAGAAAGGTTGCACAAGAATGATGCGATTGGGAGATATAGTTATTTAACCCTTTCTCCCTCTAGTGTTTTACTCTAATATTGTAACATATGAAAAAGATATATTGTTCAATAATTCACTAAATCCTTAAAGAGATAGAGTGTCTATGTCTTATGAAGCATAACTGACAGACCGACGAACCAAGTAAATGATTTGATGCTAATTTGTACAAAAATATAAATTCGGAAATGTTTTGAATAGCTTACCTAATCTAGAATATTTATTTGAACTTCCTCTAATTAATTGGTTAGCAGCCCTTCCTAGTCTAAAATAGGAATTATTTATATAAACGTAGAGGACTGCAATTTCGCTATTCATATTGATAGGAATGTTGACAAGAAGTTTCAGCCTTATATCTTTTACAGAAGCCGAGCAAATCAGCTTTGAAAAATAAAAGCGGCTAAAAAGCTGCTTAAAAGCTTTCTGACCGCTATTGATGTTTTATACTTAATAATGCTTCATATCAATAAGATTGTTGACAAGAAGTTTTAGCCTTCTCTCTTGTACAGGTGCCAACCAAATCAGTTTTGAAAAATAAAAGCGGCCAAAAAGCTGCTTAAAAGCAGTCCAACCGCTATTGATGTTTTATACATAATTATGCTCCATATTGATGGAAATGTTGACAAAAAATTTCAGCCTTCTATCTTTTGTAGGAGCTGAGAAAATCACGTTTCCTCCAAAACGTTTCAGACATACAGACAGACATTTCAAATTATAGAGTAGCTTCGCTACTAAAAAATGTTAGTAGGGTAGACCTGAAAAGAGAAGGACAGAGAAATGGTTATAAAATACATGCATATTGTGAAAGTTTCTAATAGTAGAATGTTTCTGTAAGCAGGCTGAAATCAAAATACCCCCATCCCTCTCCCTTTATGACTCTACCACAAGCCTAAATTAGAAACCTAAATTGTCGTAAAAAATTATCCTGTCACAAAATCCCTACATTACCGGCTACGCCCCTAGAGGCCTCTAGGGGCACTTGAGGAGGAAAGAGTCGAATTTAATAACCGAATTTCTTATTTTAGATTTTTAAAAGAAAAAGTAAGAAAAAAAATTTTTAAGGGGGCGATTTTTTTTTTTTTGGGGGGGGGGGGTTCTCCCTTTCACTCATTTTAAACTTTAGTTAAAAAAAATAATTTTTTTTGGGGGGGGATGGTTGGGGCTGTCCCACCCCCCAAGAAAATAGGTATAAACCTTCCCGGGATCTATGAGAAGCTACCCTGTTAAGGAGAACCTGATCGGTTCAGCGGTTAGCGAGATCCTTCGGTACAGACACACAGAAACACAGATACACAGACAAACAAACATCCTGTTACTTTAGTATAAGGATTTATATCCATTAATAGAGAGAAGGGTAGGATAGAAAGCTGAAAAAGTGTTTACCTAGCATACAGCCGGGAGTCAGCAGCCCTTCCGAGCCTGGTCACCTTAGCATCTGGGGCTGACCGTCCTAACCTGGAATACAGGGTGGGGTCACGCACCACCCTATCCCCTGCTCTAAACATAGATAAACAATTTAATTAATAAATAGATACAATGTTTGATAAAATAATGAGTGACAGTAAGAAAAAATAAAAGTTTGATTTTTAACTAGAAGATAAATAAATAAGATAAATTGCTTAAAAGCATTCTGGGATCAATGCAAAATTTGCCTAAAATGGAAAGCTTAATCAGTTCAGAAATTAAAGAAATCTTAAGCAATAGAAAAAAAAGCCATACTACTTTATCTAATAGGGTATTTGTGCTTATGGTTGCTATTAGATATAGATGCTTTTATGAGTATTTCCATAGCCATCTATTTTGTTGTGTAGACAAAATTAATAAGAATTTCTCAGCTTCTATTCAATATAGATATAAGTCCGAGATTCTTTTATTACCTTCCAGGGCTGGGAAATTTAGATTTTTCTTCTGCTCTTTTCATCTTTGTACTAAACATAAAAAGATATTGAAATCAAATAAAAAAATAGTTTAAACCTCCCTCTTCATACTTTTTTTGCTAAAACATTTAGATGATGGTCCTATCAGCCCCTAAGGGATCGAGTAGCAGTCATCATAATTTTGAAAACTAAAAAAATGTAAGAATAGTTATTTCTCACATCGTATTATAAACAGCTATCCGCGGATATGGAATGTACAATTATGCACAGGCTAAAAAAACTGGTTTTAATCTTATGATTGAACATTTTTATTTTCGTAGAAAGCTGGATATAATACGATGCTAGACAATGATGTGTCTACTAGATATTTTAAATATTAACTATTCTAAACCCTAAACGTATCGTATTTCGAGTAAATTTGGAAGGGAATTTAGACATATGAAAATATTGAAATTGGGGAATATTTATATACGTGTGCAAGAATTCTATTTCAAAAATAGGATATTAATTCCCCTCTCACTTCGTTCAAAAATACATCCCTATTTCTATTTTTCTAAATATTCAAATTTCTTAATATTTATATACGAAGTACTTGGTAAATAAATAGAAGATTTTGAAAAATAATAAATTTTTACGTTTTATATTTCTATTTCGAAATAAATCACGCAATCTTAAATTAAGTATGTTCGTTAAACAATTCCGAAATAAAATTTACTAGATATATTAGACTTTTAGGTTCTTTCTATGAAATTAATGTGATGACATAATTTCCTTACTCCAAAAAGTCTACCTGTTAAGAATACGACATTTTAGACGTCTTACTTTTTTCATTGCTTTTTTTACAGGGTAAAATAAAAATTCTTCCTAATATTAAAAAAGGATAATTTTGCATTACGTAAAAAAAGTATATAACGATAATGAAATATATTAAAGTTAACTTATAATAGTTTGTAATTGTATTTGTAAGTCTAGATTAATCAAAGAAAGACATTTTGAACTTTAGACATCTTCCATTACTTTTACCATATGTGAAAATAACATTTAAAAAACATAAATAATGTTGATAAGTACTCCATCTCTCTCTCTCTCTCTTTCTCTGTTTCTCTCTCTCTGAGAAGAGTAATATAATCTGATCGGCTGTCCCCTCTTCAATTTTCCGTTCAAAATTTGCAAAATATCCGTGAACTAGAAAACTCTTTCCTTTTCTTGTAATTCTACATTACTTACCCCCTTCCCTTTTTTAAATATGTAAGAAATAATAATACACATATTTTTAATACAGAGAGAGGGGACAATGGACTGTTTATTGCACTAGTTCCCAAAGTTTTATAAAAATTTGTTTGCTTGCATAACAACTTTGGGGACTTTTTGATTGGTTGGTTAATTAAATGGGGTGTTTAATGTTTTAACCACTAATTTTAAGCTACAGAAGGGTTAATGTTGTGTATCATGATCGGGGATGGACATCAATTTGTTGGCCATTATCTTACCCCTTTAGATCCTTGCATTTATGATCTATCTATTATCTATATATATGTCTATTTATCTGTGTGTAATTTTTATTTTTTAGGTCAAATGAATTTTTAATGCGTTGACTTAATGTGTTGTCCATACAAAGACATAATAATATTTAGTATATGTTAAAGTGTTAAAGGGAAGATTTAACACAACAAGGACAATTATTTTTGATGAGCAGTGCAGCATTAAAAAATTACAAATTTTTAGATGCTTAAACCACAAATTGTAATCTAGATAAGGCGTAATTATGTGTAGCATCATTGGGATTTACACAATTTTTTAGGCAATTGTCTTATCCCTTTAGATCCCTGAGTTTTATAGTTATTTAACGCTTCGCTTTCCGCGGATATTTTGACTGAGAACTGGTTCTAATCCAGCAGATATTAATCAATTTTAACGGATAGAAGGACACGCCCTTGATGTAGAAAAGGATTTTCAAGTCAATTTTTGTGGTATTTCCAAAAGGGATTGAGAGAAAGAGAGAGAGGGGGGGGGGAGAGAAAGAATACAAACGTATTCCGAAACGGTGTGCTATCACATCCACTTATTAATATATCCAATAGAAATAACATAAAATATTTAACATACAAAAGAAAGCATTTTAAAAACAGAGAGAGAGAGAGAGAGAGAAAGAATGAAATAAAGAAAGAAAATTAAACTGATTATATTCTTTGTCTTTTTAGGGATCTAAAGAGATAAGACAATGGCTGATAAATTGATATACATCCCCAATCATGATACACAAAATTGATTTTTGTGTTGTCAAGTGTAATTTTTATAACTTTCCCTTTTTTAACATATTTATGGGGATAATTAAAGTTGACATTTTCTCCAAAACACTTTTCATGTGTGGTGTGTCTATATTCCCCCAATAGTTTCATTTTTGCTAGTTGTTAAAACAGTCTTAACTATACCTTATACTTTGCCTCTCTTTCATCATTGTACACTCCTACTTTTTTGTATTTTGTTTATTATCATTACTTTAAGTCTGGTTAGGTTAGGTTATATCAGTTATATTTGTAGCCCCGCTGGATTAGAATTATGCCCTGCAGGGGTTAGGTATTGAAGAAAAACCTACCCCTACCTTATTTTCAATTTATCATAAAATTAAATGGCGCCTCTCATAGGAAAGCACTCAATGCAATTAATTATTATTTTTTAGAAAAAATAAGTGGAATTATAGACACACCCATATGAGTAAGAGAGAATGAATAGATAGATAGATGGGGGTGGGATAGAAGAAGGGTGATTTTTGTATCTTTACTCTGAGTGACCTTGCACCCCCTCCCCCCACACACACACACAAACACGTTCACATATACTCTGATATGCCTACCCACACATTCTTCTTTTTTTGTCTTATCTCCTTTCTTGAAATCATACATTATTATATTCTCTATATTTATCACTTTTTACAAAGTCTGTTTTATGAGTTGTGTAATACAATTTTGTCTAAACATTTCAATAGTATATTTATTATTTATACAACTTTACAAAATTACTTTTGTTAAAATGATAAAAGGAATGATAAATAATGTGTATGATTTTCACAGGGGAGATACATACATGGCTTCATTTAAAACTTGTTGGCTCATGATTTAAAGTTTTAAATTCACATTTTAAAAATATATTTCAATTATTTTCATTTATAATTTTACCCCCTCCAAATAAAAAAGCAAGTACGTCCTTGTATGTCTGTATTAGTTTTTCTGTCTGTTTGTGGGTACCAAAGGATCTCACTAACTGCTGAACAGATCGGGTTTTCCTTTACAGGGTAGCTTCTCATAGGTCCTAGGAAGTTTATAACTATTTTGGGGGGAGGGTACTACCATCCTCCCAAGAGAAAATTAATTGTTTGAATTATAAATGTGCACCAGGATATCAAAACTGAAAAGGATCAAAAAAATGTCCCCTCCCCTCATTCTGCCCTCCAAATCTTATAGGGTTAATTTGAAAAATGGGGGGGATAAAAATTTTTTTAAGAGGATGGGTATAATTATTATAATTAGTGCTGAATATATGTTTGTGTTTTATAATGCTAAATAGTAAACTTTGTGTCTATGAAGTTTTCACCCCCCCCCCTCCCCCCGTCTACTTGTTTCCTAATGAGAGAATGTTTCCCCTTCCTCCACCAAACCCCCCAAAACTCCCCCACATTGTTTTAATTTTTCCATAGCAACATAAATTTCCTTTCAACGATTTTCTCCTTTTTGATTTTTTTATGCAAGGCTCACAAACAAGGGAAATTTGAAGCTATACCAAATATCTTTCTTAAGTTAAAGACAGGCGAATAGCTAATTAAAATGGAAAGCTAAAATTTTTGGTGAAAACTTGTAAGACCTATGCACATCAAGGCTACATACATCTTCCCTTATTATATTATACCAGGGAGGGAGACGACATTGGGCTGTTTATTACACTTGTCCACAAAGTTTTTTTGTCGAACAACTTTGGGGACTTTTGAAGAATAATGGTTGGTTAGTTCAATAAGTGTCTTAACGTTTCAACCACCAATTGTAATCTACAGAAGGGGTAATTTTGTGTATCATCTTTGGGGTTGTACATCAATATATCTGCCATTGTCATATCCCTTTAGATCTCATACATGCTCCATTATTACATTATACTGTTTAAATTTCCCTCCTTTTTATGAAGTTCTCATGATAATACTTCACCCCCCCCCCCCTCTTTAACAGTTATCCCACGAATCGATGATGAAATTGACTATAGGATTATAGGGGGGAAGGGGTTTGTATTTGTAACTTAAGAAGGGGTCATCTTAAACGGGTCAACAACATATATTTTCTTTGGGGGAGGGAGAGGATTAAGAATAAAATGAGAGATAAAAAAACAAGGATGACAACTTCCTTAAAAGCAAAATGGTAGTACAAACAAACATTAACACTTGTATTTTGTCTGTTGTTATAACTGAATAATCAGAATATAAATGTTTAAGTAAAAACAAAATTATAAGTGAATATTATAGAGTTGCTATGTTTTCTAAATTGTACAATAGAACAATACTAACAAGCCTAAATTCTAAAAATTCTAAAAAATCTATCTGTTCCAGATGTACAGACGGACGGACGTGCAACCAACCCCAATTATAGAAAAGAAAATTATGATAAGAGATATCAGTAAAGGACGGAGCGGCCTTGATTATAGAAAAGCTTCGCTTTTAAAAATTGGTCCTTAGAAACACATTCTTACAAAGGTATATCTAACATTGTCTCACATGAAAGTTTGTTTTGTTTTAAAGATATGTATTTCATAAAGAAAAGACATATACATACAGAATTACATATTATAGTACGAGACTTTTATTTACATCAACATAGCTTAGTAGCTAGAAATTAATCAGAAAAACAGGAATCACTGTGTTATTAAAAACTCAAGAAAATCAGAGATAAAATTAGTTTCTTGCCCTGCATTTTGTAACAGTTTGAAGGAAAATTGGGTTAGGAGAATTGTATGGGCATGCAGGTTGTTTTTATTCCAATTTGAAATACAGTCTTCTTTGCTTAATTTGAGTGATTTGTCTAAAAGCGAATTACTTAGGTAAGATTTAGAAAGCGTAGCAACTCTATAATCAATTTTGCATCAACTCTTATACATTTATAATCTGATTATTCAATTTTGACACTATACAAGTGTTAATGTCCGTTTGTCCTACCAGTTCAGCGCTTCGCTTTTATGGATGTTGTCATCCTTGTTGTTTCTATAAATGCTCATATTTAAACTTCCTATTGTATAGGATTATGGGGGGTGGGGTGTGATCACAGGGTTTTTTAACCCCCCCCCCCCCATATTCAATTGAATATGATTTACTTTACAAGGCATAGGAAAAAAGCAAGCCGTTCTTATTTTCTCTGCTCCCTTCCTGAACTACAAATGAATTCTTAAGAGCAACTTTTTTTTTTGGGGGGGGGGGGGGAGGGAGATTAGAATATAGAATTAGTTTTTTTCTTCGGCACCTCGGGGCTAAAAAAACTGGTTTTAATCTTATAATTGTACATTCTATATCCGCGGAAAGCCGTTTATAACACAATGAAAGAAATAACTATTATTGTCCATGTTTTACCTTTTACCTTTATTTTGGCAGAAAATAGTAGTAAATCATATTCAATTGAATATGGGGGGGGGGGGCAACTCTGTTTAACTTTAGCCAAATAAAGGAAATCGGAGGGTTTATCAACAAGGATGACAACATCCATAAAAGTGAATCAGTAGTACAAACAAACAGTAACACTTGTAGATTGTCAGAACTGAATAATCAGAATATAAATGTATAAGTATAAACAGAATTATAAGTTAATATTATAAAGTTGTTCCACTTTCTTAATCTATCTGTTCTAGATGTACAGACGGACGGACGTGAAACCAACCCCAATTATAGAAAAGCTTTGTTTTTAACAGCAGTAGATATAATTAACACCCCTTCCCATATCATCTTACATGTATGATATGACCCTTCCCCCCTCTACCTACCCCTATTGGATAGATAACTAAAAGCTTTTCCTTAATCTCTTATAATATTACCCCCCCCCCCCCCCACGCCAAACATGTATAGACTCATAGAGTCATGGAAAATTTTAATTTAAAATATATTTCTGTTTTCATAAAGTTAATATTTCACAACTCTTCCCCCTCCCCTAATTATTATCATATCAACAAAGTACAATGTCATAAGCAAAGCATCTCTAAAATTGATTCCTAAAAATGTAAGTATGTACTTCAACATTATCCTGTATTTCAACAAATTTACTAACAATTTTGTCTCTACTTTTATACATTTAAATTCTGATTATTCAGTTCTGACACTCTACAAGTGTTAATATTCGTTTATCCTACCGTCCCAGACCTTCGAGTTTAGGGAGTTTATGTCATTCCTGTTTTATAGCTTAAATGGTAGTATCAAACAGCGTTAATTACAGCTTTAAATTTTATTAAACAAATTTAGCTGCTAGTCAAAATATAACCATTCTTGTTATATAGACAAGAACGATGACGTCAAGTACTAACGAAGCTTTGTTGCTAAATCAAAATTAGAGTATTTTTATTTTAAACCATAAGAGCCGGCCATTGGATTTTAAACTGATCCAGATTTTTTACAAGACAAAATTTCATGGACATATAAATAAACAGACCACTGAATAAAGCTATTAAAATATCTAACTTTTTAACCATGCATAATATTAGTATCAAAGCTTTGCCTTTTACCTTTTATAACATAAATTTTTTAATAGATATAATAATCCTCTTTATCTTATTCTTAAAATACTGATTCCTATTCCATAAAAAATATATTTATAGTAAAACAAGGATGACAACATCCATAAAAGCGAAGCTCTGAAACGGTAGAACAAACGGACATTAACACTTGTATAATGTCAGAACTGAATAATCAGAGTGTAAATGTATAAGAGTCAAAGCAAAATTGTAAGTAAATTTGTTGAAAAACTGCTTGATACAGGATAATATTTATGTACATACTTATATTTTTAGGACTTGATTATAGAGTTGCTTCGCTTATAATATTGTACTTTGTTGTCCCATGAATCAGAAAACCAAAAATCAATTCTAACATGCATAAATTAACGAAAAAAGCTATCCGTTACGGACGGACGGACGTATGGACGGACCGACCCTAATTACAGAAAAGCTTCGCTACCCCTTGTTTTCAATTTTATGGGAGAAGGGGAGTTTATCTGCACAATTGGGTACTTCGAGTGAAAACGCCAATATATATACTTCTATTTAATAATTTATTTAAGTATTTTAAAATTATTTCTCGTATTCATTTAAATCCGGTGCAGTGGTTAGGCACCGGTTCTCATCAATACGAAAAAACTATGTCTATCATCGTATTATATCCAGCTTTCTACGAATATAAAAATATACAATCATAAGATATCCGCGGCAAGGCGTTTATAATACGATGCGAGAAATAACTATTCTTTTATCTAATTTAAATTTTTGCTCATTGTAAACAGCAAAGAAATTCTACAATTAAAAATAAAATATTAAATCAATTTATCGTCCATTGTCTTATCCCGTAATAATATAGTAATTGTATAAAGGTGTTATTTGGAGGTTTCCTTCATTTTCCCTTTTTAAAAGCTAGGTTTTTCCGTACGAATGAGATGGATAGCTTTTTTCATTAATTTAGGCATGTTAGAATTGTCCTAATTATTAGCATTTCCCCGTAGGGGGGGTGGGGGGTTCAAAAACTTTGGGGACTTTTATTAAATCTTGACTTGACTTCAAAATTTAATCTGCAGAAGGGGTGATTTAGTTTATTATCTTTGGGGATGTAAATAAATTTTTTGCTCATTGTCTTATATAGAGGAGCTTCGCTTCTAAGAACTATCTAAATGTATTATTTTAGATTTTATAGTCCTTGTTTCACCTTCTATTTTTATTTTGTCGGAGAATGGTAGTAAAGTAAATCATATTCAATTGAATATGGGGGGGGGGCGGGGTAAAATCTCTGTGAACACCCCACCCCCATAATCCTTTGCAATAGGAAGTTTAAATATGAGCATTTATAGAAACAAAAATTAAATTTTACTTTTATTTGAGCCAATGTTAGATATACCCAATGGTAATATTTAAAATTTTCACTTGGTTAAAAAGTGAAGACACTGCTAGTTTTAACCAACCAATTAAAATATCCTTGTATTTATGTTTTGACATGTCCTATACTCAATAGGCATCTATTAAATGTAATCTAAATAAAACAAGGATAACAAGATTATCATCCATTGTCTTATCTCCTAAGTTGTTTACAACCCCCTCCCCCACACATACTCACACAATACAAATACACATAATAAATACTAGGATATGACAATGAAAGAAAAATCGAGATTTTTGGAATAAAGAAAGGGGAGAATAAATTATTTAAAAGTCTTATCTATTATACAAATTTTATATCTAAGTTTTCATATTTATTGAATTGTTTAAAAGTAAAACTGATATGGTTCTGAGTTCTGATATCGCAAAAACCAATCAACCAATATTATTTTTTTTATAATTCATTCTATAAAAATAAAAAACTCATCAATATTTAATTTTTAAAAAAAATTGTATAAAAAGTAAAAAAAAACACTGAGAAAATATTAGGTGTAGAGGTTTCGTGTTTTTTCTAGACAGCCATATTGGCTATTTTTCCAAATTTTGACGAAACGAAAAAATTTATTGGAAAATATCAGTAAATATTAACTTTCAGGATCGTATAAATTTAGAAAAGATTTTAATATTTAGGTTTCCTGTCCAAATTCAACCCTTTCCCTAATTATTATAAACGTCTTTGGACAGTTAGAATATAGGGGGAATATTAAAGAAATATTGACCCGACAGTTTCAAATTTCCATCGTCTAAGATCTATTGAATAGATTTCTAGTAGACATATGTCTGATGCTAGACATAGTTTTTTCGTATGGATGAGAACCGGTTCCTATCCACCGGATTCGAATGAATACGAGAAAACTACTTACCCTAAGTCTTCAACTAAATTTGTCTCCATCATTTCAAGACTTGAACTGTTTGTACCTGTAAAAGATTTAAATACAGTAAAAGGATCTCTGTTTGTTTGTCTGTACCAAAGGATCTCGCTAACTGCTGAACCGATATGGTTCTCCTTTACAGTGTAGTTTCTCATGGAAAGGTCCTAGGAAGGTTTTAAACTATTTTTGGGGAGGGTGTCTTTAACTCCCCACCACGTCCCCTAAAAAATATTTTTACTCTTTTGAAACTCAAATTTGAAATGGGATGAGGGCAACTTTTTCCCCTCCTACCTTAAGTGACCCTAGAGGCTTCTAGGGGGTGTAGCCGCTAGTATTAAATAAAGTAGTAAGTTTTTTTAATACATCTATTAAGATCTCGCAAAAACTGAATCAATTGTCTTCCATTTTAGGGCAGTTTCACATATGTCGCTGTGATATGGTTTAAGGATATTCTGTTTTATATTAGTCTTCTTGGAATGGTCTAGAGAGCCTCTAGATGCTAAGGGAGCAGCCGCTAGTACTAATGTAAAATCTTTAAAATAAAATTATATTCTTCCATTTTTATCCCAATAATTTTAGTCTACCAAAAGGAAGAACTTTGCTTATTACAATTGGTATGTTAATTAATTCACCAATCATTGTTTGCACAGTCATTATGAACCCAGCTATCCTAATTTTAATCAATTGATATCATTTCTGTGATCGTCTTCATTTCAATCAATCAATAAGTGTAAAAAGAGGCTCTTATTGGTCTGCATTTAATCAAAAACCACAAATGCCGCGCAGTTTTATATAATAAAATGACAAGAACAAAAGCTTACCAAGAATTGCATCAATTTTGTACAGGATATGCGCAACTTTCTCTGGTGAAAAATGTTTAAATTCTGGAATTTCATCGCTTTCCTCTTCAGTAAATATCTTGTTAAAATCCTTGATAAAATAAGTTATATTAGGGGTGAGATCAATTTTTACCTTCCTTATTACTATCTATGATACAAAGTAGAATGATGTATGTCCGTCCGTCTGTAACTTAAGATCTTGGTAACTACTGAACCGATCGGATTCTACTCTTTAGGGAATAAACCTGATGGTCCTGTGGTGGTTTTAGGCTATTTTCTTGGGGGTTGAGACACTCCAAACCCCCCCCAAAAAACAAAAAAAATCCCCCTCCCATTTTGTTTATTTTTTTAAAAAAAGAATTTTTCCGAATATTTTTTTTTATTATTTTTTTTCGGCTGGGTAGGTAATAGAAGATGTAATTATTTCGATACTCACATCATTTTTTAGGCACGTACCTAATGTTTTTTTAATTACCTCTAGGGGCGAAGCAAAGCCGCTAGTCCAATTAAATATAGGTTTATATACACTTTCAATAGTTGTCTTATAAACAATTTGTTCTTTTCTTGAATTTTGATTGGTTGGTTCTAAACTAGTAGTGTCAAAACTTTAAAAACACGAGTTATTTTTAAATTATTATTGTGTATATATATAAATTTATTGCCCATTGTCTTATCCCTTAAAATCCCTGGAAACAAACAAGCTTTGGACGACCAATTCCGTCAGTTTTATAATTAAGTCATAAATAACATACACACAAACAAGAAACAACATGTTAGACTTTGCAGTATGGCGGTCCGACTGACATGCTGACACATTCGATTGACAAATAAAATTTATATCAGCTTTACACTTACCTTTACTACCATCTTGAAATCCGGATCTTGCATGAGAGCAACTCCATCTTCCAATAGTGCAGTAGTATCTCTCTCCTTGATGTCGCTTTCATCAACATTACATATTGAGTTCTCCTCGCATACACCTATTACAAGGATTAACTTGGTCAGCACTAACAAGATTATGATATTATAGTCAAAATAATGTACAAGCATATTTGAGCACTCATCTTCAACTTATTTTTTTGAATTAAAAATTAGAGGGGAGAGTTTCTTATTAGAGTAGGCAAGGTTACAATAGGTACTAGGTAGGACCGAAGGGTTAGGACATCGCAGGTATTAAACCTGTGAGGGTAAGGAATATAAAAAAACTTTATTTGGTAAATGTAATATGATCTACTTCTAATCTGTTTTATCTATCTATCTACTTAAAAGTAAAACAACATTTTATCTTTTATTTTATTTTATTTTACTCAGAGTTTCATGCTTCTGCAATCATCAGAAAGATCTAACTAACTATCTATCTTACCATCCAAACAGCAGATCCCATCCAGGGCACAGAAACCTGTATTCTGGTAGCCACAGGATTTAGCCTCCGGCCGACACGGGATAGGGTTCAACATTTCATCCCTAAAAATTCAGAATTCAGTGATATGACTATTGATGATAAATAAATATTCCCCCAAAGTCTTGTGTTTTTAAACATATCTAGGGGAAAAAAGGTTGTAAATTCATAGATTAAACAAAATCAAACTTCTGTAGTAAAACAAGGATTAACTAATAACTTAAAACTTCAAATTTTCATATTTTTAAAGAAAATACTACATAGTACATATTGTTAAAACTCGCGATGGCCTTGGCATCTAGGGCTCAGAATATATAGTCTAAGATAGGGGGTAGAACATTACTCCAAAACCTAACCTTAATAGTGTCAGCCAGAAAAATACAGACAAACAAAACATCTTACTACTGTATACAATGTGATAGTTGTCATTCTAAATTTACTTGTTTAAAAGGAAAAAAACACTCTAAATTTAAAGACATTGTTGTTTATTTGTAAAATCAGAAAGAAGGGATATGGCATCGAAAGAAAAAAACACGCAAAATATATTTAATTCATTAAGCACAGTTATTAAAAGTACCATTATTTCTTTATTTGCCAGTTTATTAAGTTTTGTCTTCAAATTAACTTATTGACAATCGTATTTTTTATGTTTTGTTTAAGTCAGGCTGAATAAGGTTATTGAAAGCCCCTAAAGGCTCAAAAGAAGGTTTTAAGTTTATAATAAGGATTTATGTTGTTTTTTTAACGTAGACTTAAAAATGTTGACCAAAAATATTTTTTCTTTTGCTGCAATTTTCCTTATCCCTGGTCTAAGTAAATGAACAAAATGTATGTCTGTCTATCTAGCTGAGCTACTCTTGTATTACAGAGGTCCCTCTGTTCAAATAAAATAGACAGCTATTTGAATAACATTAATTTCTTGGCTGCAATTAAAGACAAACGCCTAAAGTTAAAGTAAACAAAATATATGTGTTTCGTCTATTCAGTTAAACTACCCTTAACTGACGAAGCCCAAAATACATAACTTTTGCACCACGTCGTTTTCCTGTGACGTCATATTCTCCATCTCTTTTTTAGGGATTTTCTTTCCCGCTTCTCCTCTCATCTCCCTCATTTTATGACGTCACAGGAAGACGACGTGGTGCAAAAGTTATGTATTCTGGGCTTCGTCCCCTTAAATTACAAATGTTGGTCTCTCCAGAAATTTTTAAGATAGACTTCTAAAATGAATCAGGCAATTTAATGGATATCTCAAGATAACTTCAATTTCTTAGTTGCAATTAAAGATAGATGGCTCAAATTATGTGAAATATTTTCTTCTGTTTGTCAGTTGGTAATGCTACTACTACTTAGGAATCTAATTTGAATTATTTTCAAAAATTGTTCTGTTTTTTTCTACTTATGGATATTATCATGCTCGTTTTTTATTTACTTTTCCTTTTCTTTATAAAATGAATGGCTAAACTAATTTGCCTAATTTAAGATACAAATCTAGGACTGTAAGGTATTTTTAAAAGCTAAGCTTTTCTATAATTAGGGCCGGTCCGTCCATACGTCCGTACGTCCGTAACGGATAGCTTTTTTTGTTAATTTAGGCATGTGTTAGAATTTTCCTATCGATTTCAAACTTTGCATGGTGATTCCTGTAGAAGTTAGGTACGAGTTAGAAAGCGTAGCAACTCTATAATCATTACCAGAATGTCCGTACGTTCATTTTAAACATGTTGATTTTTTTTTACTCTTTTAACAACAAATTTTTATGTGATCAAATCATCGGATTGATCTGATTTTTGGTATATTGATTCCTGGGACAACAAAGTATAATGTAATAAGCGAAGCAACTCTATAATCAAGCCCTAAAAATGTAAGTATGTCCATAAAAATTATCCTGTATCAAGCAGTTTTACAACAAATTTACTTACAATTTTGCTTTGACTCTTATAAATTTATATTATGATAATTAAGTTCTAACACTATACAAGTGTTAATGTCCGTTTGTCCTCCCGTTTCAGTGTTTCGCTTTTATGGATCTTGTCATCCTTGTTTTTATACTTATGGATGTTATCATGCTCGTTTTTTATTTACTTTTCCTTTTTTATAAAATGAATGGCTAATCTAATTTGCCTAATTTAAGATACAAATCTAGGACTGTAAGGTATTTTTAAAAGCGAAGCTTTTCTATAATTAGGGTCGGTCCGTCCGTCCGTCCGTACGTAAGTAACGGATAGCTTTTTTTGTTAATTTAGGCATGTTAGAATTGTCCTATCGATTTCAAACTTTGCATGGTGATTCCTCTAGTATTTAGGTACGATTTAAAAAGCGTAGCAACTCTATAATCAAAACCAAAATGTCCGTACGTCCATTTTTAACATGTTGACTTTATTACTTTTTAACAACAAATTTTTATGTGATCTAATTATCCGATTGATCTGATTTTTAGTATACTGATTCTTGGGACAATAAAGTACAATATTATAAGCGAAGCAACTCTATAATTAAGTCCTAAAAATGTAAGTATGTCCATAAACATTATTCTGTATCAAGCAGTTTTTCAACAAATTTACTTACAATTTTGCAACGACTCTTATACATTTGTATTCTGATTATTCAGTTTTGACACTATACAAGTGATAATGTCTGTTTGTCCTACCGTTTCAGCGCTTTGTTTGAGAACAAAACAGAACAAATTCTTCCCATCTTCTAATAAAATAAGTAAAGAGACAAAAAAAAGTTCCGTATATTCAACTCCTCTGGCTTCAACCCTGCAGGATCCTATAATTCCAGAGAGAGATAGACTATAGGCTGTTTTATCCCCAAAGTTTTATAACAATGTTTTCTTATTCGTTGGCTTAAAAATTTGGGGACTTTAGTGAATTTTAATTGGTTAGTTCATTAAGTTGAGTATTCAAACGTTTCAACCACAAATTTTAATCTACAGAAGGGATAATTTTGTATATTAACATTGGGGATGTACATTGTACATCATTTTATCGGCCATTGACTTTCTGTTAAAGTGAAATCGCCTAAATTTGGAGTGCAGCAACTATATAATTTACCTGCAGGAAGCTGAAAACCTTGACATTGACAAACAGCCAAAAGGTCCACAGCAGAGGTCGGGGCCAAAGCATTGACCCTCCCGCCCAGGCCCGCAGGGGGGACACTAGATAGAAAGAAATTTTACAAGACAAAAATACCCAATATATATGAGAGGAGGTTAGAAAGAAGTAACTGTACAAAGTGTTTAAAAATCAGCCATGTGATGTCATAAAAATGAGGGAATATCCATCTTTTTTTTATGGGTTTTCTTTCCCATTTCTCCTCTCAAATCCCTCTTATTTATGACGTAACATGGCTGATTTTTGAGACACTTTGCAAAGTTTCTGGGGAGAAGGGAGGGATTGCGATTGGCAAGGCACCTAGAGGTAAACCACCAGATGTCTGGGTCTATCTTTACGTCTATTGCTCACAGTTTGGTAAATTCTATTGCGGACATTCTGGTGAATCCTAATTATGGAGTAGCTACTCTTTACAAAAATATAATTTATAGCATTGTATTATAGACAGCTTTCCGCGGATATTAAATTTATAATATCAATTCAAGTTTTAATTGACTGGAGAGACCGGATGCCTGAGCCAACAAAACTGGCATTTTCATTTTATAATTTGTGGATAATTGTCTTTCAAGTTTCATACGATACGATACATGATATTTTAGTATGGCTGAGAACCGTGTCTAATCCAGGGGATATTTATCGGATTCGGAGCCATACTAGAATAGTTATTTCTCGCATCGTATTATAAACAGCTTTACGCGGATATAAAATTATGAAAGATTAAAACCAGTTTTATATTCGTATACGATGCTAGACATGTTTTTTCAGTATGGCTAATAATCTGTTCTAATCCAGCGAATGTTAATGGGTTCCGGAGCCACACTGGAAAAGATATTTCTCGCATCGTATTATAAACATGTTTACTCGGATATAAAATGTGCAATTATAAGATTAAAACCAGTTTTATATTCGTATACGATGCTAGACATATTTTTCAGTATGGCTGAGGACCGGTTTTAATCCAGCGGATATTAATCGGATTCGGCAGAGCCGTACCTTTCTTATCCCGGAACTTCTCTTCCCAATTCTGACTGACCTTCCCTAAATTAAAAAAGAATATTAAAAATTCATCCAAAATTTTATATTTTTGGTAACTTGTAACAAAGTGTCTCAACCATTAGCCATGTGACGTCATAAAAACGAGGGATTATCCATCTTTTTTTATAGGTTTTCTTTCCCACTTCTCCTGTAATCCCTCTCATTTTCTTGACGTCACATGGTTGATTTTTTAGACACATTGTAAAGTTACATATTTTTGTATCTTAAAAGAATTTAAGAAAATTCATGGCGTTACAATTACAGCACAAAAATAGAAAATTCAGAACGTCATACTTATTTAGTAATCTATTTATAAAAAATCTGTATATATAGAAAATATGAAAAACAAGGATGACAACATCCATAAAAGCGAAGCTCTGAAACGTCAGGACAAACGAACATTAACACTTGTATAATGTCAGAACTGAATAATCAGAATGCGAATGTATAAGAGTCAAAGCAAAATTGTAAGTAAAGTTGTTGAAAAACTGCTTGATACAGGATAATGATTATGGACATACTTACATTTTTAAGACTTGATTATAGAGTTGCTTCGCTTATAATATTGTACTTTATTGTCCCAGGAAGCAGTATACCAAAAATCAGACCAATCGGATAATTAGGTCACATACAAATTTGTTGTTAAAAATGTAAAAAAAATCAACATGTTTAAAATGGACGTACGGACATTCTGGTAATGATTATAGAGTTGCTACGCTTTCTAACTCGTACCCAACTATTACAGGAATCACCATGCAAAATTTGAAATCAATAGGACAATTCTAACATGCCTAAATTAACGAAAAAAGCTATTTAAAAAAGTAAAAAAATCAACATGTTTAAAATGGACGTACGGACATTTTGGTAATGATTATAGAGTTGCTACGCTTTCTAAATCGTACCTAACTACTAAAGGAATCACCATGCAAAATTTGAAATCGATAGGACAATTCTAACATGTCTAAATTAACGAAAAAAGCTATCCGTGACGGACGTACGGACGGACGGACGGACCGACCCTAATTATAGAAAAGCTTCGCTTTTAAAAATAGTTTTATGATGTGTTTTTTAATTACAGTATAAAACTGAAA
Source organism: Acartia tonsa (assembly GCF_053477335.1). Taxonomy (NCBI): domain Eukaryota; kingdom Metazoa; phylum Arthropoda; class Copepoda; order Calanoida; family Acartiidae; genus Acartia; species Acartia tonsa. The sequence continues at coordinate 39,071,057 of NC_137272.1, forward strand.
ACAGTAGAAAGTTCCATCAAAGTGTCCTTCCCCCCTTACTTTTTATAAATGTATTATAAGAGGGGTAGTTTTTCCTTTTGATATGGTTAGGTTAGGTTATATTGAGTACTAGAAGCCCTGCAATTATTGGCTCTGAAGGGTTAGGGACTCCTAGAGAGGCTTGGAATAAAAATAACAAATACCACCACCCCATAATTAAAAAATAAGGATGGGTTGTTTTTGTTGCAACAGTTTATAAACCATAAATCACCAAACCTTCAAAACCTGGGCTGCCAACTTTTACTTACATTTCTGACATTATGCAGACAATTTGAAATAGTTCTGTTTTCATAAATAAGGAATTTAACCAATGTTACATTTATACCCTTTTTTCATATTTAAACATAAAAATGTTGCAATAGTTTAACAATAAATCACCAAACCTTTATAACCTGGGTTGCCAACTTATTACTTACCTCTCTGATATTATGCGGACTATTTGAAATAAGTCTGTTTTCATAAATAGAGAATTGTCTGGATCATGGATCAAAAATGAAGTAGCCGGTTTCGTCGTGTTTTCACGGTAGCTTTTCTCCAATTTCTAGTCCCTTTGGGGAGCTCTTTAACCCTGTAGTGCAATCATTAGCATTTACCTAACCTAACATAAAATAAACTATCAAAAGCTACTGTGAAAATACGACAAAACCCTCTACTTTGTTTTCTTTCCATGATCTATTTATCCCCTTGTTACATTTATACCCTTTTGTACATGTATCTAAACATAAAAATGTTGCAATAGACATAAAATAAATCACCAAACCTTTATAAACTGGGTTGCCAACTTATTACTCACCTCTCTGACATTATGCGGACAATTTGTGATAAAACATGCGTTGCAAAGGTCAAGAATTAAACATACAGTTGCCAACCATAATACACGTACACGCATAACAACCTTCCCCTGAAGAAAATAAAAAGATTTGTCTGATTGTTTTTCATGATACCAACGTAAGTGCCCCTAGAAACATCTCAATGGAATCTAGTATGAAAAAGGGGACAAATTATACAACATTTGGCCAACTATTTCAAATGACGTCATATTAGAAGGCAATTTTACGTCAATCAGGATACTTTGGCCAAAATTTCTCCCTTTTTACACGGCACCATTACCAGCTTCAATGAAAGGGGAAGAGTCATTCCTTCCTACAAAAGTAGACATTTGAAGGTAAATACTGTTTTTTTTTTCAAGGGCAATTTTAATAGAAAGGATTAAAATAGATAAATATTTAACCATGACATATTATAGGCTGTAGTGAAATTAAGAATAATGACAGTCCAGTAGTTGAGAATGCTTTTACTAAAAAAGACAAACAGATAGACATTTGCTGCTCTAAAAAGGACGAGCGACACATAGTTTTTGGCATTAAGTTTTTATACTAGTATCGAATGCTTCTTAAAGTCAAAAAGACATAAACTTTAATATCAAGAAAATCAAGAAACACGTCCAAAACAATTGAGAACTGACAAACATAGACACACAATTATACTAAAGACTCTTAAAGGTTAAATACTAACTGTGTACAATCTACTTGCTGCTGCAACCCTAGCTTCTTTAATTTGAAAATAAAATTGATGAAACCCTGTCCATGGGACTATTATAATAAAAATTATTATAAAAGAACTTAACCATATCAGAGCTATGCAAATCTTCACAGACTAAAAAATCCCTTACTACTTTACAATATAGAATGAGCAAAATTTTAAGTTTTAATATTAAAATAGTTTTTCCCTGGTACCATATCCCTCGTTTAAATTATTTTGGATCAAGTCAAAATTAACAGAGAAGCATTATTTACACAATTAAACCAGTATAAGAAGGGCTACAAATATTCTATAATAACCAAGACTCAATGCAAACCTTTTAAAAACATAATAAACAATCTTTTTTAAAAATACTTTTATGACAAGTTACCCAACGTTTGGCAGTCCTAAATAGACAATCTTTGTATTCCCGTCTTGATCCAAATATTAAATCTGGGGAAGTTCACGATAAAATGTTCCAGGGATTATATCCAAAAATCTATAAACTTTTAAGAGACTGCTAGCTGTTAAAAGAACACAGCGGCATAGAAGACCTACAAATAATCTATAATAGCCAATATCCAATGATGCCCAAGTAAAGCTTGACTGAAAAGACGCGCATTAAATCAGCATTTTATTGCGCATTTATGTAGGCTGTGAGATACCGTGTGCATCGTTGATGTATGTATGGTTATTCTAGATTATTTATAGGTCTTCTTTTGTCGGTTAAAACGTTATGCGAACATAATATATACATTCAGCCGTTTGGAACTTAGCAGCTATTAACGGACTAAGACTTTTGGAGATAATCGATCCCAGAAATAATTTTACGGTCAGCTGAATCCAAATATTTGACTGATAGGTAGCTGTCTGTAGTGTCCTAGCAAAATGGGGATAGATGTCACTGCGTTTGGCCTACCTATTCTATATTAGGAACTTCCCTATACCCCATCTCTTTTCTAGGGGGTTTCTTTTCCCCATCCCCTTCTCTTTCAATCTACTATGACGTCAATTGAATAGGTTGGCCAAAAGCGGTGATATCTCCCCTAATTTTTTTTAGGGCACTAAACACAGCTACTGACTGTTGTATCTGTTCTTACCTGTCTCTGAGTGTTGGCAGTTCTGGGGAGTTTCTTCCTTTTATATACTCTACTCCTCCACACCCAAACACACCCAATCACTCACACACACACACACACATACATTATGCACAGAAAAATCTCCAAATATACATTGACGCAAATAGAGTACTTTTTGTATGAGATAAATGGTATCATAAAAAACCACAAATTTATCTATAATTCAAAGTAGAATGATGTATGTCCGTTCATCTGAAGCTAAAGATCTCGCTAACAGTGATTAAAGGCTATGGGCTAGTATTTTTATAAAGTATATATTTCAGGAAAGCAGATTTTGGCATATTAGTAACCCCAAATGATTTTTACAGAATACAGAAAAATTACATTAGGTAAAGGGGCAAGGGCCAAGGATGTCCTAGCTTTAAATATTTTTTTTAATTCATAAAAATCTTGTATGGGAGCCGAGGGCTATTCACGATTATAATCAAAATATCCAGAACAGATGGACAGAAAAAAGTATAGTTTGCTATCTTCTGAAAAATCTAAAATGTATGAACACCACATGAATGAGCGCTCTCGAATAGTTTCTTCATATTCACGCACATTAGAGAAGTTCTCTGCTTTTTAGCTCATTCTTAAACGCGAAGCTTTTCTATAATTAGGGTACGTCTGTATGTCCGTCCGTACGTCCGTACATAACCATTAGCTCTTTTCGTTTATTTAGGTATTAAAAATATCCTATCAAATCCTATATTTCAAACGTTGGATGATAATATACCTGTAATAGTTAAGTATGATTTTGAAACCTCAGTAACTATATTTCTCGTATTCATTCGAATCCGGTGGATAGGAACCGGTTCTCATCCATACGAAAAAACTATGTCTAGCATCGTATTATATCCCGCTTTCTACGAATTAAAAAATGTACAATCATAAGACTAAAACCAGTTTTTTTAGCCCTTGTTTTTAATCTTATAACTGTACATTCTATATCCGCGGAAAGCGGTTTATAATACGATGAAAGAAATAACTATTCTGTTACCATATAGTCCGCACGTCCACTTAAAACATGCTAATTTTAACTTTTTTGACAACAATTTTGTATTATTATGCTGCTATTATCGCTATCGAAGTATCGCTATAAATAAATCCTAAAATGTAAGTTTGTACTAACATTTACTACATTTACGCAATTTTGCAATAAGTTAATAAATATACAATTGTGGTTATACTTTTGAATAAATATTCTGCTTATACAAAATTGATTGATTGATTACAAGTTAGAAGATGTTGGATATTTATGTCTTTATTGCGTGTTTAAAAATATCAGCAAGAATGGTTTACATATAGACGATTAAAAAAATTGGTGATTTATCCCCTTTTCCCCGCTAAAAATTCAGTAATAAGAGGGGGGGGGGGGGAGTAATTTAAAATATCTATTAAGGGAAAGGGGATAAAAGAGTTATTTAAAAAAAATGTTGGAATATAAGAAAACACTCCCCCTTTAATTTGCATTACTAAAATTCAGGTATTCAAGGGGTTATTTCACTGTAATTGTAATCAATATAGAAACAGTTCAATATTATTTAAAATATATTTCTTTGTATTAATTGTAATCATATATCTATGTTGTTTTTATCCTAAATAGAATTTCCATTAATATGTTTTTTATTCGAGTGCTTTATAAGTGGAAAGGGGAAAAACACTTATTTATCTATTTATTAGTAGCGATGCTACTCTAAAAATAGGTTCAATATTAATCCGTGGTATTTAAAAAATTAATTTGCAACCAAAAGACTGAAAATTATATTAAACCATGCGCACTTTTAGACATAATACTGGTGGTGATTTCACTCAAAGTGCCTAGTGAACACAGAAACCCCCTATTCTAGAAATTCATTCAAAATAAGAGATGCGGCTAGTTTATGCCTAATAACCTAATCTAGCTTTTCTGTGATTGGCTTGGAACTTTGAGAGAAATCGCCAACTACTCAAATATCGTCTAAATCAATAAATAGTTCCCCCCCCCCTACATTTGTATTCTGTAAAAACTAAATGAAATTTTTTGTTGGGGGTGTATTTTTTTTTTTGGGGGGGGGGGGTACGTTGGTTGGGGTTTAGTTTATGGCAACAACGAAATTAATTTTTAAAAATTCACATCACCTATATGTTATTTTCAGCTGTCATTGGGTGCAACACATAATAAAATTTACTATCTTTTTCATTTGCCCAAAAATCTTATTTTAGATTTTTTTCGCTTATTGGCTAAACCTTATTCCTGGTTTTGGGTACCTGTATAATTTACCAATATTCTCGTCCTCCCTGACATAATCCTTTTAATAACCCTCAATAACAAGTGCTAATAATAATATACTTTATTATTAATTTTTTTCTTCTAAAAAGCAATATTACAAATATCATTCTTTTTATAGTCTGTTTTATTTACTTTTTCAAAGGGTGGCTTCGCCCTTTCCTCGTTTTTATTCTTTTTCTTAAAATGAAATTTTAAAGCTATGCATTCTTGAGAATTGGGGATTCATTGGTCCCAGGGATTTAAGGGACAAGACAATGGCCAATAAATTGGTGTAAATCCCCAATGATAATTCACAAAATTTACCCTTCTGTAGTAAATTAGTGGTTGAACGTTGGAACACTAAACTTAATTAACCAAACAATCAAAATTCACGAAAGTCCCAAAATTTGTAGAGCCAACGAATAAGTAAGCGTTATTATAAAACTTTGGGGACTAGTGTAATAAACTGCCCGTCGTACCTTCTCCTTCTGAATTGGTCCAGCCGTTTACAAGATCTTACTAAACGTAAAGACAAACTCCCCACTACTATATACCAGGATATATACCATATTGTTGGTTGATTAAATCGTAACTGAAATAGGAAACGTTCATACAAAACAAATAAAATTTAAAAAACAATAACAATAATTTCTATTAATTGTGCAGATATAACCAGCTGATAAGAACCTTAACATAAAAAGAAAACAGTCAAAAATAACTTTTGGCACATATTGGCAATAAAATTTTCTAAATATCTGGCTAATATAAAACTGTTCAAAGACCTTGATTTCTACACTTTACATTTCATGAGTAAGGATACTTTGTGTCTGTATGTCTGTCTGTCCGTCATTCTGTAAAGTAATTTCTCTCTATCTCTCTCCGTCTCTCTCTTACACTATTACTCTCTTTCTTTCTCTTTCTTCCACCTAAATGTCATTTTAACTTAAAAAAACTTAGCGACTATTGGAGGTATTTATAATTGTTTTAAAAACACAAATATATTGTTTTATTGATTTTTAACTATAATAATCTTAGTTGCGCTGTTGTTTAAATATTTTTGGTTGTTTTCGAAAAACATAAGTTGAATTAAATTGTTGAATTTCCCTTTTTTTCTTGTTTTGCCTACCGTGAAAAATTATATTCCCACACTTCGAGTGATTTATTTTCATACAAGAAGATTATTAAGTCCCCTCTAGCCCTTTCATATATCGTAGATGCTCTATAACTCAATTAATTAAGGTATGTACGTACATATATTAAGGCTGTTTAAACTAAAATAAGCGGTACAACTTTATAACTTATTTCATTTTGATTTATTTTCATACAAGAAGATTTTTAAATAAATCTTTAAATAAATAAATTAAGGTATGTACGTCTATATAATATATATTAAGGCCTTTTAGACTACTATTAGCGGTACTATTTTATACCTTTTTTTATTTATTTTTATAATAGTAGATTATTAAGTCCCATATAGCCCTTCATATAGCAGACATACTCTATAACTCAATTAATTAATGTATGTACGTCCATATATCAGCCCTTTTAGACTATTTTTAGCGGTACAAATTCATAAATTAATTTTTCTATACAAGAAGATTATTAAGTCCCCTCTAGCCCTTTCATATATCGTTGATGCTCTATAACTCAATTAATTAATGTATGTACGTCCATATATTAAGGCTGTTTAAACTACAATAAGCGGTACAACTTTATAACTTATTTTGTTTGATTTTCTTTCATGCAATAAGATTATTAATTCCCCTCTAGCTACCAGAGATACTCTATAACTCAATTAATAAAGGTATATACGTCCATATATTCAGGATGTTTAAACTACAATAAGCGGTATAACTTATAACTTATTGCATTTTGATTTTTTTTCATACAAGAAGATTATCAAGTCCGCTCTAGCGCCCTTTCATATAGCAGAGATACTCTATAACTCAATTAATTAATGTATGTACGTCCATATATTAAGGCTGTTTAAGCTATTATTAGCGGTACAACTTTATAACTTATTGCATTTTGATTTTTTTCATGCAAGAAGATTATTAAGTCCCCTCTAGCGCCCTTTCATATAGCAGACACACTCTATAACTTAATTAATTAAGGTATGTACGTCCATTGACTACTATTGACAGAATAACTCATTTTCAAACTTCCCAAACAAAGGTCATGTAATTAAAGGATTACACAGTGCCTTCGAAGGTGCTTTGACTTTAGTGTCAGAACCTAAATTGGGACATAGTGCACTTCATTACCCTAGGTTAGGTAACTTCATTTCACTTTTCAATAAAATCTAAAATGCAGCGGTTTTTGAGAAAATCAGATTTAAAAATTTCAAGTTCATTTTTCATCCACTGGGAGTTACCGCATAATCATGACAAGAAAAGCAAAGATTATTTATTTAAAATTTTGAACAACTTTGCTTTTATAAGTTCTTCATAAAACCACCCCTGAAGTGAGTTAATTAATGGCCATTTTTATCAATTGCTTTGCTAAGGTCACGGATATTCGGCCTTAAATAAATCATATATAGAGAGGTTTTATGGCTGACTTTATAAAAGCAAAGTTGTTCAAAATTTTAAATAAATAATCTTTGCTTTTCTTGTCATGATTATGCAGTAACTCCTAGTGGGTGAAAAATTAAATTTTTAAATCTAATTTTCTCAAAAACCGCTGCATTTTAGATTTTATTGAAAAGTGAAATGAAGTTACCTAACCTAGGGTAATGAAGTGCACTATGTCCCAATTTAGGTTCTGACACTAAAGTCAAAGCACCTTCGAAGGCACTGTGGTTAGTTGTCTGCTTAATTTTCCTATATGTTTAGACATAGTTATCCTTGGCTGTAGTACCTGATATTATAGTGTCATAGATAGCCTAAATCATGATACTTATGGATGTTGTCATCCCTGTTTGCTAAAAATGAAAATAAAAAAGTCATAACATAAGGCAAGGGAAGTTTCTAATCGTTTATTGTTGCAAAATCTAATAATAATTTAGGACAAAAAAAGAAAGCAGGGCTCGGCAACCGATTATTTTGGCGGATTGTAAAATAAATGGAGTATTGCTAATGATGCGAATAGTTAACAATATAAAAGCGGTAAACTGTGGATGGCTACTGAACGAGTCACCCCCCTTCTCCCATAAATAAATAGTTTGACGGCTTAGTCTTGCTAAAAATGCATTGAACGCTGTTGCGGGTGCAACGTTCTTAGAGAAAGCTATCTTTTTTATCAATAATTTCAAAATTTTACTTATTCTTTCGAAAATTTACGTTAATTAAGGGGGGGGGGGGGGTAATACCTGAAGAAAAGGGATACAATAGAAAATAAATTTCTTATTCTTTCTAACACTTTTTTTAAACAATTAAATTTATATATTTTTTTGGGGGGTTATTCTTTTGACCTTAAAAAGACCAATATGTAGCTTTTCTGATAGGAGAGCCAATTATTTATGCTGTTTATAAGAACTTAAGTAACATACAGCTTAAAAGACAAATGGACATCCAACATCTTCTAGCTAGCTTTCATCCAATTACTTTCTTTTTTGGTTAATTTTCTGTTTGAAATTTTGACAGCCAGGGGAAAAACAATAAATTTTAGGAATAATTATTTAAATGCTAAAAAACATGTTTCTTTTTATTAATAAGTTCCGTTTTTCAGATCGGTGAAATGAGATAACATACCTTATCGGATAAATCAGATTCAGAGCTTTAATGAATTTTATTAAAATAAAAATTCACGAAACCTGTAGGAGAGAGTAAGGATGTTTTAAAGTCAAATTAACATCTTTTATATTTCGCTATTAATTAATTTAAAATCAAAGTGACTCCACCATTTATCACATTTCATTCAATACTTGAAACGAATAATAACATTTTCATAACTTTTTGACCAAAAATAAGATTTTATTTTAAAAGAAGTGAACTGTTCTTTTTAAAAACCATTTAAATGAATATTTTATCTCGCTTAGCACTGATCTGATCTCTTTCTGTATTTATAATGAAGTGTCTCCATGCTAGGGGCGCAACCGCTAGTTCTAAAATAAACAAGGATGACAACATCCATAAAAGCGAAGCACTGAAACTGTAGGACAAACGGACATTAACACTTTTATAGTGTCAGAACTAAATAATTAGAATATAATTGTATAAGAGTTGAAGCAAAATTGTAAGTGTAAATTTGTTGAAAAATTGCTTAATACAGGATAATGTTTATGGACATACTTACATTTTTAGGACTTGATTATAGAGTTGCTTTGCTTGAAACATTATTCTTTGTTGTCCAAGGAATAAACATACCAAAAATTAGATCAATCGGATGATTAGATCACAAAAAAATTTGTTGTTAAAAAAGTAAAAAAATCAACATGTTTAAAATGGACGTACGGACATTCTTGTAATGATTTTAGAGTTGCTACGCTTTCTAAATCGTACCTAACTACTAAAGGAATCACAATGCAAAGTTTGAAATCGATAGGACAATTCTAACATGTCTTAATTAAAGAAAAAAGCTATCCGTTACGAACGGACGTACGGACGGACCTACCCTAATTATAGAAAAGCTTCGCTTTTAAAAAGTGTACACTTAAATAAATTTCTCCATTTTAAAATATATATTACCTACATGAAGTAGAATAACCCTACATATTTCAAAGAATAATTATCTAGAAAAAAACAAAGAATAACTTGTCATGGAATATAGCTTCTAAAACAGTCTTTTGGCAAATGTGCACCTACTCTTTAACTCACGTTATCTGTATGCTTTGGACATGTGGGGGATATGGAATTAAAGTAACAGGATGTATGTGTATCAATAATATAATAAGGTTTATCATTTTGAAGAGAGAACCTTACATAGCTACTGGAATAGTTTTATGTTATTCTTTATCTGAATTAAAGTCTTTATTTAAAGTTTTTAAAATCTATTTCTTGCAGGCTATTGTAAAGGAAGCTTGCAAGTAATGCACCGATCTGACTGTTGATAATTTTGCTTCTAACTTTTTGTTATTGAAGATCAGCTATGGTAGTCTTTCAGCAATAAAAGTGGTGTACTTATTGCAGGCTTCCTTTAATCTCCATATGATTGAAGACCCTAGATGGTAGAGAAAATGCCACTTGCATGTATATATAAATAGTGTATCTACCTTATATTTGTTACTCTAGGGTTTGGTCTAATACTACATGTATTAAATATAATATATACAAAACTATAGTATAACTACTCTATACTTGTTACTCTGTGGTTTGGCCTAATACTACTTACACTAAATATAATACATATATAAAACTATAGTATAACTACTCTATACTTGTTACTCTATGGTTTGGCCTAATACTACTTACACTAAATATAATACATATATAAAACTATAGTTTAACTACTCTATACTTGTTACTCTATGGTTTGGCCTAATATTACTTACACTAAATATAATATATAAAACTATAGTATAACTACTCTATACTTGTTACTCTATGGTATGTCCTAATACTACCTACACTAAATATAAAATATAAAACTATAGTATAACTACTCTATACTTGTTAGTCTATGGTTTGGCCCAATACTACATGCACTAAATATAATATACAAAACTATAGTATAACTACTCTATACTTGTTACTCTATGGTTTGGCCTAATAATACTTACACTAAATATAAAATATAAAACTATAGTATAACTACTCTATACTTGTTAGTCTATGGTTTGGCCCAATACTACATGCACTAAATATAAAATATAAAACTATAGTATAACTACTCTATACTTGTTACTCTATGGTTTGGTCTAATACTACATGTATTAAATATAATATACAAAACTATAGTATAACTACTCTATACTTGTTACTCTATGGTTTGGCCTAATACTACTTACACTAAATATAAAATATAAAACTATAGTATAACTACTCTATACTTGTTAGTCTATGGTTTGGCCCAATACTACATGCACTAAATATAAAATATAAAACTATAGTATAACTACTCTATACTTGTTACTCTATGGTTTGGTCTAATACTACATGTATTAAATATAATATACAAAACTATAGTATAACTACTCTATACTTGTTACTCTATGGTTTGGCCTAATACTACTTAAACTAAATATAAAATATAAAACTATAGTATAACTACTCTATACTTGTTACTCTATGGTATGGCCTAATAATACTTACACTAAATATAATATATAAAACTATAGTATAACTACTCTTTACTTTTTACTCTATGGTATGGCCTAATACTACTTACACTAAATATAATATTTAAAACTATAGTATAACTACTCTATACTTGTTAGTCTATGGTTTGGCCTAATACTACATGCACTAAATATAATATATAAAACTATAGTATAACTACTCTATACTTGTTAGTCTATGGTTTGGCCTAATACTACATGCACTAAATATAATATATAAAACTATAGTATAACTACTCTATGCTTGTTAGTCTATGGTTTGGCCTAATAATACTTGCACTAAATATAATATATAAAACTATAGTATAACTACTCTATACCTGTTACTCTATGGTTTGGCCTTATACTACATGCACTAAATATAATCAGAGTCATAGTTCTTGAATTTCAATCTACCATAGCACAGGGGTAAATATATTCAATCATTAGAAATGTGAAAACTTAGTAATAAATTTGATTCTCGGCCCAAATTGTGTAATAACCAAAGACATTAAAAATTTTACTGCTATGAAAGATGTGCAACATTAATACGAAGAGGGATTGGCTTGGCCCAATGTCTCACCCCCTAAGAAAATAGACTAAAACCACCACACGAGCAGGTATATTCCCTGAAAAGTAGAATCCGATCGGATCAGTGGTTACCGAGATCTTAAGCTTCAGACGGACGGACGGACAGACATCAAGCTACTTTGTATTATAGATATTATGAATTAATTTTAAGTTTATTTACTTGTCTACTAAGAATTTTTGTAATTTGTCTAATAGGCAAGTTTGTATAAATTACAATTTTACACTAATATCTGAGGAATAAATAAGTTGAACGTATGATTTACTGGTCTAATGTCATCTACATATATGACACTGACTTCAGAATTATTTTTTTTATAAAAATTATGTTTGCTATTGAAGTCAATAAAAAGACGTAAGGGGGGGGGGGTTGCTTTTACTCCCCAAAGGAAAATCTATCTATTGTTGTATGTGTGACATTAATAGTTAGATTAGGGGGAATGTCTTGGCCTAATATAGCCGCAACTCATTAGCATGTACAGTTAGGACTATAGACTAAGGTCGTGCAATCAAGAAGTTGGTTATCTGTTGGGTGTTTCTAACATTACCCACCCCCCGAAAATATTTATCCCTGTTTCTCGCGCATAGGCCACCACATGCCGAGATTCAAATGAACACTTTCGTTTCAATGCTTTTCTTCCTATGCCAGGACATTCACACAAACCAACAAAATATTTAGAATTCTTTTTAGTTACAGTACACAAATATTTTACATTTAAAAGCAAATAAAAACCTAAATCAACAAGGATGACAACATCCATAAAAGTGAAGCTCTGAAACGGTATGACAGACGAACATTAATACACTCTTACACTGAATATACAAAATAAGAATATAAAAGTTTTGACAAAGTTATACGTAAATTTGTTGCAAATTTTCTTAAATACAGAATTCTGTTTAAGGACATACTGACATTTTTAGGACTTAATTATAGAGATGCTTCGCTCATAATATTGTACCTTATTGAAATTGGAATCAGTAATCCAAAAATCAGATTAATCGGATGATTTTATCGCATAAAAAATTGTTGATTAAAAAGTTAAGAAAACAACATGTTTAAAATGGACGCACGGACATTCTGGTAACAATTAATTATAGAGTTGCTTCGCTTTCTAACTACTACTACAGGAATCACCATGCAAAGTTTGGACTCGATAGGACAATTCTAACCTGTTCAAATTAACGAAAAGAGCTAACTGTCTGTGACATACGGACGAACCGACAGTAATTATAAAAAAGCCTCGCTTTAAAAAAAACATCAATACTATAAAAAAAGTGAGAAAAAATACAATTAATTTTCATTTTTTCTTAACGGTCAGCAGAAAGCATATATTTATAGAGCATCTGCGCCACTAAAATTATTGTAAAATCTGCTAATCCAGAAATCTTTCTATATTGCATGAACAACATTTTCTTTTCAACTATTGAGATTTCTAACGTTCTTTAATACCTTAAAATTACCATACGATTATGCCTATAAGCTGTTATAATGGTATTGTGATTTTATAATTTTGGAAACCACATCAATTAAACCCGTTTCTATCTTATGTAATATGTATCTTGAGTAGACTATAAGAGAAATTATTTTTCATCTATCTATCTGATCAACCAAAAACGTCCTATTAACAAAAATATACAGGAATAATGCCTTGATTTTATGGTATTTCGGGAGGGAAAATACGTGAGAAAGGTTTCGTGATTGATTTCTCTATTCTTGATTTTAAAAAATACTCCTCGTCTCTAATCCCGTCCATGATTTTTTATGCTTTAAATTTTATGGATGTTGTCATCCATGTTTTTAATAGCATGGACGCGTTTGTATAAATACAGAAAACAAGGATAACAACAACCATAACATTAACTATAAGATTGGTAAATGGTAGGTTTTTTTTTTAGGATCGTTGTTTCCCCATCTTTGCCCACCTTTTATGCAGAATTAAGAAAGCTTTACATAGTGTCTATAAAATCAGCCATGTGACGTCATCAAAATGAGGTATTATCTATCTACTTTTTTAGGGGTTTTCTTTCCCACTTTTCCTCTTAATCCTCATTTAAATGACGTCACATGGCTGATTTTTTTAGACACTTTGTAAAGCTTTAGAATTAGGGTGACTAAAGCGAAACTACTCTACAAGTGTTGGTGTCTTTCTGTATTTTTTGTTGTCTTTCCTTCTCATTTATGTAGAGATTCATAGATAGGACAAAGAACGATAAATTAATCTTGACTTTAATTATAATTTTATAAATATAATTAATACATTATTAGTTTTTTTGGAAAAACAAGTTATTATAATTTAAAGTTAGAATGTTTTTCGACCTATTTTTTTAAAATACACTATTATGAAACATTTAGCAATCATTTACAATTTATTTTGTCTCTTAAAAGATTATTTACCGTCTTTTTCCTTTAAAGCGCATATAATGTGAGAACCGACCGACCGACTGACAGACCGTACAACCTACCTGTTATAATTAGAGAGTAGATACGCTACTAATTCAAAATGCAGACTATGGATTTAAATTTTTACGCCATATTGTCTGAATTTAATAGATTTTTCATATACATAGAAAGCTGATTAATAGTAGGGTTGGGCCGGATATCCGGTGTGGCCGGATATCCGGCCATTTTCAATATCCGGCCGGATACCGGATATTGAAACTATCCGGCCGGATATCCGGCAATATAATATTTTATGTTTTACAACAAATATCTCTGTTTTTTAAATCTTAAATGGCTGTAATTTTCTTATTATTGAAGCTAGAAGAACATTTTTTTTCTGAATATGTTTATCTTCATTTAAATTTTATATTAGAAATCTCAAAACATAAATTTTGGCGGTGGCAGCAGTACTTGGCAGCTGCTAGCCGCAAACTGACGGTTGGCAGGTAAACTGCAACGGATTTTTTGAAATTGTAATATGTCATGAAGATATATAAAAAAGCCTAAGTTTAAAATTTGAAATCTTCAAGTAAAAATTTGCGGTCACAGGAACCGTTTAAAGATTTCTGGAGACCTGGAGGTTCAGGACTTGCAGGATTATACCTGGAACCTGAAATCGACTTGAACACATATATTACATATGAGGATGTACGACTATAGGATATTTTAGTATTAAATAACATGAAATGCTTTGTTTAAGTAAAAAAATATTTTTACTTTTTATTTGAATGACCTTACCAGATTTGCTGGCATCCTGTGCCTGCCAAGAAGGAGGTATTAAAAAAATTTCAACTCTCAGTTATGTGTCATACCCATATTTCGAAAGTCACTCAGTTATAGCCCTCTACCTTTTATACACAGAAAATAGGATAGAAAAAACAAGGGGGGGGGGGGGCAGGCATTCAACGCCACCTCCCCGCCCATCCTCAAACCATTAAGGGTTGATATTACAGATTGAGGATAGTAATAGTTAATTAGATTTATTTGCTAAGAGGATAGATCATTTAATAGTTACTTAATTTTTACGTTTTAACCTTAATTTTATCCTATTATAAGTAGTAAGCTTTTTTGTCTGTAGCGAAGGATCTCGCTAGCCTTTAGAGTGAAGCTTTTTATAGGTCCCAGGGTGGTCTTAGGCTGTTTATTTTTTTTTTAAATCGTTTTTCTTCACTTTCATGTCCCTTCTAATATCCCTAGATACTAGAGACGCAGCCGCTAGTATAATAAAAAACACCAGTTTATGAAGAATTTTTTTTTTGCGGGTATAGTCCCTTTCGTGGTAACGCCCCTTAAAGAGCGATTATTCGTATTTTCACAGTAGCTTTCCCCCTATTTCTAGCCCCTCGCGGGGTACACTAACCTTGCGGGGCAAATTGTCTAACCCTACGGGGCAATCACCTGACCAAATATAACCTAACCTAACCTAAAATAACCTATTAAAAGCAATTTTAAAAAGTCAACGAATCGCCCCTTAAGGTGCGTTGCCACAAAAAATGGACTATATCCTTTTTATATACTTCAATATGTAGTAATTTGGCCAGTTATCCGGCCGGATATCCGGTAATTTTGCCGGATAACCGGATATTTGCCGGATATTCGGCGTTGGCCGGATATCCTGTATCCGGTATCCGGCCAAAAAAAAACCGGCCCAACCCAAATTAATAGGTTTAAGAATCCCTATGTACTTTTTCGAAGGTCAAATTTTCTATAACTATGGTCTGTCTGTCTACAAACCACTATGGGACATTTCAAAACAAATTTTTTTTTTCTCAGAGTTTCTCAGAGAATTTTTTACATGAACGTGTAGCTTTTGATGAGTAGATTTGACTTTATTTCATCCACTTTAGGTAAAAGTCCCGACTATTATGCTTTTTTTGGCTTTAAAGTTTTTGTTAAAAAGTAAATGATTTGAACGATAAATTTTAGTGCAACGACATTTGTTTGCATAACATTTATATGTTGTATGATCGCCTCAAAACTAGGGGGTGTGTTGTGCGTTAAAGGGAGGGGACTTTTAAGAAACAGGGCTAAGATTAACTGTCAGAAGAAGGGGGAAAAATGAGATGAAAACATCTTTAAACATTTAGTAATTAATTTTAATTAACCAAGATAAAATTTACTTATGAGGTATAAATTTATATAATCAAACATATTTTAATCTAAAAGTTAAAAACTGAATAAAATGTCAAAATAACCCCCTAAATTTACCTATTTAAAAATAAAACAATTTTAACTAACCTTACTAAATGCATGGAATACAATATTATATTTTATTCCTTACTTTTATTCTTTCTAACTAATAATGAATTACCTCATAACTATATGACTTAATTCTTTCTTAAAAGTTTAAGTTTTAAGTGATTACTCTTAGCTTGTAGAAATAAGATTCCCCTTTCTTTATGTGCACCTGGGGGTGTTCTTACAATACTTAAAACATTTATTCATGATTATTAATTTTATTAATTTTTTAATTCTTAGAAACACATGGAATACAAAATCATATTTTGTTCTCAATATATTTTTAAGTTGCTAAAATGAGTAAATATTTTGCTGAAATGTAAGACCACCTTGGTAGGTGCTAATTTCCCCCTCCCCTCAATTTCTGGGATGGGATCGGAAATATCATATGTTCTAAGATTGTAAAATTTCTATAATTAGATTTAAAGACAATAAGTAATAAATATGTCCTTAACAGAGCTCTCAATTAGCAAACTTTAAATCTCAGAAATGAGTTTGATATCTTAATTATATTTTATACAGATATCAAATTTTATAACCTTTAAGTATGTACACTATGCAAATAAACATAGAAATGTATGAGAATAATAATAAGATGATCAGAAGAGAATTTTTAATTTTTTCACACATCTTTCCTTTTACAATTGTTAGGTACATACTTTTTATCCCTTTCTTAATTATTTTACTAAGTATGATTGTTTATGAATATTAAAAAGATTATTATTTAAAGATTAGGTACTCAACTAGTTTTTTGGAGCAAAAAAATCTCTTCTATATAAGCACTAATGTAAAAAAGGGTACTAAATATAAATCAGATTATTAAACTAATGACTTTTAAAATGTAAAAAAAATATTTAAAAATTCTAAACGTTTTTATAATAGAATCTAAAAGAATTAGATTGGTGAAATATAATTTCAAACTAATATTTTGTATCCCAACCCTTTGAAATTACATAAGAAGACGAAATGAATTAAGTATGTCGTCATTGTGCATAGCAAAATTTAAGTTATGAAAAAATGAAAAATAACAGCAAATAAATAATCTTTTTTGATATTTTTTTAAAGGAATTTTGTTTTGAAGTCCATAGATTATAATCGAGACATATTTCAAATCTCTATCTTAAGCAGGGGAAAAATGAAACAAAACATATATATTTGTCCCATAGTGCAAACATAGAAAGCAAAAATATTTTTCTTTTAATGTTTTGAGGGTAAAATTTGTATCTATGTGTTTCCAAAAATTAAGGGGGTAAACACCCTTCTCTTTCCCTCGTGGATGAAATTGGAACCAACAGGAAGGTAGAAGACCTTTGATTGTAAATTATGTTGGTTTCCAAAGTTTTATATAATGTATTTTAATTTGCTTAAACTTAATTGGTTTAAACTAGATGTGTCCGAATTTTTCAGCCAATAGTTTTAAACTATATTATAACTGGTTTTAAACATTCTATTGAAAACTTGTTATTGATATATTTTGATGTTGAAGATTGATAGCATAACAGAAAAGTTGCATTTTATTACACTCCATACTTCCAAGGATCTAAAGGGATAAGGCAATGGCCGATAAATTGATGTATATAATTGACGAAACACAAAATTATCCCTACTGTAAATTTCAATTAGTTGTTGAAACGTTTGGACACTCTACTATATAAACAAACCAAACAGAATACAATAAAAATGTCCCCAAGGTTGTTATGTCATCGAATAAGAAAACGTTTCTATAAAACTCTGGGGACTCTTACAATAAACAATCCATTGTCCCCTCTCTGTGATACTACACTGAAAAAAATATTAAAAATATTAAAACTTAAAACAAAATTCAACATATTAAGATCATCATTATCTTGCATTTAAGGCAACCCTCCACTTTTTATTTTAATGTTTAATAAGATATTTAAGGGGGTATTTTTTTCAAGGGGCTATTTCTCTTAGGAGGGGTAGATTCCCCGAAAATAGTTATACATTTTCTCTAGGCCCCTAAAGCCTGATATACAAAAAGACAGACACAAAGATGGATAAACAGGCAGACAGGTAGACATCCTGTTGCTTTCATGTAAGGATTAACATAGATTTTTGATTAAGAATTCTGTAAAATATAATATCTATTTTAATTTCAAAAGTTTTACTACGCAAAATGTGTTAATTTGATTTAATGAGCTTTTATGGATGTTATCATCCTTGATTTAGAATTCGAATTTTGATCTGAAATTTTGCATGAGTAATCCTTGGTAGGTCTATTTTCCCTAAATCAAAAAAAGTTGTAAAAGTAACGGATGGCGGCTTAGCCTTAGCCGTTTTTTGCCTATTTTCAGAGCAAATTCATCATTAATTGCATAGGAATTAACTTTTTAAAACATATTTTTGGATTAATTCATGTTAAATGATAGCAATAACCATCTTTAAAATTTCTAGCACCAATAGCTACCGTCTAGAATAGTTTGATCACGTTTTGGGGCGGCAAAGAGTATTATGTAGAGATAGTTTTCATGACTAATTTACCCTGAAGATAGCCAAAAAATGGCAAAACGGCTGAGCCGCCAGCCGTTAGCCCTTACTTTTGTTCGATTTAGGGAAAATATATCTACCAAGGATTACTCATAAAAAAATTTCAGATCTAAATTCGAATTCTAAGTGCCAATTATCATTGATTACGAGATGCTTGCATAAAACAAAAAACCTTCTACTGCGCCACTGAAGAACATAATCGTCCTTGTTAAAAGCAAAGATCTTCAATAAAATATATGTCCTTAAACAGTATCTTGTATTTATACAAATGTTTGATAAACTTGTTTAGACTTATAAATTTATATTCTGCTTATTAAGTTCTGACTCCCTTCGAGAATAATGTTCGTTTGTCCTGCTGTATGATTTTAAAACTTTGCCTATATGGATATTGTCATCCTTGTTTCTTTTTGCGACAGTGATAGATGTATGTCTCGCGACTGTGAAAGATAGCTTTTTATGGGCTAGTTAATGAGAGTTAAATTTTGGCAAAATTTTGTACTTTGCAATTATAGCATCTCTATAACTTAGACTAAAAATGTAAGTACGTCCATATCAAGTATTCAGAGCTGGATCTTTAAATCATTTTAGTGGTGAGCCAGATCGGGGTGAGCCAACTTTCCACCAATGGGAGCACAGCATTTTATGAAATGCCGCGCTGTGATTGGCTGAAATTCGGCGCACCCCGATCTGGCTCACCACTAAAATGATTTAAAGATCCAGCTCTGAATATTTATTATTTTGACAACTGATAAGTATATAAAACAGACTTCTATTTAAAGAACTAGTAGCACTTTAAATATTTTTTTATTTCAAACGATTTTATACATGTTAACAGATTTTGGTAGATTATTTCTATGTTGCGTTGAAGCCTCCAAAAATATTTTTAAAAGAAGTTGTATCAACTTTTTCACTTTTTATTTAAGATAGCTAGCCGGCTCTTTTAGTAAGTAGTAGATTCAGATAATTTTGTGTATCAACATTTTTCCTATTCGTTGGCTTTAGAACTTTGGGGACTTTTGTCAATTTTTTATTATTTGGTCCATTAAGTCAATTGGCTAAACATTTCAACCACAGCTTGTAATCTACAGACGGGATAATTTTGTGTACCATCATCTTGGGTAAACATCAATTTAACGGCTAATGTCATATGTAAGAGGAGCTATGCTTTATTGGAGATTGTTATTCTTGTTATTATACGCTTAACAAATTCTTTTTAAGGAATTAAAAACTAAGATTTGCAAATTATAA
This sequence comes from Acartia tonsa, assembly GCF_053477335.1. Lineage (NCBI taxonomy): Eukaryota > Metazoa > Arthropoda > Copepoda > Calanoida > Acartiidae > Acartia > Acartia tonsa. The sequence goes on from NC_137272.1 coordinate 39,091,207, forward strand.
CCATATGTATTATGTATATGTCTCTTGGATAGTTTCACAAGCACAAATATCTGCAAAAGCATATATAAACAACAATAAGAATACATTTAGATGTAATAAAAACAGAACAGAACGTGTGTATATTTTGTTGGGTCAAATCTCTTTAAAAAGTTGACCTTTTTAAAACATATAAAGATAATATATTTTTTTTAGTAAAATAAAAATCACCATGTTAAGAATGGACATACAGCTATTTTCTGGTAATAATTATAGAGTTGTTACACGTTTTAAATTGTAATTGTTGACAGTTTTAAATCAATAAGACAATTCTAACATGCCTTCCTTAAGTGTAGGTGTATTCTTTAGTCCTAAAATATAGAAAAGCTTTACTTTTATGAAGATATGCTTAGATTTTTTATTTTTTACATACTTTAATCTTAAATTATAATTATGACTTTGCAGGCGAAAAAGCTTTTTGAGTAGCTACGCTTGAAAAATAATGACCTTGATATATCCAATGAATAGAGATAATATGCTCTCTAAATCAGTCAATAGTTAAACATTAAAAGGACATCTGGCCGTGTTATTGAATGAAATGCCTAAGAGCTTTGATAGTCGCATTTCTCACTATAAAGCTTCTCTTGGGTAATCAATATCGTGAAAATTATGTGAATTATGTATTTTAGATTAGGGGGGGAGGGGGATTTTTGTTGTTAAATGTCTTAAGATAAAGTTAGCTTTCTAGAAATTCTATCGCCATTTAAATTACTTGAATAGATCTTAAATAACAAAAAATAAAACAAAGGTGTTTGTCATTTCAAGTTTGACGGATTTTGGAGCCAGTCTGACCATCTTGATGTGCTATATATATTATTCAGTTTATTTGGAGGCGAACAGTTTTGCAGACTAGATTATTCAATTAATATAATACTACTGAGAGATCTTAATGTATTATAGAAACTAAATGGCATTTTTTCTAGGGGCAGTTTATCTTTGGAGGGGATGGTACCCTCCCCAAAACAATTATAAACATTCTATGGACATAAACAAAGCTTTATTGTAAAGGAGAGCAGTAAGCGAGATTTTTTGCTACACACACAAACAGCCAGAAAAGGCATTTAGATTATATTATAAACTCCTAGAATACTAAAGGAGGGGGATAAGTCAATTTTATTTAAAAGAAATATATTTAAAATTTTTGTTGTGTCATTTTTTCCAGTGACAATTTTTTTGTGGTAACCTCCCCCACAAAAATTTATATATTTTCCCTGAACCTATGAAAAGCTTAACTATAAAGTTGAACCATATAGATAGGTTCGGTGGATATTATCAGTGCTGAAATGTGTTTAATCTAAAGACATTAAAAATATTAGCTACTCCTACTTGGCCGGAGCATTACATCAATTATTAAATAGAAAATTGGAAGTATATGCCTTGGCCCACAAGCAGACAAATTCATCGCCATTCACAATTGTGGCCCTCAGACAAAGGCCATGCAATCAAAGTATTGGTTTTCGGTTGATGTGTTTGCGATAACGGTACAATCTCTTGAGTTTACGGAGATATTGAAAGTATCATGTGTGACGTCATAAAAATACGTCTAAAGTGGAAGTATGAGAGGAGAAGTGGGAAAGAAAATCCCTGAAAAAAAGAGATGATTTAGACGTATTTTTATGACGTCTCGTATGACACTTTCCGTATCTCCGACTTGGACCTAAAAATTACGGGTATGTTAAATATTTTACTATTCCTCTTTCATCAAAATTTATTGCTATTGCTTCACTAATTTTGGTAAAATATTGTCCTTGTTAATGTATAATTCTGTGTATGAAAGTATCTAATTAAAACCAATGAGGTAGAAATTAAATATAAAGAAAATTTAATCAAATTAAACTGTATAAAAAATCTGGTAGAGAGTGGGGGGAAGGGACAATAGCAGCTTAATTAATCTACACTCTAATTTTGCGAATCACAGAAGTTGCAAGATTCTGAACCCTGGAAGCAGCTTATAGTACCTAATAAAAAATGACGTCATACAATACAAATGACCAATGGCAGGCCCCCCCCCCCCATAATAACATCTACAATCTGCCAAAATTCTTTGATACCAATAACATACAAATCATGAATTAGTCCTGAGTAATTAATTGGGCGGCTACAATTCAAATTTCATTCATGCGATATAAAATTGTTTTATATTAAAAGGGATACTTTTTAGTAGAAATTTTGTAGTTTTTTCCCAGAAATTAAAAGCCGCAAGGGAGGGAGGGGACATTGGGCTGTATATTACACTTGTCCCCAAAGTTTAAAATCACGTTTTACACAAAAGAAATGCAGATTTTTGCAAAATTTGCAAAGTAACAAATATCTGAAAAATTATTATTTTTTGACACACTAAAACAGACGGACTGGTTGACTTACAGATACTCAAAATATTTATTAGCTGCGCTACTTATTGCATAAAAGGATCTTCAAAATTTCCATTTAAGACTATTAGTTTTGCTATAGTGATTATCCTTTTAAATCAATAAAAGAAATATATACATAAGCTAATCAAATAAATTTCAACTATCGGCTGCGCCCCTGGATTTTGGTTTAAGGGGGTTGTCAAAAATTTAAGCTACCATGTGCAAGCCATTGCTTATCTTCTAGATATGCAATATATGGTTTTTTGGCTATATTACATTTTCAGCTTAGCAACAGATAGCCCTGATCGTTAATTTAGGCATGTTAGATTTGTCCTATTACTTTTAAACTTTTTAGGAAGCTAGTAAAAGTGGCTGACTCAGATTATGCTTTAACATCCAACTTAATTCAAGACTAAAGAGGGTGCAATGTCCACCGACATATATTTCAATATACAATAACTAAGAAGTATCAAAGACTTTTTCACTCAGTGAATTTATCAGATTATGAAGTTAAAAAAATTAACCAATGAGAGGCCACTATAAATTTTACCATTGGTCAATTACAGTGTATACTGGCCTCTCATTGGTTGATTTTTTTGGCGTCATAATCAGAGTCAGCCACTTTTACTAGCTTCCTTTTTAGGAGTATTCCTGTAGCACTTCGGTATAATTTAATATATCCAATGACATATATATATGTACTTCAAAGTTGTAATCAAATTTTGAAATAATATTCTATTTATTTCAGTGCAGTTACTCTATGTTTGTCAATGTTAGTTTTTTTAATTAATTCATTGAGTTTTACTTTATTGGATGTTTTCATCCTTGTCTTTTTTGTTTGGATAGAAATGTGACTGATCAATATCATATTAAAGAATCATCTTTAATGTAACAGGAGTGTTTTTATAAAACTAAAAAAAATATTAAGATTTTAATTTAACCATTATTTTTCAGGAATGCCCAAAAATGTAAAAGATATCTAAAAACCATACCTGGACCGATAATGTTTCTTGATTAGGTGCTTTCCTGCAAAGTTTCAATCCAGCACAGAAATCTCTCCTCTATTTCAATTTAATTAGAGGCAAAGGGGAAGAGAGAGAGATTTTTGTTCTATGTCTAAACACTGCGGGAGCCCTAACGCTGCAGATCTAACCAGTATCCAATATAACCTAACCTAACGGGACAGTTTTTATTTTTTTTTGTAGGGAAAATGTAAAATTTTTTAAGTTTCTACTCTTTACATAGGGAATTGACATGACATAATTATGATATATGATAGTGTTATGTGAAAGGAATATTATCTTCTACATTGTGAAAACACTCTTATGATAGTATTATGTGAAAGGAATATTATCTTCTACATTGAGAAAACACTCTTATGATAGTGTTATGTGAAAGGAATATTATCTTCTACATTGTGAAAACACTCTTATGATAGTGTTATGTGAAAGTCTACTTTTGTTCACTTAATTAGGCCTTAGGTTGGGTACAAGGATTCATGGATATGACAATTTATGATAAATTAGTCTTTTATCAATCATATCTTATGCTTTTACTAAAATAGCTGGAATTATGTACATGTCTGTGTGTCCATTTAGTTTTCGAAAACGGTGAGGTAGTTAGATCTGCATTCTTTATATAAAAACATAGTTTTGACATTATCAGGTTTTATGCCATTTCTATTTGCATCCCCCCTCGCGTATTATCTTATAAGATTCGATTCAAGACCAAAATGAATGAAAAGTATTATCAATTCTAGAAAGCTTCCCTGAGAAGGAAGATTGAATGGGCTCATTTGATAATAGCTAGTAAATAAATATATGTCAATTTAAAATATGTCCTGAAGAATTTGCTTATAGTCGGCCAAAACCATCGAAATTGCGTGGCAATAGAATGATACAACTTTTGAAAGGATATAGTTTTTCTCAAGTTGCAATATCCCTCGTCCCTGAAGGGACGTTCTGTCCCCCTGGGGTAAATCTTAACATACTCGCACCATGACAGATCATCAGGGAGATAGGGATAGATACAGTGGCATGTGGTAGGAGGAGATAGGGATAGATACAGTGGCATGTGGTAGGAGGAGATAGGGATAGATACAGTGGCATGTGGTAGGAGGAGATAGGGATAGATACAGTGGCATGTGGTAGGAGGAGATAGGGATAGATACAGTGGCATGTGGTAGGAGGAGATAGGGATAGATACAGTGGCATGTGGTAGGAGGAGATAGGGATAGATACAGTGGCATGTGGTAGGAGGAGATAGGGATAGATACAGTGGCATGTGGTAGGAGGGGGTTGGGGGTTCATACCACCTTAAAATTAAAATTTGGTGAGGGGTAAGTATTTATTCTACAGGGGCTATTTCTCTTCGGAGGGTGGAGTTAAAATAAACTAATTATAGTTAAAAAACAAGGATGACAACATCCATAAGTAGCGAAGCACAAAAAATTGTGGATGGGAATACGTAGAAGTAGATTTAAAGTGTATTTATTAAAATCAAGAATAGATGTATTGGAGAAAATAAACACGAAACCTTGTTTTATTTTGTATGATGAAGATGGTTAAAGTAAATTACATACTAGATGCACATAACAATGGGGGAAAAAAATTTGAAACTGTTAATGCAAAAAAGTTTTAAAATTGGACCAAAAATACCAAAGATATGAGAAAATATGTCAAACATATAAAAATAGCCAAAAACCTGCTAAAAGGCAGTTTGGCCGCCATTGTTTCTTTTCTTAAAACACCAGAAATTTAATGTTAATATCTTTAACTGAAAAAGTTTTGAAAATTGGACTATAAACACCAAAGATGTGGGTAAAAATGTGATAAATACAAAAATAGCCAAAAACCTGCAAAAAGGCAGTCTGACAGTCATTGTTGTTTTCTTCAAATGACAGGAAATTTAATTTTGATATCTTTAACTGAAAAAATTTCGAAAATCGGACCATAAACACCAAAGATATGGGGAAAAATGTGAAAAATATAAAAATAGCCAAAAACCTGCAAAAAGGCAGTCTGGCCGTCATTGTTGTTTTCTTCAAATGACGGGAAATTTAATTTTGATATCTTTAACTGAAAAAATTTTGAAAATCGGACCATAAACACCAAAGATATGGGGAAAATTTGCAAAGTATAAAAAATAGCCTAAAACCTGCTAAAAAGCAGTTTGACCGCCATTGATGTTTTATAGTTAATTGTGCTCCTTAATGATGGGAATGTTGTCAAAAAATTTCAGCTCTCTATCTTTTATAGGAGCCGAGAAAATCACGTTTCCCCCAATTCATTAATTACGGACGGACAGACGGACGGACATTGTGAATTATAGAGTAGCTTCGCTACTAAAAAATAAACTGTGTTTATACATATAATAATTATAATATATGACATATAAGCAACTGCTCTATAAAAGAGAACAATATCTGTCCAGCGGTTAGCGAGATCTTAATCTACTTACAGATATCCTGTTACTTTTAAGTAAGTTTTAACAAATAGACACATATATACATTGCTCTGCAGCTAAAAAAATAATTTTTATTATTTGTACAAAATGTTTACTTTTCTATAAATCCCTAAAAAGTTAACATACTTACTTCATGACAGAGCAGTAATTGGCAGAGAGAGAGGGGACATTGGGCTGTTCATTACACTAGTCCTCAAAGTTTTTGATAACGTTTTCTTATTCGTTGGTCTACCAACTATTGGGACTTTTAATGAATTTTGATTCGTTGCTTCATTTAAGTGATTTTCCGAGCGTTTCAACCACTGCAGTGCACTGATTGTAATCTACAAAAGGAGTAATATGTGTATCATCATTGGGGATGTATATAATTTTTTTGGAAATTGTCTTATCCCTTTAGATCCCTGAGTAATTGGAACGTAGGAATAAAGGTATTGATTGACGCACTTGCTGTTTTAGCGAAGCGTAGCTACTCTAATAATAGTGCCGATCGTAAGTACGTCTGCCAGTTGTTTGTTACATAATCGTTATTTATAGTATATTATCTACTCAGGAAAGAAATCAAATATAAACTGAAACAAACATAATCCAATTTAAAATGAATAAAACTTTCATTTAAAACAACGACCAAATGAAATGAATTTAATTTAAATTAGTTTGTCAATTTTATGTCAGTCTTAGCCACTTTTTTTAAAAAAAACCAAGGATCATTGAAAGAAAACAAAGTAGCAGGTTTCCTCGTATTTTCACAGTAGATTTTGATAGGTTATTTTAAGGTAGGTTTGGTAAATGAATATTAATGATTGCCCCGTAGGGTTAGGAAATTGTCCCCGCAGGGTCTAGAAATAGGAGAAAATCTACTGTGAAAATAAGACGAAATCAACTTCTTTGTTTTCTTTCCTTATCCAATAAAAAGAACGATGACAAATTCCATATATTCTACAAGCGGATACGCCCCTAGCCTCTACAGCTTTGCCCAACGAGGTATATAATCACATCTTTTATTACCTGGAGATCCGCCACTATTTTAAAAAGTTAAAAAAATGGCGGGGGGATTGTTTGTTTTTTGGGGGTTTGGGAGTGTCCCACCCCCCAAGAAAATAGCCTAAAACCACCTCAGGACCAGTAGGTATATTCCCTGAAGAGTAGAATCCGATCAGTGGTTACCGAGATCTTAAGGGGCAGACGGACAGACAGACGGACAGAAATCAATCTACTTTGTATTATAGATTACAGAAATCATAATTCAAGGTTTGAAATTGATAGGACAATTCTAACATATATGCCTATAAGTTAACTATAAGATATATTCATTACGTACTGATCGTTCGACCATAACAATAGAAAGGCTCCACCTTTTAAAAATTAGCATGGTATAAATAGTAGTGTAAACACCTATAACTAGGACAAATCAAACAAAAGTAGAACAGCAATAACAATCTTACAGTTTTCTATTCAATTATATATAGATACCAACAGCTACAATCCTTGTGGCCTTTAGGGGCACTGTTGATAAGGGGCAAGGGAAATTCGACACCTCCTCCCCCTATCCCCCATATTCAGTTTTTAAAAGAAAAAGAATGGTTGCCTTTTTTCTAGGGGCGATTTCTATTAGATGAGTGTTGGTACCCCAAAATTGTTATGAGTCTTCCCAGAACATATGAGAAGCTACATTAGAAAGGAGAAGCATGTCGGTCCAAAGGTCTGTGTGATCCTTAAGTACAAACAGATAGACAGACGTACATCCTGCTACTTTTATATAAGGATATATTTTGTCTGTAACTTAGGATCCAAATAACTACTTTTCCGATTGAGTTCTTCACTTTAGGAAAGCTTTAATTTTTTTGCGGGATCGTTTAAGTATATTTTTTCCCTTTACTAACTTTCCCTTCAAATACAAAGTCACTAGATGCTTGGGACGCAGCCGCTAGTGTAAAATACAATAAAACAGTAAAATTGGATTTGGTTGTGTGACATGTGTAGTGTGTTGTAAATTGCAAACCAAATTACAGACATACAGACATAAGGACGAGTTATAGAGTAGCTGCGCTCCCTAAAATCAATCAAACATCCAATAGGCTGCACAAATGATCGCCTGTAAAGGAATATAAACAAAAACACAGGTCATAATAATGGATATGTTATCACTTGGATCAATCACCAGATTTTTATGTTCTTTAATAAAGTGAGACTAGCAGCGGATTAAAATAAAGGTTTCTTTTTTATCCCCTTTACTCCATCCCCTCCCCTCCTACTGAATGAACGAACTAACCAATAAAGAAGTTCCATGTTAGCAAACTAAATTACTGTCATAGTATCCACGCATATTATACATCCATTCTCATGATATGCAAACATTATGCATATAAAGACAGGAACGGAAAGGAAATTTAATCTACAACTCTTTCTCCCCCCATCCCAACCCACCGTTCTTCAGTATTTTAAGCTAAAAGGGTGTTACCAACAACCCCCCAAAATAAAAAATAAATTGAAAACTTTTATTTCATCCCCCTCAAAAATTCAAACATACATTAGATTACCCTCCTCAAAACTGTTGAACCCTTAAAACCCCCTCTAAAAATAAAAGATCACTTCAATTATCCTATCACTTTATCCGTGGAATAAAGTACACTGTTAGAAAAATAATTAAATATAAGCATACATAAACATCAAATACACACCTAAAACTTTTTCGGAATATATGATTAATCAAATGCAAACAGATTGGGGTGTTGAGACTTTACTACAAAAGTCATTTTGCATTAAAACAAGGATAACAACATCCAATAAGAAGCAAAGCCATTGAATGGAGAAGATTTCTGTGCACTAAATAATTGGATTTTGTGACAGGGAAAAAAATTTTTCGTCAATTTAGGTTACTAGTATAGTTGTCAATGTGTTTCATCATGGTCAGGGGAAAGGATGGGGTAAATCCATATAATAGCCAGCTGAAAGAAACATTTTATAAGGGTTTGCAAGGATATCTCACAATATGTACGTATTCTATAATATCCATACTTCTGTTTTTAGATGTTTTTGAATAAACACCACAAAATACTTTCTCATATTCATTCGAATCCGGTGGATAAGAACCGGTTCTCATCCATACGAAAAAACTATGTCTAGCATCGTATTATATTCAGTTTTCTACGAATATAAAAATGTACGATCATAAGATTATAAACAGTTTTTAGCCGGTGCCTTCAGCACCTCAGGGCTAAAAAACTGTTTTTAATCTTAAAATTGTACATTCTTATATCCGCGGAAATCTGATTATAATACGATGCGAGAAATAACTATTATTCAGTTATTAATCTCAACAAACAATTATGTTGGCTAAAGATAAAATTGATTGCATTATAAAATTAATAATCGTAGATTTGTGCATCTTCAAATTATGGACTGGGTTTAATTTTTATTCCAAGTCAAACTATGTGCAATCAAAGGGTTGGTTGACTGCCAACCCTCGCCAGATATGATAGAAGAATTATATATTTTTGTTTAAATCCTGATATGCAAGTAACAGGATCAGTTTAACTATATTTGTCTCTTTGTACTAAAAGATCTCGCTAGCTGCTCAATTGATCTGGTTCTCCTTTACATTGAAGCTTTTCATAGGTTCTAAGAAGGATGTTAATCATTCTGGGGTAGGGAACTATCACACTCCAAAGAGAAATCACCCTTTAAAAAAATATTCTAAAATACCCCCAGAGACCGCAATTGCAAGTTACGAGGCTTCTCTTTGAAAAGGGTGTCAAAACTTTTTTCTTTTTTAAAACTAAATTGAAAGTTGTTTTTTTTTGGTTGGGGGGGGGGGGGGCGTCGACTTGATTCCCCACCCTCCGCCTCGAGGGCCACTCTAGGGGCGTAGCCGCTAGTTTTGTATAAGGTCTTGTTCTGATTTGGGAACCTTCCTAAACATCAACATTAAAGATTGACTGACAGACAGACAAATTATTATAGATGGACAATAGACAAACAAACAATAAAAGGTGGATTGATAACAGACTAACCATTACAGTTGGACTGATAGACAGACAAACCATCACAGATGGACTCAAATTCAAATTCAAATATTTATTGGGACAAAACAACATATACATTTAATAATCAACATGTATAAATAATTACATTGCATTAAGAATTTATTAATAAACTATTCCTTTTGTAAATAATGAATACTATAGGTTTAACACAATATAATACAAGTATCCAAGGACTGAAAAACGCCTGGGGGCGGTGTTGACAAACCATAACAGATGGACTGATAGAGAGACAAACCATTATAGATGGACTGATAGAGAGACAAACCTTTACAGATGAACTGATAGACAGTTAGAGACATACAGACAAGACTCAGAATGGAAGATTGTAAATTATAGAGATACAGGGATAGAACAAATGATGAGAATTCTATCTTTTTTATTTTCATATGCTGGAGATTTGTTATTATTTCAACTGATTTTTAATGTTTCGGGACAATATGAATGACAATTAATATTATAAACAAATGCCATTATTCATTGAATAAATTACAACCTTTGGATTACACAACCTTTATCTTGAAGTCTTAACTATGAATGGTAAGAAGTTATGCCTGTTTATGGGCATGTACATTCTCCCTATGATAACTATTTATGTCTGGGTCAGACCTGACAGCTGTAGAAGTGAAAGTGTCATGTGTGACGTCATAGAATACGTCTAAATCCATCTTTTTTAGGGGTTTCTTTTCACCCTTCTCCTCTCATCCCTCCTATCAAGTCGTATTTTTTTCCATTGCTTTCAGCTGTAGGTGCCTTTTTTTATCCTGACAAGGATGACACTTTCAGTAGAAACTTAATCAATTTTTAAAGATTTAGCTCTGAATTAGATTAAAAGTTTGTCAATTGTACTATCTCTGGTACACATATAGATCTGCAAAGAAATATAAAAGACATAAAAAAGATAAAACATATTTGGAAAGCTGTATGCATAAAATTTAGAGGTTTTAACTGCATATGTTTGTTTAGAGAATAGAGATTAATGGGATAATAGAGTTTTAAAAATGGTAATTTTTTATTGAGAAAAATATTGTCTTATGTGAGAAATATCGCATTGCATCGTATTATAGACAGCTTTCTGTGGATATTCAAATAAAAACTCATGAGATTAAAACTAGTATTAATATTATTATTTTATTTTAATATGTGTGGAAAACTGTCTATAATACAATATATACATGAGGGCCAACAAATCTGGTATTAACTTTATGATTTTTAAATTTTTATTCGTGTTTAAATTGTTTAAAATACGATGGGATACATGATTTTTCATATAGCTCATAATCTATTCTTATCCAGCAAATATTAATTGCCATACTGGAACAAACTATTCTGGTTCTCCATTACATTTCTTAACTGTATTGTATTTAAGTGTTTGAAGAGTGTGCATGATATTTCTGTCTACAAATCACATTACACCATGCCAAAATTCAAACTTTAGGCTGTATTTTGCTACAGGGATCTAAAGGGATAAGATAATGGCCGGTAAATTGATGTACATCCCCAATATTACACCTTTAGCAGATTACAATCAGTGGTGGAAACGTTTGGACACTCATTTTATAAACCAACTAATCGAAAGTCTCCAAAGTTGTTAAGCTAACGATTAAGAAAACGTTGTAGAAAACTTTGGGGACTATATTAATAAACGTCCCAATGTCCCCTCCCTACCTGGTTTGGGTGTAAGTGTGTGCATAAATAATCGATATAATATCACTTGGATAAAGTAATACTCGCAGCTGGCTAAAAAAGCGATAACCCCATCCCCTTCCTTGACCATAGAGGAAAGTATTGACCAATAAATGAGGTCAATATTAGCATGCTAAATTGACGATAATTTTTTTCTCCTGTCAATATATCCACGTATATTCTATATCCATTGCAGAAACATATATTTAAATGCAGATGCTCTGGGACTTTTTCAAAAAGAATTAAAGCGCCACATTTTAAAGAACATTGATATATTGGTACCAGCTAAAAAAACGATTTCAATTAATTAAAGTATTTGTCGGTCAAATAATCATTAAAGACATTCAATTTTCTATATATTATTTTGATATATGTAGATGTAAATGTATTAAATCACTTAAAAGTGTAATACTTTTTTCAAAATAGCGGCTTCGCCCCTAGAGGCCTCTTGTGGCACTTAGGGGGTAGTTGAATCCCAAAACCCATTTTTTAAATTAAAATTTTAAAAAAGTTTTTTTTAATTTAAAAAGGGGGGGGGGAGCTGTTGCGATTTCCCTTGGGAGGGTAATGGTATCCTCCCCCAAAATAGTTATAACCCTTCCCGGGACCTATGAGAAGCTACCTTGTTAAGGAGAACCCGATCAGTTCAGCGGTTAGCGAGATCCTTCGGTACAAACAAACATTGTTCTACTTTGTATTACAGATAATGATAGTAAGAACTAGGCTATGTTTTGACTTTTGATGATTATATTAATAAAAAAATCTATTTTTGAAGAGAAGTTCCAACATTTTAGATACTTAAAAAAGGACCATTCTATATTTTGTTGACGTTTGTCTAAAAATGCGTGGGGGGGGAGGTTGATGATATTCACTCAAAATAAAACAAGAACAAACCCATCGCAAAAACTGTAGCAGATTCGATTATTTTATTATTGGAAAGTATTAAAGAATTATAGGTATTTTTCCTCAAATTGTCTAGAAAGCACAAAACCCCTTCCCTTGTTTTTTTTAAAAAATAAATTGAAATATTGTAAGGGAAATCGCTGCGGGAATCCTTATCTGTGGGGTTTATACCAGAGTGGTGACAACCCAGTACTCAATAAAACCTAATCTAAACTTACCTAAAATTCCAAACAACACAATTTATGTTAAAATTAGGTTGTGGTGTGGGGTGTCCTGTGATTGCCAAGGCACTTTAAAAGAAACCACTGGAGTATGACACCAAGACCAAGGGGGGAAAGAACTATACCCATATAATTAATCTAAAACATTTAGGCATCGATCGAAAATTCTGGAATTAAAATGACTTTCTTCGTGTATAAAACTTGACCAACCCTTGCCTACCTCTTCTTTTGGGAAAAAGAAACTTAAAGACAAGAAAAACTTAATCGATGCTAAAAGAAAAGGGAGACGTACATTCTAAACGAATTATAGGGCAGCCACGCTGAAAATAAAAAGAAGAATATTTGTATATTTATTTAACCATTTTGTATGTTCATATATTTGGTGACTTTAGAGTGAAGCTCTCCTTAAAATTACTGGTAAAAAATAAAATTGTCCGATGCGTTTCAAACTTAGTTAATAAGATAAATTCTCTCAATTATATGTGTTTTTTTCTAAGAGAGCAAAATTAACAAATGTATAAAATGTAACACTAACAGAGCTTTTTAAATTATACCATGTTATTACAAGAATCTTCACATTAAATGAATAGGACATTTGTAGAGGAAATAAATTAACAATTAAAGCTTTCTGTGATGGACGTATGGGCTGGCCTTTAATGTATAAAACCTGTGCTTGTGAAAATGCATGTAATTGGCAATGCCATCTATACTTCCGTACACCTACTTTTGGATAGGAAGAAAAAAAAAACTAAGGACGACATTTTCCATCCTTTACAGCCTATGATATAAATTGATAAGTTTTTTGCCTGAAGCTTAAGAGCTCAATAACTAAGCTTCACATAGGTCATTTGATGTTTTAAACTATTTTATTTAAGGATTTAAGTCTTTGGATGGTGTTTGCTATTTTATAGTCCCTCAGTCTTCATTCTAATACAGTGCCCTAGATGCTAGAGGCGTGGCCTTTACTTTGTGATAAAGCAGAGCATTAACAATTACATGGAACAGATGGACTGACACAATTTGCTTAAGAGTAGATTCCTATTTATCAGGAGAATTTAACTATAAATTTCATTATTTTATCTTAATAAGGGTGGAGTAAATCTTTATAGAAATCAGATTTTTTACCTTGCTTCATGCATTGACATACGGTCGGACGTACAACAATAGTTTGTGGAGTAAGAGTTAGTTGATTACTATGCTGCCTTCTTTTTGAGAATTCTTTTTATATTTATCTATAATTTTAAATAAGATTAGATTCCCCACCCACCCGCCCCCCAAAAAAGATCCATTAGAATCGAAGCACAAAAGATTTATCAAATGCGGAATAATGAAATCAAGAATACAATTATTGTAAAAATCACAAAACATTTCTATATATTCTTTTATAAGTTTTGTTATTTTATTTTTGTGATTAACAGACAGACGGACTAATTAAATGATGTACTTAATACTCATTGCTTTTTATGTCTAATATCTACACAGCCGTTATCTACAATGCCCTAGCCCTTCAAAGGTATCTCGTACCCAGTATAACCTAACCTAAACTAAGCCATCATAATGTATGAACACCCCATCATAATTGCCATATGAATATTCATTCGAATCATAAGAGTGTTAAATTTCACCACGAAATATTCAACAGTTTTTAGGTTGTAGGGCTATTCTATAAACAGGAATTTTCTGTACGTCTGTCCAGCAGTCACTTTACCTTTGTCAAGAGGACAACAGAGCACAAACACAGCAGAGATACTCTATAATTTGCTATTATCTAACTAAATTATGTTATAAATACTAATTAAGTGTATTATTTAAAAAAAAACACTAATTCTTTTCATTAAAATCTTAAATCAAAGTCATAACTGTGCTTGCAGCGATATAAAAAAGGAGTTGTGAGTTTTGAGAGTGTAAAGAAAAGAAAGAAAGAGGCTTACATTACTTTTTTCCAGGGTTTGGCGGGGGGAGTTGTTGTAACAGACAGACCACCACAATAAAGACATACAGATCAAACAACCAATCACAAAATATAGACAGACAAATACAACTATCACAAAAAGACAGACAGACATACAAACAGACCAACCACTTTAAAGACAGATGGGCCTACAGATTAGACATAATAAAGACAAACAGACCAACTAAGCAAACAATATATATTACTGACATAACAACCACTAAAAAGACAGATAGACCTACTGACTAACAAATTGAAATTCAGATAGACCTCTATAAAGACAGATGGACTTACAGACCAACCACTGCACTGTAAAGACAGACCAACTAACAAAAAACATATATATCACAGTCAACCTACCAACTATAAAAATGAAAGACAGACCTACAGACCAACCACTATAAAGACAGATAGACCTACAGACTAACCACTATAAAGACAGATAAACCTACAGACCAACCACTATAAAGACAGCTAGACCTACAGACCAACAACTATAAATACAGATAGACCTACAGACTAACTACTATAAAAACAGATAAACCTACAGACTAACTACAATAAAGACAGATAGACCTACAGACTAACCATTATAAAAACAGATAGACCTACAGAACAACCACTATAAATACAGATAGACCTACAGACCAACCACTATAAAGACAGAAAGACCTACAGACCAACCACAATCAAGATAGAAAGACCTACAAACCAACAACAATAAGACAGACAGACCAATCTACTAACAACTCAAAAATGACAGACAGACCAACCGACCAACTACTCAAAAATGACAACGTGTAGTATTCATATTTTTTGTGTGTCTAATTTTTGGCATAGGGGTATATACATGCCATGATATTAGTATAATGGATACAGAATACGTGGATATTGTGAGAGGTTCTCGCATACCCTGATAAAGTGTTTCTCCCAGCTGGCTAATTTAACAATACCCCTCCCCCCCCCTCGTGATTTTCCCCCATTACCTCCCCTGGCCATGAAGGAACTTATTGACCAAAAAACTAAGGACTATATTAGCAACCTAAAATGGTGATAAAAATTTCCCCTTTCACAATATCCACGTATAGTATATCCATTATCAGTATATATCGTCAGGGTTAAGTATCAAGGTAGGAATTATAAAGTGTTTGGACTCAAATACACTAGGTTACATAAGTTTACACTAGGTGCACGAAAAAAGAACTAAATTTTTTTTGAAAATATCTTTATTATGAATACTAGCGACTGTGCCTTAGAATCTAGAGGCTCTGTTTTCGATTGGGGCAAGGTTTGGCAGAAAACTATAGACTGAAATAACCCAAGGACTTAAATCTGAAGATAAAAAATCCTACAGCGGTCCACGACCTACGTGAAGCTTTTCCTTTAGCCTCAACTTAAGGAGAGAGGGGACATTGGAATGAAAATTAAACGTGTACCCAATTATTTATCTGTATTCGTTAGCTTTTGAGTACTTTTACTAAATCTTGAATGGTTGTTCATGGTCTTATTCATTAAGATCCATAAAATGACGAATGCCTAACATTGGCAAGATTCTAAAGTATTTTTGGGTATAGTACCTTTCGTGGTAACACCTCTTAAGGGGCGTTTAGTCGTATTTTCACAGTTGCTTTTCATAGGTTATTTTAAGTTAGGTTAGGTGATTGCCTCACAGGATTAGGCATTTGGCCCCGCTTTGTTAGAGCCCACCGCAGGTGCTTGAAATAGAAGAAAAGCTACTATGAAATTACGAAGAAACGCCCCTTAAGAGGCGTTGCTACGAAAGGGACTATACCCGTATTTTTAACTGGCTTCCTTTGTAGATATTCTTGATTGAGACCAGGTGTACTTAGTTCACACCCTAGTTTTTTTTCAATCCAAGTATATTTTACATACATTGATTTTTAGTGGTATATTTGCTCTACAAGTCACCAGTGTCTGTCTGACTGTCTCTGTATTTGTTGAGTGCACGCGCGCGCACACACACACACATAACATGCCGGTATGAGGCAGGTTTCCAGGAATAAGGTATAACAAACTAAAAACTATTTTTTGGAAGATACAATTGTTAGTATCAAAAAAGCCATACATGGATTTTGCACAAGATTTTCATGAACTGTCATAAAATTATACTCGCAGCTGGCTAAAATAACGATAACCCATGCATCCTCTTTACCCCATCCCCTCACCTTCTACTGGATGAACGAAATGGCCAATAAATGATGTCCATATTAGCAACCTAAATGGACATCCAAGGGTATGAAACAGGTTAAAGTTATATAGATATACTTTTTGTATTGGTCCAAAAGTTCTTTACCGACTCATCCTTGTTAAAACATCTAATTTGGCACCACATTGTTATTTGTTTGGGGATATGTTTTTAAATGCGATGCTTTTTTACAATTAGGGCCCGTCCGCCTGTCCGTAACAGTTAGCTCTTTTCGTTTATCTAAACATGTTATAATTGTCCTATAGATTTTAAACTTTGAATGACGATTCCTTTAACAGTTAGGTCAGTGTATTGTATGATAGTTGTATAATAGTTAGTTATCCTATTTATCTGATTTTTGGAATAATGATTCCTAGGATAACAAGGTAAAATATCATAAATAAAGCATCTCAAATCCTAAAAATGTAAGTTTGTCCTTTTACTGTATCCTGTATTTACGCGAGTATGCAACAAATTTATGTACAATTTTGTTCAGACTTACAAATAATGTTCTACTAATTAAGTCCTGACACTATACAAGAGTTTTTGTCCGTTTGTCCTTCGCTTTTATAGATGTTGTCACCCTTGGTTTTATAAACCTATACAAAGACAAATCATTATCATACGAATTTTTAAAAGGGAAGCTTTTCTAGATTTAGAGCCAATTCCAAAGTCCACAAGTGGTTTTGAATTTACTAATTGCTTTGCCCCCAGCCTCTAGGTGAGGTCAGCAAAAACAGCCTAAAACCTCTCCAAGCTATTTATAAAGCTTATGGGAAAAGTACAACGAAGTTGGACCTGCAATATCTGAGATGTTTATCTTCAGAAAATAAAACATTACTACTTTAAAGTGCACCCGTGCAGTAGGGGATTTAGTGCGGGGGGGATTTCAAATACAAGTGTAAATCTTATAAAAATCAATATTCCTCCCATTTACCTGACTTGTTCTACAATAGGTAAAAAATGGATTGATCATCATTTGTAGTTCAAAATTTAACAGTATTCTGTCTTATTTGCACGAAGCGCCCTCCAATTTTTCCCCATGCCTTTATGCTTGTTGACATTCTTGTTTTCAAAAATGATTATAATTAAATATTTAAACTGTTGTGACCAGCTGTGGAGAACGTAACGGCTGCTAAACAGACCGGCTGAGATTAGCTGCGACTGCCACGTCCTGGCTTAAAGTTAGGCGATATTTCCATATAAAGATTTAGGATTGGTTGTGATTAGTTTTTCTGACGTATGTACACAGGTACAGCCTATAAATTTACATACAATGTCTAATTGTTTTTCGTGAAGATTCCCTAAATCAATTGACATCCACTCAAGACTTACTTTGTCTGTCAGTGCAAGAAATGCAATTTTACATCAACTAATAAAAATGGATGTTTTAAATTTGGTATTTTAGTGGTTTTTTTAAAATTTATAATCATCCGGTTATACTGGATGTTTGAACAATTAATAAAATAATGCACAATGTGATATGAAATTTGATTTTTGAATGACGGAAACGTAGAAGAAAATCTAGTTTTTTGTTTGTTTCAGATGTCTTTGAAGTAAATTTAGAGAACAAATGTCCTCATTATACAAACTTTAAGTGAGTGGATGGAGAGCTAGGGAGGTTATTTAACCCCCTAACATTAAACGTACACCCCTCTTGTATCTTGTTATACACCCCCAAAGATCTTTATCTAAGGGGGGTGGGGGTATCAAAAATCGTAAGAACGTGTCAAATGTTTCGAGTGTACATCGCCCACCCCCCTGAAAAAAATCCTCTGCACGCCAATGTATCAAAGATAGAATAAAAATGTACATTGTATACAATGTACATAAAATTGTAACTAATCAATGGCGACCAAATTTAGGCCTTTTGAATATGCTTAAAAGCTAAATGCGTCCAGACAGCGTGAAAATGGGAAGACCGAACAAATGAACAACAGACAAAAAATCGACATGTGGCTATTTTTGTGATAATTTGTATGTCTATCAATCAGAATGTTTATTTGTCGGTACATCGGTATGTCCTTTAGTAAGTATATCAATATGTTTATCTGTCTGTCTATCACTATCAATATGTTTATTTGTCTATCAATATGTTTATTTGTCTGTCTATCAATATGTTTATTTATCTGTCTATCAGTATGTTTGTATGTCTGTTTATCAGTATGTTTATTTGTCTGTCTATCAGTAGGTTTATTTGTCTATCAATATGCAAATTTGTCTGTCTATTATAGTATGTTTATTTGTTTGTCTATCACTATGTCGATTTGTCTGTCTATCAATATGTTTATTTATCTGTCTATCAATATGTTTATTTGTCTGTCTATCAGTAGGTTTATTTTTATGTCTGTTAGTATGTTTATTTGTCTGTCTATCAGTATGCTTATTTGTCTGTCTATAAGAATTTATACCCGTTTGTCTATCAATAAGTTTATTTATCTGTCTATCAATATGTTGATTTGTCTATCAATATGTTTATTTATCTGTCTATCAGTATGTATATATATCTGTCTGTCTATCAGTATGTTTTTTTGTCTGTCTGTCAGTATGTTTTTTTGTCTATCAATATGTTTATTGGTTTGTCTCACAGTATGTTTACTTGTCTATCAATATGTTTATATGTCTGTCTATCAGTATGTTTTTTGTCTGTCTATCAATATGTTTATTTGTCTGTCTATCAATATGTTTATTTGTCTGTTTATCAGTATGCTTATTTGTCTGTCTATCAATATGTTTATTTTTCTGTCTATAAAAATGTTTTTTTTTGTCTGTATATCAATATGTTTGTTTGTCTGTCTATTAATATGTTTATTTATTTGTCTATCAATATGTTTATCTGTCTGTCTATCAGAATGTGTATTTGTCTGTCTATCAACATGTTTATTTGTCTGTCTATCAATATGTTTATTTGTCTGTCCATCAGTATGTTTATTTGTCTATCAGTATTTATGTCTGTCTGTCTATCAGTATGTTTATTTATCTGTCTTAAAGTACGTATATCTGTCTATCTTTATGCTTATTTGTCTGTCTATCAATATATTTGTTTGTCTGTCTATCAGTATGTTTTTGTCAGTCTATCAATATGTTTATATGTCTGTCCATCTGTATATTTATTTGTCTGCCTATCAGTACGTTTGTTTATCTGTCTACGAGTATGTATATCTGTCTATAAATATGCCTATTTGTCTGTCTATCAATATGTTTATTTATTTGTGTATCAGTATGTAGTTCTTTTTGTCTATCAGTATGTTTATTTGTCTTTTTATCTGTATGTATATCTATAAATATGTATTTTAGATTGTCTATCATGAAGTTTGTTTGTCTGTCTACATGTCTATCTTCCAATCTTTTATGATGTGTTATTTTGCTCATTGATAAATTGGTGTCGTCCAAAAAATCCGACTTTCTCTCCATCTCTCGCCTTATAACACTGTACTTTATACCTTTTTAAAATCTTTTTCCCAAGGTTTAATTATATGTATGATGTATAGCAGTAGGATGTCGTCTATTTGTACGTCTGAACCTTAAGATTTGGGTAACCGCTGAACCGATAAGGTTGTACTTCCTAGTGAATATACCAATCCTGAACACCCTCTTCCCCCCAAAATTGCTCAAAATGATTGCAAAAGTAGACTTGACGAAAAATAGAACAGTATCGCTTCCATTGATTAATTAATCTCAAATCTTTTATGTTGAAAGTGACTCTATGATTGTTATTATAGCAACTACGCCTTAAGAAGCACTAGGGATGGGAGAAGAGGGGATAAAGCCCATATTGTCATATTGTGACGTCATAAATTTCGGGAAAGGGAAAGGAGAACCCCATTTCTCCCATCTCATTTGCAGAGATTTTCTTCTCCTCTTCCCTTCTCTATTCCCAAATTTATGACGTCACAACATGACAATGTAGGCTTTGTTAAAGAGGGGGTGCCGACCACTCTAATTTCAGTTTTGAAAAACTATTTAAAAAATTTTAGGGGTTAATTTTTTTTCCTAGGGGCGAATTATCTTGGGTTTCTTCCTTAAAATAGCTATAAACTACCTAGGACCTATGAGAAGCTTCCATGTAAAAGAGAATGATAACAGTCCAGCAGTTAGCGAGATCCTCCGGTACAAACAAAACAAACAGATTCACATCCTTTTTACTTTTATATAAGAACCGTTCGAATGTGAAGCTAAAAAGTTTTTTTTTAATTTATTGCACATTTTAACAAGGATGACAACATCCATAAAAGCCAAGCACTGAAACGATAGGTCAAACGAACATTAAGACTTGTATAGTGTCAGAACTGAATAATCAGAATATAAATGTAAATTTTTTGAAAAACTGATTGATATAGGATAATGTTTATTAACATACTTACATTTTTAGGATTAGATTATAGAGTTGCTTTGCTTATAACATTATACTTTGTTGTCCCAGGAATCAATTTAACAAAAGTCAGATCAATCGGATGTTAAAAAAAGTAAAGAATCAACATGTTTAAAATGGACGTACGGACATTCTTGTAATGATTATAGAGTTGCTACGCGTTCTAAATCGTACCAAACTACTACAGGAATGACCATGCAAAGTTTGGAATCGATAGGACAATTTTAACATGCCTAAATTAACGAAAAAAGCTATCTATCTCGGACGGACGGACGTACGGACGGACCGACCCTAATAATAGAAAAGCTTCGCTTTTAAAAATCTTGCCAAATCTATTCTTCCTAATGAAATTCTTTAGTTAACTGTAAATTGATGTAATCACATGTGCGAATTCAATCAAAATTGCTTTGTACATTTTTGGTTTGGGGAACACGGTAAAAAATGTAGTTTTAGCTACACAGCTTTCCGCGGCTAACAAATTAATTTTATTATTCGTGGAAAGTTGTCTATAATACAAAACAAAAGACAAAATGTTAGCAAATTTACATTGTTAAGGCCTGATTATAGTGATGATTCGCCCGTAACATTGCATGTATAGATGAATAGAATAATCATAAAAAATTATTGTTCCAAAATTTGGAAGTCATCATGTTTTAAATGGACGTACAGAAATCACCATTCCAAGTTTGAAATCGATTGAAAAATGCCTAAATTAACGATAAAAGTTATCTATTACGGTCGAAAAAACCCTAATTATAGAAAAGCTTCACTTTACAGAAAACTTGTAAAAAAAAGCAACACAGTATTTTTTGCAGTGTACTACGGAAATTGGAAGATTTCCCCAAATTTCCGGTGGTATCTTAATTGCAAAATAGTGGGCATGAAATACAAGGGGTGGGGGGGTGGTCGGAGGGTGTTTACCCCTCTCAAACTTTTAAAGCCCATTATTTTTCCTCTTAACTCAAAAAAGCTTAGATGTCCTTGTTTGAAAGGTAAAAAGATCCTGCAGATAATAATATTAAAAAAAAAAACTAAAAGTAGCGAATATCATAAATCTTGGACTAATTACCAGGGCTCAGCAGCCGCGCGTGTCAAATGCCTGTAAACCTTATACAAATCAACCTTTTAAAATTTTATAATTCATCGGTATACAAACAAGTTTAAATTTGGATCTTCGTCGCGGCTTTAAGATCTAAAGCCATTCTAAAACTTACATCTAGAAATAAATAGCAAAAAACCATCACAGTACCTATGTGGGCTTCCCTAAAATGAAGATTTCAATCAGAGTAGTTAATTAGATTTTAGCTTTAACAGTGGCGTGCGAACCGAAGGGGGCATTTGGGGCAATCGCCCCCCCCCCCTGCCCCCCCCCTAGCCACCGCCCCCCTGCCCCCCCCCTAAATGTTGAAAAATGCCCCATTTTGCCCCCCCCTGGTCAATAAAATGCCCCTTTTTGCCCCCTACCCTACAAAAAGCAAAACTATCCCAGTTTCAAAAAAAAGATCAAGAAATACTCCAAAAAAAATTTTTGGCGCTTCGCGCCAAACAGACAGTTACTATTCATTTAACCTTACCAAATTTTTTAATTAGTGTAGAAATTAGGTTATAATCTTTTTTCACTGAACATAACAAACCAGGTAATAGGAAGTATTTTATTTTGTATAATATAAACTTTTTACCAAAGAAATTTTTTACATCCCCAATGATGATACACAAAATCACAAACCCTTATTTAGATTACAATTAGTGGATGAAATGTATGGAAACTCAACTTAATTAACCAACCAATCAAAATTCCATTAAAGTCCCCAAAGTTGTTGAGCCAACGAATAAGAAAATTTTATATGAAATATTGGGGACTAGTGTAATAAATAGCCCAAAAACCCCTCCCTCCCTGCATATTTGAAGAAAAAAATTTGCGCTTCGTGCCCTTCCAAACGGTTTCTGCTTTTTATCACATTGCATTGTATATTGTGTTTTTATTTCTTTAAAAACATGTGTAAACAACAAATATTTAATCAAAAAGTTATTTTACATAAAAAAGAAACAGCGTTGATATTTATCTAAGCCTTTTTCTCAACACTGTATGTCTGTCTAAATGAATAACTATATATGATGTCATATTATTTTCAGGATAAGTTTATCATTTTCTTTGTGTACATACCCTTACAAAAAGACATGTTTTTTTATGGCAATTTTCATTAAAAACCATTAAAACTAACTCTATATTCCTAACCTGATCAAATACGCCACTCTTGTTGTCTTTAATTGATTTTAGTTCAAAGGGGGAGCAAATATTTTAGGTGCGCTTCACGCACCGCCCTTATAAATCCTTGGAAACACCACTGAATAAAAAATTAACAGAGTTTTAAAGTGCCATTTTAAGAGGGTAGGATATGTTGATATATTTTTTAGCTTTTCTATAATTCACTATGGCTGCCACACGTAATGCTAAGGGGGAAATGTGATTTTTTCAACTGCAATTAAAGATAGAAGGCTAAAACTTAATGTTAACATTCCCATCATTATGGAGTATAATTAACTATTAAAAATTCATGGAGGTTGGACTGCTTTTCAGGACGTTTTTGGCTATTTTTGTATCATTTAAATTTCAGGTATAGTCCCTTTTGTGACATTGCCTCTTAAGGTGCATTTCGTCGTATTTTCACAGTAGCCTTTCACCTATTTATAGCTCCTGCGGGGCCAATTGCCTAACCCTGCAGGGAAATCACCTGACCTAACTTTACCTAGAATAACCTTTTAAAAGCTACTATGAAAATACAACGAAATGCCCCTTTAGAGGCGTTGCCACAAAAGAGACTATACCCTATATTTCTAAGAGATTTTTATATCTGTAGATGAAAGGACAAGTAATTTTTTTGTGGATTATAATATTTAAAAAATAAAATTTCTCGCTGATTCGAGCATCCAGTATGTAATTTACTTTGACTGTCATAACACAACATACAGGAAAAAGGATTTGTGACTTTTTCTACCTAAAATATATATATATTTCAACAGATGCTCTTTAAATTTACTTGTCTGTATTCTTATTCATGATTTTTTGTGCTTTGCTACTTAAAGATGTTGTCATCCTTGTTGTCATACAATAAATAAATATTTAAAATCAGTTTTACATATTAGGTTAATTTTTGGTAAATTATTTCCAAAATGAGTGTTTTTATCTCCCCCCCCCCAAATTTTTTTAAATGAGGTTATTCATCCTTCGTGCTGAGATTTTATAACATCCCCTTCCACCCATAAAAAATGTTTTGTAATGGGGGGGGGGGGGGAGGTAAAATTATCTTCTGTACTTTTTTTCAAAGATGCTTTCTAGCTCCCTTCCCTTCGGTCATTGGAGGGTGGGGAGAAGGGATGGGGGGGGGGGGAGGGAAGATGTGGGATATAAATTGGAAAAAGGGATAAGAACTAGAAGGTCCATAATCAAATAATCCCACCCCTTAAAACGCCCTTATTTAAAATTAGTTTATTTTATCAAAATGCCCCCCCCTAAAGCAAAGTGCCCCCCCCGGGGCACTTTGATTTAGGGGGGGGCAAAATTTTACAAAATCTTCAAAATGCCCCCCCCCCCCCTAGACAAAGTGCTTCGCACGCCACTGAGCTTTAAAAGAAAAGTTTCTTAGGAGAGTTGAGGTATCCTCGTTCGAATTGTCTTATCCCTTATGAGTCTTGCACTTTTCATACCCGTCAATACATTTCTATTATTCAAACAAAAATGTCGCCAGCAGCTGAATAGTTGCGGCCATAATTTTCACTTGAAATTCATAAAAATGCTCGACTCTAAAAACCAACAACAAATGAAAAGTAATAAATATAAGAGTATCGAAAACTTTGTTGTTGTAAATGCAATGATCAGAACCGGTTTTTGAAACATATATTGGAAAAGCTCTCTGCTGTGTAAGAATAGCTCCAACAATATTAATCTAAAAACTAACCGCTAGGCGTCTCTTGTGTTTTGTATTTAAATACATTTGATTGTCTTTAAAAATAATAATTTGTCTAAAATGTCTTTAAAGTAGTACTGATTTTTAACTTAAGTATGAAATTGTTTTAGTTTTAATAATAATTTTGTAATTATTTTATGGTCAAAGTCTTAACTTAATACAATATGTATTAGTATTTAAACTATCCAACAATAGGTAAGGATAAATCATACACCTATCATAGTATCTTCCATTTCTGTAGATCAATGTGATCATACAATAAAGATATACGACTGTTCACGAAAACGATGCACTCAAAATCCTTGAAGAAATATTATCACCGAAGAAAAGCAATGTATTGATTAATGATACATTCTTTACTTAAGATTCTGCATAATAAGTTTTGACACTATAAGTATTAAAGCTCATTCAGTTAAAGTCCCCAAAGTTAAGCTAACGAATAAGAAAACGTTATTGTAAACCCAGGGGACTAGTGTAATAAACAGTCCATTGTCCCTTCTCTCTCTCTCTGAGACAAACACCTAACATCTATGGGTATTCAAAGGTGCAGAGAAGGGTTGAACAATATAGCTTAAAACAATCCAAAGACCTAAAACTGAAAATAAATGATTCTAAAAGCATCGCTGGACAGCTATGTGAAACTTTCCAAAAATGAAGAACTCAATCGGTTTAGTATTTATCAAAATCCTAAACTTCAGACAAAAATCTGTACTACTTTATATTAAAAGATATCAGATTTAGTTTTAACAGATGTACAACTATTGCAAAAAATTCCATATCCTCCCGCTCAGAACAAAATTCACAGAAAAACTCTCATAACTTGATCTCCTGTTAATATGTGGTGTGCTTTCAATTCCGCGTGTGCATCACATTTTCAAAATGGCGTTTTCCTCTCTGGAAATTTTTTTTTAATTTTGAAAATTTGAGTACCCCCCCGACAACGAACAACTATTTTAGTTTAGGTTAGGTTAGGTTATAGGCTAGGGAGCCGAGCGCTGCGGCTAGGCAGGCTAGGGAGCCGAGAGCTGCGACCAGAGTTGTTCGTTGTCAAAATTGAAAAAAAAAAATTTCTAAGAGAATAATACCATCAAAATCGCATATTTTTACATTATCAAAATTTACATTTCCCTTTCTTCCACATCATTGATCTTAAGAGATAAGACAATGGAATTTGATGTATATCCTAAATATTAATAATCAAATTTACCCCTCTTATAGTTATAATCATTTGTTGAAAAGTTTGGATACAACTTTTAAGGAATCAATTTTAGTACCCAAAGTTTTTCAGTATAATTAATAAAAAATCCAATATCCCCTCCCTTAACGATACACACTAAGAGATATAAGTTTTCCGGAATTGTAATGTAGGGAGTAAATTTGAAATCTGCATCAAATTTTAAGGATTTTTTATAAAATTCGTTTTTTTGTATAATTCTTTATCTAAAAGCGGAAATACAAATTAAGTTTATTAATTTTGGCTTCTGTTATTGGTGGATTTAAAAAATCTGCGCTCTGATTGGATGTCGTACATCATTCAACCAATTAGAGCGCAGGTAGTTTAAAATCCACCTATCCTATTGGTCAAAATTAGTTAACTTAAAATGTATTTTCGCTTTTAGATAAAGAATTTTACAAAAAACGAATTTTATAAAAAATCCTTAAAATTTGATGCAGATTTCAAATCTACTCCCTACATTAAAATTCCGGAAAACTTATATCTCTTAATACACACCGCAACGTAGATTTTTATTTATTTGCTATTGTGTCTGTTTTTAAAAGCGAAGCTTTTCTATAATTAGGGTCGGTCCGTCCGTCCGTCCGAGATAGATAGCTTTTATTCGTTAATTTAGGCACGTTAAAATTGTCCTATCAATTTCAAACTTTGTATGGTGATTCCTGTAGTAGCTAGGTACGATTTAGAAAGCGTAGCAACTCTATAATCATTAACAGAATGTCCATACGTTCATTTTAAGCATGTTGATTTTCTACTTTTTTAACAACAAATTTTTATGTGATCTAATCATTCGTTTGATCTGATTTTTGGTATATTGATTCCTGGGACAACAATAAACATTTTTATAAGCGAAGCAACTCTATAATCAAGTCCTAAAAATGTAAATATGTCCATAAACATTATCCTGTATCAAGTAGTTTTGCAAAAAATTTACTTACACTTTTGCTTCGACACTTTTACTTTTATATTCTGATTATTCAGTTCAGACACTATACAAGTGTTAATGTCCGTTTGTCCTACCGTTTCAGTGCTTCGCTTTTATGGATGTTGTCATCCTTGTTTGATTATGAAACACTATGCAAATATGATAATATACGAAAGTGAATTCACCCCAAAAATTTGCGAGTACATCGAATGGGATCTAAAGGGATAAGACAATGGACAATAAATTTAGGATAATATTGATGGAAAAGTTTGGATACTTCTAGAACCTAAAGTAATGAAAGAGCATGAATAAAAACTTTGGGAACCAGTATAATTTACAGTCCAATATTTACTTCATTCCATGATATCCAATAAAAATTGTAATAGAGTGATATACAACAGTAAGAGAGGGAACATTGGACTGTTTTTCTTACACTAGTCCCCAAAGTTTTATAATAACACTTTTTTATTCGTTTGCTTAACAACTTTGGGGACTTTTACTGAATTTTGATTGGTTGATTCATCAAATTGAATGTTCAAACGTTTCAACCACTAATTTTAATCTACAGAACGGGTAATTTTGTGTGTCATTGGGGATGTACATTGTACATAAGTTTTATCCCTGGCTATACAATTTCCTTGGTTCAATTTTAATGCTACCAAAAGCACCACATTTGCTGTCTAAAAACGTTGGAAACTTTTTCTAATTTGATTGGTTGATACAACTATCGTCCTACACGTACCAATAATTTTAATCTACAGAAGACTTTAAGATCTCGCTAACAACATAATTTTATTCTCATATATTTACAAAGTTCTCGTGATGGTTTAAGGCTGGTTTATATCTAGTTTAAAGTCTAGGGATTGTTTTAGGCTATTTTCCCTCGCCCCTTAACCCTTAACGGTCGGGGGGGGGGGGGCGTTGAACGCCCCCCCATCCGGTTTTTTCTATCTCATTTTCTGTGTGTGAAAGATAAAGAGCCCAAACTGCTTGACTTTTTAAGTATGGGTATGACACATAACTGAGAGTTGGAATTTTTTGAAAATCTACATCCTGGCGGGCACAGGATGCCAGCAAACCTGGCAGGGTCATCCAGGTAAAAAATAAAAATATTTTTTTGACTTAAACAAAGCATTTTATCTTACCAAATTACTAAAATATCCTTTACTAGTACATCCTCATCTTAAATACAGGTGTTCAAGTCAATTTCAGGTTCCAGGTATGATCCTGCAGGTCCTGATCCTCCAGGTCTCCAGAAATCTTTAAAAGGCTCCTGTGGCCGCAATTTTTGACTTAGAGACTTCAAATTTTAAACTTAAGCTTTTCTTACATGTCTAGATAATGTATTAAAATTTCATAAAGATCCGCCGCCGTTTTCCCGCCGACCGCCGACTGCGGCAGCTGGCAGCTGCCAAGTACAGCTGCGGCCGCTGAAATTTATGTTTTGATATTTCAAATATAAAATTTACATAAAAATAAACATTTTCTGCAAAAAAATTGTTCTTCTAGTTTCAAAAATAAAAAAATTACAGCCATTTGAAATTTTTAAGTAAAAAAGGACCTAAAAACAAAGGTTGTTAAATAAAAGGGTGAAGGAAGCGAAAATTGACTTAGACTTATAAAAGGTCGGAAATTCATCATAACACAGGGGACTTGCACAAAAAATTTTAGCCATCTAGCTCTAATAGGAACTGAGATAATGAGGGGGGGCGTTGAACGCCCCCCCCCCCCCCCCCCCGACTGATTAAGGTGCGGCAAGGGGCCCGACTGTTAAGGGTTAAAAAGACTCTTAATTCTAGCATTAGTTCTCCTCTAAAGTATCTCTATTCTATTCGTTTCCTTTACTTTGCACGCCTCAAGTTTTTGAAAAAACAAGGATGACAACATCCATAAAAGTAAATCTCTAAAATCAGAGATTATCCTATGATATAAAGTAGTAAGGTGTTTTTGTCTGTAGCGAATGATCTCGCTAACTACTGAACCGATACGGTTTTCCTTTACAGTGTAGTTTCTCAGAGGTCCCGGGAAGGTTTATAGCTACTTTGGGGGAGGGTAACACCACCCCTAATCCCCCCATAATATTTTTTTTACTTTTTCTTTTTGGAACTAAAAAAAAATGGAAGGTCGAATCACTAAAAGAACACCTAGAGGCCTCTAGGGGCGTAGCCACTAGTTTTATATAAATTGGTTGCAAAATTGCGCGTAAATATAGGATACAGTAAAAGAAAATAAATTCATTTTTTAGGATTTGATTATAGTGTGGCCTCGCTTATCACACTTTACTTTGTTGTCCTAAGAATCATTATTTCTAAAATCAGATGAATAATCATATCATATAAAAGTTTTTTTTTCAAAATGTTAAAAGGTCAGTTTGTTTTAAATGGACGTATGGATTTTCTTGTAACGATTATTGATTTACTACGATTTTTAAAATCGTACTAAACTGTTATAGGAATCATCAAGCAAAATTTTTAATCGATAGAACAATTCAAACATGTCTTTTTTAACGAAAAGAGTTAGCCGTTACGGACGGACGTACTGACCCTAATTATAGAAGAGGTTTTGACTTCGGAAAGGTGAATCAAAAATTTCCGTTGTTTCGTGTGATTTTTTGATGCTAGCCTTCCGATGCATTTTACACCTACTGTCAAACTTTGAAGCTGTTATTTTGTCTACAAATCAATGGTTGTCGTCCAATGCCATTATGTTACCCTCAACCTAGCTTTTGTAAAGAAAGGACCATAGAAGGTTGACACGGATAAGAAGTAACTGGTCGAATATATTCCTACTGCGTGTTATATTTGTTGTTAGTCTCTTTTCAACACTAGTACCATGTATTGTTCTTATTTTTAAATGAATCAAATTTTAATAATTGTGGAAAATTGTCTGTAATACAATGCTATACATGATTTTTCAATGTGGATGGGAACCGCTTCCGAACCAGCGAATATTGATCTTTTTCTTAGCCATACTGGAATAGTTATTTCTCGCATCGTATTATAAACAGCTTTCCGCGGATATAGAATGTTCAATTAGCCCAGAGGTGCCTTCGGCACCTCGGGACTAAAAAAACTGGTTTTAATCTTATAATTGTACATTTTTATATTCGTATATAGAAAGCTGGATATAATGTGATGCTAGACATAGTTTTTTCGTATGGATGGGAACCGGTTCCTATCCACAGGATTCGAATGAATATGAGAAAAGCAATTCTGATTACACAAATTTTAAAAAAAAGCTGGGTGGTGGGGGACATTGAAACGTGAATTACTCTGGTACCCAAAGTTTTATGATCATATTCATTGGCTTCAAACTTTGGTTACTTTTATTGAATTTTGATTAGGTTGTTATACTTTTTATTGTCCAAACGTTACAATAAAAATTTTCAATCTACAGATAGGGTTATTTTGTTTATTACCGCTGAGGATGTGTATCAATTTATATTCTAATGCCCTATCCCTTATAAGTATATCCTTTAATATAAGCCTTTAGCTATTTGATAATGTTATTGAGAATATTTCTTAATTTCATTGTAAATGACAATGACAGGCGGACGTTCAATCATATAGATAAGGGACATGTCTTCTGAAATAATTATTGATCAATTCATACCAGGGAGGAAAGGAACATTGGACTCTAAATTACTATGGTCCCCATAGTTTTATAAAGACGTTTGTTGTCATCAAAACTTTGGAGACTTCTATATTATTTTGCTTGTTTTGAATTATCGTATCCAAAGCGAATTTCCAGTAATAATTTAAGTACACTAAAGGAGTAAATTTTGTTTGTAATAATTGGGAATTTAGTTCATTTTAGCTTTCATCGGTTACCCCTGGTAAAGATATAATTGTAAGCTGATAACAAAGTGTTTCGAAATATGGCAGCAAAATAAAAACTATTATGCCTCCAACTTTAAATTATCAGAACCGCATTTTATAACAACAGCACAAATTGTCTCTATACTTTACTCTCATTAATGAAAATAACATAACCTCTTTTTTATTAATTTTCTACTCTGACTTTTTGCAAATATGAAACATTATACAGATATGATGATATGCGTAAGCAATCAGGGAGGGAGAGGACAATTGCGCTATTTATTACAATAGTTCCCAGATGTTTAATAATTGACTTTACAACTTTGGGGACTTTAGTGAGTTCTTATTGGTTCATTAAGTTGAGTGTCTAAATGTTTCAACCACTAAATGTAATTTTGCGAATCATTGATGGGGATGTACATGACTTTATCGACCATTGTCTTATCCCTATCCAACATATTATCATTAAAGACAAACATTTCATTGATTGATTGAAATCATGGATAAAGGGATTGTATAAATAACATAAATATAAGATACAATACTGTTTTATTCCAATGCAGTGTACCTAAATAAAATTCTGACTAAACAAAGTTATTTATATTGGAAAACAGTAAAAGTGTCGAACTATGACGTAAGAAAAAATTAACAATTAACCAATGAGAAGCCAGTATTCACAATGGTAAAATATATAGCGGCCACTCATTGGTTAATTGTTAATTTTTTCTGACGTCATAGTTGGACACTTTTACAGTTTTCTTATATTGCCAACATTTCTAAAACAACCCCTTTAAAAACTCTCATTTTACGTTCCCCCCACCCCATCCTCTCCCCTTTACTTCCACAAAAAAACTTGCAACCAACCCTTTGATTGTACAACCTTTATCTGAGGGCCATACTTATAAATATTTTCCCTTTGATCTAACCCTACAGGAACTTTTCTAGCTAGAGTGTATATGTATTATTCATTTGTGTTATCCTACAGAAGGGGTATATTTGTTTATCGTTATTGGGAATGTGTATGTAATTATTGTTTAAAAAGAATTTGTATTTTTTTAACTTATCTCTTTATCCCTAGTTTGATAGACAGATTTTTGATTCAGAACTTTCTCTATTGAAGTTCCTTATTTAGATGATAAAACAACAAACAATCCGATAATGAAAATAGCAAAACTCATTTTGAAATTAATAGTTCAATTAGCTAATCCTGCACTAGTTAGCCTAGAAGTGAGAAAAAGGAGAGTGATTTTTGTCCATATTTCACTTATCTGAGAAAAAGGAAGATGATTTCTGTCCTTTTTGGAAGGAAATTTCTGTCCTTTTTAGGAATGACTTCATTTCCTTCATATGATCCAAAAAATTTTAAAGAAGATTTTAATGATTAACTTTAAAGCCAGTTTAAAAATTATTATTGTACTAAAATGTATAGTTTTTCTGTATAATATTAAATGATTTTATTTCATTGTACAACTGTCAATAATTGAACTAAAAAGTCGATATGAAATTTTATTTCTTTTACTTAAATATTTCGTATGGCGTGTCTGTGCTGATTTGTATTTATTTTTCTTATTCTATAATTAAATCTTTTTTTTTCATGTTTTATGCTGTTTTTAAAATCTTCCTTATTCTAGAATAAGGCTTTTGACTATCTCACTCATATTTTTTGATGTTGAAATATTCTCCCTAATTTAAATTTCAAGGTGTAAATATTCTATTTAGCGAACAATTCTGTCTTTTCTCAAAGTAAAAAGATTTGTGTAATTTTGGGGTTAAGATTTATTTACACTCCATTTACCTGGCCATGTATCTCCTAGTTTCCTATAGTTACTCTGAGAAATGTGTCATCAAATCCACCAAATTTATCATAGTTTTATATAATCAAAACTGCAAATAATGATTTTAGCATAAGATTTCTCTTTAGATATTTGCTATTTTGTCTATTTGCGAATATCAGGGATATAAAGAGAGAAGACAATGGTCGATAAATTTATGTACATCCCCAATGATGATTCACAAAATTACCCCTTCTGTAGATTACAATTAGTGGTTAAAACATTTAGACACTCAACGTAATGAACCAACCAATAAAACTGAATAAAAGTCCCCAAAGTTTTCAAGCCAACTAATAAGAAAAAGCTATTATAAAACTTTGGGGACTAGTGAAATAAACAGACCAATGTCCCTTGATTCCTTGGCGGTTATGCAACACATTGCAGATGTGATATAATGCGGAAAGGATAACACAGCACCCCGAGGGGTTAATATACTTAACCCCATTACCCCTTCCTTTCCAACTTTTCCCGTTTCAATATTGGGGAGTTTTCACTTAACTGTAAGTATTTTACAAAATGCTAGTTGGATTCGATTCATAGCTAGAAATTAGATCTAATTAATATGATAGATCAATTAGTTTTTGTTTGTTGAGGGAAGTTTTTGGTTTTAAGCTTTTTCTTGGGGGTTGGGTCCAATAGCGTGCATTGGGATGCATCAAGGGGGTGTGAGACATTGTGGGGGTAAGAAAAGGGAGGGTTGGCCTACTCAATTTCTTATTCTATGCGCTTATGGTTGGGTCACTGGTCCTAAAATGAAAGATCACAAATATTGGACTAGTAGATTATTTCAAAGCATATGGGGAATGCCTTGGCACATAAATTACAACTGCTTGTAAAAAGTTTCACCCAGGAAAGGAAAGGTAGGAAAAGGACATTGGCCTGTAAATTATAATAATTTAAATTATACACACGTTATCCGATTTGTTGGCTTAAAACTTTCTGGTACTTTTAATAATTCTAGATTGGTAAGTGCACAATAGCAGTGTTTAAACTTTCCCATTAATAATTTCAATATCAAGAAGAGGTTATTTGTCTATCATTATTGGGGGTATACATAAGTTAATCTTCCATTGTCTTATCCATTAAGATCCTTGACTTAGAGGTAATTTAATTATTTTTTTGTTGTCTATTCAATAACCAAAAACCAATGGCGGTATATTGATTGGTTACTTTACAGTATTGCTGGGTTGAGTCATATGGAAAAACCAAAACACCATGGACATCACCATTGTAGGGTTACACCTACTGTGATAAAAAAAGCCTTTTTTAGCAGGTTTAAATGACCACCTGAAAAATATGCCATGCATTTTGTATGATCACGAAGTAACGTAGGAATGGTCTCTAAATGTAGTTACTATCAACCATATGACTTTTTAGCATCAAGATACCACCAACATTCATTTTTATTCTTCAGCTTGTTCCCTTAAAGTGCATAGTTGAGCACTGAAAC
Source organism: Acartia tonsa (assembly GCF_053477335.1). Classification (NCBI taxonomy): domain Eukaryota; kingdom Metazoa; phylum Arthropoda; class Copepoda; order Calanoida; family Acartiidae; genus Acartia; species Acartia tonsa. The sequence continues at coordinate 39,125,662 of NC_137272.1, forward strand.
CCCATATCCATTGTTAGAAAATAGATAAAAAAGGGGGAATATTTTTTGTTTGTTTGTCTATTACTTTAGGTCAGGTTAGGTTAGATTATAGATGGTATTAAGTAGCCCCGCAGGGGTTAGGTATAGGAAAAAACTACACAGTTTTTAAGTTTATCATTTTGCCACAGAGAGAGACCGAGAAAATGAATTAATTTTTGATAAACTTATATATATATTTCATTAACTAAAATGATCTAGGTAAGAGAATATAATCACCCCATCGGAAGTTCAGTAAAGGGGGTGAATATACTCTTCTTATTTAAGCAAAAGAAGAGTAAACTATCATCACTCCTGAAAGACCCTGATTGTTTTTTTTTTCATACAATGCATGCATGCCAAATAGATTAAAAAACTAAACATTATTATCATTTTTATTTATGACAAAATGCACAAAACAAAGAAAAATTTCAAAATACCCTAAAAATATATGGACAATTTTTTAAAGCAGTGAAAATTACAATTTTCTGTCAACCTTACATCTATTCTATTTGCTGTATTTGTTCTACCCTGATTGTGTGAACATTAGAAATGCTCTCTACCCTTTTCTTCGAAATAAAATTGTCATTAAGTAAGAATATAAACAGATTCAAAATAAAGAAAATCAAAATTCTCTAAATAGTTCAGCAATTTTTATCCATCGGTTTCTTTTAGCTAAAAATCTAAAAAAAATGTTACAGTTAAGAATTTTTTTTATATTCAATATCACATATTTGTTTAAACTGAGAATGTTAATGAGTTTTTAGCTAAGACATTCCGCATACAAAAGACATGCAGTTATATAATTTGTAACTCAAAGTTCTAACATTGCATGGTAGTTAGTAGCGCCTGTTTATGAGTAAAAAAAATCTTCCTATTTTTACTGTTGATCTCAGTCACACCCATATCTCTTTTCTAACATCTTGAGCATGACACAGTGTAGTGTAGAATCAAACCTGTTACCTCCCCAACAACTAGCGAACGCTTAATGCCGTGAATAGCTAGAAATATTTGATTAATATTCAATCTATGTAATTATTATCCCATGAAAGATGTCAAATTTTCTTCATCAATGCAATTTAGTTAGGGATTATCATAGCAAAATTAAGAAGAACAATTTTTCCCTAAATATTATATCAAAATTATATCATATACCTTATAATTTTGAATAAAAAATGTAGTGTCAAAATATACAAAGAAAAATTTACATTAGGTGATTAGGTACAGAAAAAAACATCAATTTACTACTCCTTTAATTGCATAAACTTTGTATTAAAGTTCTAAATTTGATAAGTTGTACTTGTATTTCGCCTTGTTTATTTAGTTGAAGTGTAAAGTTATAGTTCGTAACATATTGCATTATGCTTAAGATGTTAAAAGTTAAAACTATTAGTGGTCTTTAATATGCAAAATTAAGACCTTCAGACAAAGGTCGTGCAATCAGAGAGTTGGTTGTCTGATGGGTAAAACCTCGTTTTGTACCATATCATAGAACCTGTACAGAAATCTTAAATCCGGTTTGTGTCAGAACCATGAAAAATCGTCAGTGGCTAAAATTATTTTGCTGTACAATGCCCCATGCTCAATGAATTGTATGATTGGTAATATCCTCTGCATATGTTATACAAAAGTAACAGGATGTGTCTGATTTTTGTGTGTGTGTGTGTGTCTGTCTGTTGCAAAAGATCATATAAGTATGTGGACCAATGGGATTTAGCAGGATTTAAGCTATTTTTAATGGGAAAGGAAAGAGCATCTTAAGAAAATCAAAAGTATTTTTTTTTTTATATTTATATTGATATTCTGATTTCTTACTTCAAGATACAAAATAAATATTATGTTTCTCACAAATAATTTGTATGTTTGTGGTAAAATAGTTTTATTCATATGCTATATCACTCCGTGAATTTAATATGCAGGGATAGGACAAAGAAGAATAAGTTTTTCACCCCCATGCTCCTGCCTTTTATGTTTTTCTTAGCTGAATGCAAATTCTAGGTGTAAGAAAAGGGTGCAGAATAATGAAACAAATATAGTAATCTTCCACCATTTATTAGCATTAAAAATTAAAGGGGAAGGTGATAAACCCAGGAATCTAAAGGGAAAAGACAATGGCCGATAAAATGATGTATATCCAAAATGATGTTGCACAAAATAACCCCTTATGTAGATTAAGATTAGTGGTTTAAACGTTTGAACACTCAACTTACTGAACCAACCAATAAAACTTCACTTAAGTCCTCAAAGTCAACGAATAAGGAAATATATATTTGCTGAATCCCAGGAATCTCGAGAGATAAGACATTAACCATAAATCAGTTTACATTCCAAATGAAAAGAAACAATGATGACAGTATCCATAAGTAGCGAAGCACAAAAAAATGGGAATACGTACAAGTAGATTTTAAGTGTATTTATTAAAATCAAGAATAGATTCATTGGAGAAAATAAACACATATTTTGTTTAATGATGACGGTCAAAGAAAATTACATAAAAGATGCTCATAACAATAGGAACAATTATTTTATGTATAACATATAAAAATAGTCAAAAACCTGCTAAAAGGCAGTCTGACCGTAATGGCCTTTTCTTAAAACGATAGGAAATTTGATTTTGATATCTATAACTGAAAAAAATTTGGAAATCGGACCATAAACACCAACGATATGGAGAAAAATATGAAAACTACAAAAATAGCCTGAAACCTGACGGACATATAAATTATAGAGTAGCTTCGCTACTAAAAAGAATATTGGTTAAAAACTAGGTTCACTTCTAGGTGAGCCAAGCAATAAAGATTTTATAAAAGCCATCGAATAAGATAATGTGTTTATAAAACTTTGGGTACCAATATAATTTACAGTTCAAAGTCCCCTCCCTCCCTGCCAAACACCAAAATTTTTCTATCAAGAAAGACTAAAATTAAGATTACTCAGATAAAATTGAGAGAAGTTTATTTCCCCTAAAATTCAACAAAACAAAAAGATGTCAATTTCCAGTTAAAGTTTAAGTGGTACAGATAAAACACCACTTATGATTAAAGTTGGTTCAAGCTAAGACTAACCAAAAAAGAGGTTAAAATAGGTTTCTACTGCTGCATTGTCAGGTGCTCAACATAAATTTTAGCCCCGAGATAAGGGTGGGTCGATTTGCAGGCTTTTTTGGAATATCACATTACTACACAGTTATAACAAGGTGAGAACCGGTTCTAATCCACCGGATATCAATCGGTTTTGACTAAATACGGAAAAAAATAATCTTTATATTTGTATTTTTTTTTTTTGGGGGGGGGGTTAAACGACTTAACGTAGCCAGGAAATTGTGTAGTTGTCCTCCCTGTATGTCCTAAAGTTACTACACATGCCAAAATTGTTTTTGTTACCAATATATGTTTTTACAGGGATATGGATGTGACACCAGAAGAAAAATAGGATCATGGAAAGAAAATGAAGTAGCGGGTTTCGTCGTATTTCAAACCAGCTTTTGATAGGTTATTTTAGGTTTGATAAATTCTAATGATTGCCCCGCTGGGTTAAAGCCCACCGCAGGGGCTAGAAATAAGAGAAAAGCAACTGTTAAAATACGACGAAACCCACTACTTCGTTTTCTCTCCATGATCCAAAAATTATTTCTCCTGCATTTTCTGTAGCATAATTTCAATAAAATTATTTTAGTTTTTTTAACATTGTATTAAAAAAAAAAATAAGTCTTGGGGATGAAAATTTTATTTCCAGTCTCATTTAAAGACCGATTATTTTCTGCTGGATTAGAACATGTACTGAGCTTCACTTAAAAATCATTGTATCTCGTATTACTAAATTCAATTTATTTAGTACTTGGGTTCGGCCCATCAGGTCCAACTAAACTGGAATAAATCATCCATTTTTAAAATTTTATTATTCGCGTAAACCCGGCAAAAATAATCAATTAACATCTTTGGAAGATGCAGCCGTTAGCAAGATCTTTCAATACAAACAAACAGATATTACTATTTCTATATCAATTTTAAGAATACCTTTCCTTTAGGGTGTGTTCAGTAAACGAAATTTTACTACTCTATTGTCAACCTATTTCAATATTTCACCCTCTTTTTTGCAGTGTGCATTTGATTCCGCAAACAAAGTAAAATTTGCAAAGTACTTAATTTTTGCGAACAATTAATATTAGAGGGTTTGTTTAATTTTCAGAGCAAAGAGGCAGGGGTAGTTTGTGCTGTGATAATAAGTTGCGTTCCGGAGGATTTAAAAGTACTTTTTGTGTAAGTGTTTGGACACCTATTTGACTATTATTTTTCAATGCCATTTTAAGAGAAGTAGCCTTTTGAAAAAGTAGCTTTGTCTTATCAATAATTTAAAAACCAACAAAAGACTAAAAGAGGCTTCCAATAAAATCACTGAAGTTTTACTAAAAAGGATTTAGGAGAAATAAAGCAAAATTTAAAGAAATAATGATAAAAAGAGAAATAAGGAAGGGGAAAACGGGAGAAAAAAGCAGAATATTTAATGCCTAAGTCTAAACAAAATTGTAAGTAAATTTGTTGCAAAACTTCTTAAATACAGCTTACTGTTTTGGGACTTACTTCTTTTTTAGGACTTTATTATAGAGATGCTTCGCTTATAACATTGTACCTTGTGCTTATAGGAATTCGACTTCCAAAAATCAGATGAATATAATTATAACATAAAAATATTTGTAGTATAAAAAGTTAAAAAAACAGCATGTTTTAAATGGACTTACGTACTTTCTGGTAACGATTAAAGAGTTACTACGCTTCCTAAATCATATCTAATTTTTATAGGAATCATCATGCAAAGTTTGAAATGGATAGGACAATTCTAACCTGTTAGAATTAACGAAAAGAGCTAACAGGACATGACAAACGTACGGACAGACCTACCATAATTATAGAAAAGCTTCGCTTTTTAAAATGACTGGCATACAGACAAACACAACCACCTATAGATTATCATCGCAACTAAACTATTCAATAAAAAATATTACTACTTTTTATCAATCTCCGTAAAAATTTCTTTTGAGGCAAAAAATCTAACAAAAACTAACTACTTTTACATTTTAAAACAAAAGTTATTTCATTTCAGTTTTGTCCTTAAATCTGTAAATTTCTTTAAAATGTGTAGGGATTGTTGTTTAGAAAAACAATTATAGAAAAAAACGATAGAAGATGATAAATTAATGTAATTCCAAATGATGATAAACAAATAAACCTTTATTTGAAAAATTTCAACACTACTAGATTTAACCAACAAATCAAGGTTTGATTGATGTACATTCCTAATGATAATAAACAAAATTACTTTTTCTGTATATTAAAATTATTGGTTTAAAAGTTTGAATACAACTAATATCAACTAACTATTCAAGGTTTCATTTGATTACCCAATGTTCTTAAGCCAACGAATTAATGATCGTAATTATAAAACTTTTTGTGCCAGATAAATTTACAGTCTAATGTCCTCTCCCTCCCAGAGTATTACTTACAATATTTTCCATATTATCACTGATGTAAGACTTACAGACTAACAGACAGACACACGATCTAATTGTAAATTTCTTTTAACACAAAAAAAAATATTAATGGATTATACTATAAATTAACTTTTAAAATTCCTCTATTTTATGTTTACTTTTTTCATCGACGTTTTACATTTAATCATAAGTTGTTTTGTTTTACTTATTTTTAGCAGCGAAGCAACTCAATAATTAACTTTGTCTGTCCTTCAGTCCGTAACGCTATAGGTTTCTCGGCTCCTATTCAAGATAGACAGCTGAAATTTTCGATTCTTATGAAATATGCCCATCTAATCTATACATTGATTTTAAAGGTTTTTTGATTTCCCTACTTCTATGTATTTTACTGTATTACACTGCTCTATAGTAATTTTTTCCCCCGATATCCATCAATGATTTTTGAGCTTCGCTACTTATGGATGTTGTCATCCTTGTTTAAATCCTTGTCATTTCGTCTAAAGAGATTTTATGCTTATCTTTGTTTTTGTTAAAATTTAGAATTTAGGATATCAAGGTCTTCCTTCAGTAGCGCAGCAACTATCCGGGGATAGGGCACTAGGCGAATATTTTTTATTCAGGTATATTATATTGGTACCCAAAGTCTTATTAACACGTATTTGTGAGCTTAGATTTGATTGGTTGATTCAAACTATCAGTGCTTAATATTTTCAACCAATAATTTTAATCTTATACTTTATTCTGCCAATAGCGGCTTCGCCCCTAGCCTCTAAGGGCTTTGCCCCATGAGGTAGTTAAAAAAAAAGAATTTCTGGTGCTCCGAACCATACTCCCCCCCCCCCAATTTTTTTTGAGGGTGGGAAAATTTCATTTTTTGGGGGGTTGGGGGTGTCCCGCTCCCCAAGAAAATAGCCTAAAACTAGCACAGGACCAATAGGTATATACCCTGAAGAGTAGAATCCGATCGGTTCAGTGGTTTCCGAGATCTTAAGGGACAGACGGACAGACGAACGGATGGACAGACGGACAGACATCAAGCTACTTTGTATTATACATTGTTAGTATTAGTTTTAATAATAGTATATGGTATCAATAAAGGTGGTGAATGACAGTTTAACGATATGCCGTCATGTACATCATTGGTATTATGTACGTTGACTATTCTATAAGATAAAGTTATTTGTTTTTTTTTTGTTTGTAGCTATTAAAATCTCGAGAATTATCAAACCGATTACGTTCTCCATTTCATGCAAGCTTCAAACAGGTCACAGGTTGGTTTTGGGATGTTTTATAGACTGTGATGGTTTTAGGCTAATTTTCATACCCATCATAAGCAGATTTGTTAGATGCTAGAGTCTCTGCTGCTATTAATAATTAAAAGTGTTTAAGAATGATTTTTTGACATCTTAAAGAGGACTGCATAATAATATTTTTAGGGGTCTTATGTTGATGAAATGATAGCACTAAGGTTTAACAGGTCTAAGCAGACAATCTTTATGGTTTTCTAAAACAACAGCGCTAGAAATGGAATTCTTAACAAAAAGGAATCATCCCCCCAAAAGAGTTTAGACGTTTATTCCCCACCCTCGGTTTTAGATTTTCAGATTTAACATTTTCTCAAGGATGACAAATTACAATCCTTATACTAAAGTAACAGGATGTCTATTTGTCTTGTGTTTGTTTGTCTGTGTGTATGTTTGTACCGAAGGATCTCGCTAACCGCTGAACCGATCAGGTTTTCCTTAACAGGGCCGCTCCTCATAGGTCCCGGGAAGTTTTATAACTATTTTGGGGGTGGGTACCACCACCCTCCTAAGAGAAATCACAAAAGAATCGAAAAAAATTTCGTTAGAGACTTCAACGCAACATAAAGAGGTATCGTATAGAGACTTGATCGCCAAATAAATAGGTATCGTAGAGACTTGAACCAAAAAAAGTGCCACTAGCGGCCTCTAGGGGCGTAG